>NW_019174481.1:5093023-5243957 GCF_002260705.1 Seriola dumerili
GGACGCAGGTTCAAATCAGCCCCGTGCCCTCGCCGCCAGCTGTGCATCTCAGTCTGAAAGGACTGGATGGCGACAAATATCACCAGCATCCAAAGTATCCACCTGATCCTATGAGACGGATTTGGAAGTGCTGCGGCTCGGGCTGGGTGCTGATTTGTCCCTGGATTGTAGACATCAACTTAGACAGAGCTGGAGTTCTGACATACTTGAACCTTTTTTTTTTTGTTAAGAGCAGAAGCCAAGCACAGCCTGAGATGGTTGCAGACTGGCCTCCAGAAAGAGAGAGAGAGAACACATGCTGTGTCAGATATCTGTGCTGTTGTCTACATGGTGCTGGTAAAGTGTGTCTGGATGCCCACACCGAGCTGCTCGTGCAGGCTGTGGAATGCTACTAAGTCTAGGGATGTGCCAAAGTCATTTCTAGGAGCATTACAGTGTTTTGTTATTTTATTTAATTTTTTTTAATTTTTTTAATTTTTTTTAATTTTTTTTTTAGAACAAATGGAGTCGTGACCGTGTAACACTTTCCAGCTGGTGCTGGCGCCTCTCTTAGCCTCACGTGGGTTTAAAACCCCCTAAATGGCATCATATTCTGAAGTGGGACCAACATTATAGAAGGAAAGGCACAGGAACACACACACGCACACACAAACTCAAGCACACAATACACAGAGTCCTGAAGCAGAGAGAAGGCTTAGGTAAGCTAAGCAGGCTACAGTAGCTACGACACAAAGGTTTAACTGTTAGACTAAATAAAATCATTGTACAGTAGTTGGTACACGACAATGTCTAGATTTGAAGGTCCCACTAAGAATCGTACATAGAACTCTGCTTAGATAAGAAAAATACAAACATGCACTCTGCTATTATCTGTCAAGGTAACTCAGCCAGGAGTCGAGCTCGTGACTGCTGAGGCTCGTGAGCCAAATTCAGCCTTGGAGAGATCTTTTTTTTTTTTTTTTTTTTTTTTTTTTTTTTTTTAAATGGCAAACACCAGATCAGTGTGCAACCAGCATCAGAGTCTACAGAACTGTGCAACATTATAGTTTGAGAAAGATTTTCCAGCATGTGCACAGCCTAGTTTTGTTTCTGTATGTTATTGTTATTGTTATTGTGCAGGCATCTCCACAGTTTAAGTCGTTATTTTTCTTTTGTCATTTTTGGCTCTGTGCAGCAAGCAGGTCATCTAAGCTAACGTCTAGACTGCCGATATCCACCAGAAGCCTGTCAGAGCTCACCCTCTCACTGTAGAAAATGTTTCTTATACAGCAGGTTGTGGTAAAAACACAAAAATGTGCCCCACATCTCTGTGTATACCATATGTACAGAACATGAAAGTACAGAGTACAGCGCGCATGGTGTTGGAAGGCTCAAACCAACAAAAATGTGCAATTTTGTGTTTCCCAAATCAGGGAAAATTATATATACTGACATTGTCATTTTAATTCAGCGATACTAATCTTCATCTAATGTTTTTACATATATTGCAAGTTGAAAATAAAAACACGTATTTGCATTTTTACAGGCACATACATACCACAAAAATAGACTATGTGGAAACTAGATATACTAGGCACAAGGTATGTACAGTCCGTGTGCATGGGGCACATTGTAAAAACAATAACCAAACAAAATATACTGATAAATCAAAGACAATTTTACAAACAAAAATAATACCCTGATTTGCTAACGTATCAACACCAAGGCATTCAGTACCCTTAATATCTGGTACAGCAAGAATGAGAGGTTTGAAACTTAGATGCTCTCAATAATTGTCAGTCAGTGTCAAACATGTATGAGGGATTTCAATCCCACTTCACAGCAAGGTCCAGAAGAAGAACCATTGAACAATCGCACTTTGAACCCCCCGTCATCAGGCAAATACAGCGCTATATCACACACACACGCGCACACACACACACACAAACATGTCGACTGAACACACTTGTGACACAGACACAAAACAGATAACTGGCAGAAGTATGTGCTAGGCCAGGGCTGTATCAGCCTCATAGCTGAGGGTTCAAACAGAGCAGTACTGATCAAAGTGTCTGGGATGCCATCCTTTGAGTGGGAGTGAATTACACACTACAGTATCTTATTGGATGGATGCAACGAAACAGAGACGGTGCCTGATATTGCCTGAAACATTAGCTCTTTGACTCTCCTTCCATCTTGCTCTCACTGACTGTGGACTCATTCAAATAACATCAGCACAGTCCTGATAGCAGCTTAATAGGGCAAACTCTGGTATTAGCACAAAGGAATAGGGAAGAGGACCAATTGATTGCACTGGAACAGTATTGAAGCACACAACAGCTACTGACTCAAATGGACTCGGTTCATTCACAATCGTATTGGCATTTTGGCATGTACCTTTCCCATAGGAAAAAAGCAATACAAAGTTCCTGTGTTGCTGATGAAGCGGGTCGCAGCACTGTGACCCAGGTATGATAAAGAACGAGGTTTAGTGCATGTTATTGATAAAACAGAAAGTGAAAATGTGGCTGCTCTTACAGTAACAATGAACCAGGGATTACAATAATGAAGCCCTTGGATAAAAACAATCACCTGCACCTTGTTTCAAGACTTGAACAGCTCTCAGGAAGAGTGATCAGGACAAAACGGCAGCAGTGAGTTACGCTCTTAATAATCTAAGGGTTATGACTCCACTAGATCTGCCTTGTTTCTCACGGCCAATCAAAATTCAAGGGGGAATCTTTCAGCATGTTTAAATCAACAAGTTGATTATGGGAAGATAGACAAGTCTACATAAATCAATGGAAAGCCACGCTGCGGCAATCAATACATCTCTCTGGAAAGGTAGCAAACCTGAGTGAAATGTCCATCGCATCGATTTTACAGTTTGGCTCTGGATCGATACTCAGAGCTGAAAAAGTTGGATGCGGTGTTTGTTTAACACATTGAATCAGCTGCCTATTTTATATCCCGATTGAATTCAGTTTTCATCCTTACAGTTTAACCAGATAATGGTTCCAGGAGAAGTACTGCAACCATTTTAGAGAATAGAGAATTGATTTTCATTTTGATTACAAGGTCGCAGTGCAACACAAGGTGCTTAAATGGATGTCCTCAGTGCTCACATTAGACCGAGGAGTTCAAAGTGGTTACGACTCTCTCTCGTTCACACCCACTTCAATAAATGAACAGAAAAAAGAAAACAAGAAAGAATCCTCTCATGTTAGATCTTGGGATGGGGTGTAGTGGGGGGAGCATACAGGTTAAATACAGCAACGTTCAACCCAGAGAAGCATCATCGAACCGAAAAATATCGCACAGACACTCATCAACACATACGGCAATGCCCACAACGCCCTTGCATCATAAAAGCTTCTTTAAATCTCTGTCCCTTTATTTACATGGCAGTTTATATCTGATTAGCTGTCTTCCTTCTCATATGGCATACATTCAGCAAGAGAAGGCTTTTAGGCTCAACAGGATCAGAATATTCAGAATAAGTATAACTAAAGCCTCAACACAATCCCAAAGTTTGAACTATGGGATTGTTGTGGATCTAAATGTTGAGACATTCATGGGAATTTTGGGTGACGTGGGGCACAAAGAAGACTTCCATATGGGGCGACGACTTTTTACAAGTGAGGCATTCTCGCCCCCATATTGCCCACCCCAACTCCCCCATTCATCTTACAATTGAATATCTTCAAATGGGCTTTAAAGTGACGTTTTTGAGGATCTGACTTGCTGAACTCAAAGTGTGGATTACTCGTGTGACTCTAAACCAGTTTTTAAGCAGGTTGTCCTGTCTGTCTTTAACGAAAATGACACTGCACATCCTCTCATTCCTTCAAACATTTTTGGTTAAGGTAACAACATGGTCACTGGATTACAATACCTCAAGTGAAGCCACAACAGCTGCTGGATTCTTTAAGATTTCACATTAAAAAGAAAACAAAAGGAAAAAGAAAGAAGTTCACTTTCCTGTACAGCATATGTATAGATATTTATATTCATATATATTTATATATAGGCGGGGTAGAGTATTGCAGAATTATATTGCATGTGTTAATCAATAAACCTAGACAAAAACAAGCAAGTATACAGTATGGGTTGTTCACAAATGTTTCCTTTCGATAAAGCTCAGATTATTTAACCACCTTTGCCTTCAGGGTTACAATCAGTACGCTGACCAAACAGCTGACCACCTCACAGATGTTTCATGAAAACAGGTCAGTGCCACTGTCAGCATGTCAAACCAATCGCGCTTGACAAAGCAGTGTAGAGAGTATGTGAGTCCGTTCTCTGAAAATAGAACCAAAACGTACCAACAAACTCACGCACACAAACTTACACCCACATATATACATACACACAAACCAAATATATGGCTTCTAACGTTGAATCAAGGCAGTTAAATAAATGGCATTTTCTTCTATGTTTCTTTTTTAGTTGATACAGACACAACCAGACTTTGTGTTCGAGCTCAACTTTGGTTTGGGTAGATACAATGAATATAATATCCTTCCGTACTTTTTTCATCAACTATTTACACATCGATGTAAGATCGACCAGCGGTCTAAAACACTATTTTCACTACTATTTTAAACAATATGAAGAGCAATGTGTTCTTTTGCTACGACAGCTTATACAGAAAAATTACACTCAAAACACTTGTTGAACGCTTAAAATGTCATTGTCATTTGACCTCAAGTCCCTGATTTTCATTTTTAAGTCCAGCTCCTGCTAGATTGCATTGCATGGATTCTACACAGTATGCAATAGTTACATTAATCATACTTTTCTTCATATCTTTACAGTAAAGACAGCGATATACAGTAGGTGTTTGGAAGCAGAGTGTAAGGGGTGATACTAAGACTAAAGGTGCTGGCACAGTAGACTAGACCAGTTCAACCTTAAGTTATATTAGTTTAATTGTATAGACTCCTCCTAGCCAAAGTGTCTCAAGACTTTGAGTTGCTCTTTTCCTTCTGCTGACACCAGCACACAGTGCATCCAGGTCAAATGACTGGTGGCAAGGGCGGTAGCTGATTGGTCATTTAGCAGGCTGACAGATCAGCTGGACTGACCTAAAACAAACAGATTCTCCTACAAAAAAGGCCTCTTTCCTGAACTCTACCAGGGTCACAAGTTGGAAGACAGCCGGGATCTGGCAGAGTCTAGCTCTGGAAGGCTGACAATTGAATCTTTCTTGGGAACTCCAGAGTCTGGAGGTCCTGATCCAGCAGCTGCTGCTACTGCCCCCATTCCAGCAGGTCCACCGGGAGGCGGTGTGGAGGCAAAGGCCACCCTCTGTTGAGCTCCTGCTGATCTCCCCACCCCTGAGGTCCCAGGCAGGCCCGGGTGAGGGGGCTGAGGGGGGCCGATGGAGGTGTTGGAGGTGCGGGTGGAGGGCGGAGGGCTGGGGGCTGCAGAGGCAGCTTGTGGTGGTCCGTCCTGGGGGAGTGAAGGCTGGGAGGCAGACAGGGCCCGGGTATCCTGGCTCAAGGTGCCTGCATGAAGGGAGTGGGTGCTCTTGTGTGAGGCAGGCCTCTGCTGGGTCTGTGTGGGGCTGGGTGCATGGTGCTGTACTAGGGACAACTGGGACCCAGAGGGTCCTGCGCTCGCCATGTACTGGAAAGTCCGTCCTGAAGCTGCGAGCGGGCTTTGGACAGGAGGGCTGGAGATTGCAGATCCAAACGCCCCTCCGAGCGTCTGAGGTGGTTGAGACTGAAGAGGAGACATGGAGACTGGGCTGGACAGGTTCTGCATCACCTGGAACCTTCGCACCATACGAGGAGACTGCAGAGTCCCGGGACCCACCAATGGACTTGCCATCTGAGGGCAGAAGCTCATGGCCACAGCCTGCTGGAGGGTGGCGATAGCAGAGCCCGTCTGCGCCTGACCAGGGGGAGCAAAGATGCCGCCGATGGAAGGGGTCATAGACATGGCCCGCGGCCGCTGCAGGTCCACCAGTTTCACCATCTCACGGTCGTACTTGACAATCTCCTGGATCATCTCATTCTCCCGGTTGTTAAAGACACCAGAGTTGAGATCATGCTGAACCTTGTGCATCAGGATGGAGTTCTTTTTACCTTCAGAGACGAATCAGTGGATTGATTATTAAAGAGCAGAAAAGATGAAGGACGGGGCAGGGAGGACAAAAAGCAGAACAAAGCATAAATATGTGGAAAAAAGGATTTGGAAAAAGAGAACAATACAAGGTAGATAAAGCATGTGATGTCCTTCAGCCCAGGTACATCCTCTAGCAGAACAAGCCCGGAGGAAAATGGACGTGTCACCCTGTACTCTCATCTACTGTTTCAGTGTCCTGTGTCATTCTGGTGGAACAGCACAGCTCATTTTACTGCCTATTTCAACATTAATATTGTGGAAACATTTCCTGAGCACAATATCATTTTTGTTTTCTGTAATTGGGCTTCATTTCAAAGTGCTTTGCGTATCTCTTTAAAAGAGTAGTATGCAGAGTTGTATAGTTAAATAGTTGTGTACAATGATCCTGTATTGCTAGTCATATGTTTGACAGTGTAAATACAAATTTAATAATCATTTTTTACCTATGCGGTCTAGACGGTCAATGGCAACAGTCTCAAAGGCTCGTCTCATCATGGGATACTCTTCCAGCACCTCATTGAAGTGGTCAACAGAGAGAGAATAGAGTCGACAGTAAGTCTCTGCTCGTACGCTGGCTGTTCGCCGACCCCTCGTCAATAAACAGATCTCTGAAACGAGGAAAGAGAAAGTGCAAAAGTTTAAAAGAAGAAAGTCAAAACAACAACAAAAACGAACGAGGACGCTACACACTGTCGCCTACCTCCAAAATAAGAGCCATCAGAGAGTTTCATAGCTAGGGTGCCCTTGGTGATGACGCTGCAGACTCCATGCTGGATGAAGTACATTTTCTTTCCAATTGTCCCCTCCCTTATAATGTAGTCGTGTGGCTGGAACACCTCAAAACGCAGCTTGGTCAACATGGCCGTCACGAAGTTTGGCTCTGCGTTGGCAAACAGCGGCATGGACGCCACCAGCTTGCGACAGTTGAAGTTGACAATTTCCTAAGAAAAGACACATTGTTTGGTACATACTGCACAAGAACAGAGGAATATGTCAATGTCCAAGTGCAGAGCTAGACTGAGGTGACCTTCTGCATGCATGAATGAAAGTCAAAGTATAAAAGAACATCTTGTACGCATATGTAATAAACAAACTACAAAATAAAAGTTGAAACCAATTTTATGTTTTTGTGTATTTTCAAAATCAAACATTACCAAAGGGAAGATCACAGTGAATACAGTACATCATTTAAACTGTCATATACAAAAACAATCTCATAGTACATTGTCAATATATCTTAACGTAATAAAATTACAAGTAGGAAATTGAGTGTCTTATCTGTATTATGTGTTTACCTCTCTGAGAGGCTCGCTGAGTTCTCCCAGAATGCTCTCCTCATCAAACATCTTGCCCTGGTATCTGTGCTCATAATAATCATGGATTTTCTGACGGAAGTCGGCAGGCAGCTTGTGGAAGGACATATACTGCTCCACTTGTTTGTACTGAAAGGGAGTGGGATGGACAGAGATAATGGTCTGTTAATGCACTGCATATAATGATTTTAAAAACATCTGCAAGAACAGTTTTTATTAACCCACAGTCAGCAATGTTAGCGAGTGCATTATAAAAGCCTAAGCAGAGATGGGGGCTGGTGATATTTTATATTTTTCTATGCAAATCCTGTGAAAACACACACAGAAAAAAATAATACAATTGATCCTCTGAATATTGCCTGTGTAGCTTAAGCCTGATATAACTCAAACCTCTGTGTCATAAAGCTGCATTCTAGTCCAAAAACTATTAAAAACACATCAATGAGCCACAGCATTTAGCTTAATCTGAGTCAGTCCCACAAACAGCAACCTATTGTTGGCAAATACTCAATACAACACTAAATGTGTAACTCTCTGCGGCTGAAAATAGTCCCGAAAAATGCAATATCTCTTCTCATTGGAGTCATGTTTGCTAAAAAAAAAAAACCCAAAAAACAGGACTGATAGACGCCTTCTTTGTTTTAATATTTTCAAGCCAAGAAAAAAAAAAAATATGAATAAAAAGACAAAGCCAATCACTAATTTTGACAGCTGTACATTTATGCTACAGATGGTTACACGAGTTATAAACAATCTGTCTACTGTGTATATAGTTATTCACATAGCTACGGCAAGTATGCAGAGGTTGTTGTATGTTGTCTTTTTTTTTTTTTTCTCATGAAGCCACTTCAAAAGCACATAATCTTTGTTTTGATGTTTGGGCAGCAGTTACTCATTTGTCTTTTGAATTACACTGATACCCTGACTCAGTTGCCAGTCTAATACAGCAGCCCTGCGATAGATCCTACCTTCATGAAGGCTTTAATGTTCAGTTTATTGTGAAACGGCTCAACTTTATGGTCACTTTGGAGGCTGTAATTTATTGTACTGTTGACTTATGTTGTATTATCCTCAGAGGTTTTTCTAATATTTTATTCTAGCACAACACAATTCAACAGCACAACAAACTCTTCCTGCACAACAGCTGCAGCTTATCAGTGACAAGAAACACGTTATCTTATTTGAGAAAAATGAAACAGTATTTCTCTCGTATTTCTTCCAGTGAGTCAACAAAGACAATACAAACAACCACACAGAACAGAGCAAGCTCACGCCCTTCAGCTGTCAACTGAAATGAACACACTCGTTCTTTGATCAGTGCTGCCTAGAAGTTGATCAATGCCAGATCAATAGAAAGTGAAGGGTCCAACATGGCAACAACACAAACAATCAGCTTCTATTGTTGAGATATGCTAATTGCAATCCATACCAAAGTGACCACTGAGAAAGCGAAAAAAACTACAGGGCCGGGCTGCAGAGCAGGGGAGTGATAGATGTGGCGGTAAACAGGACAGACAGTAAACTGTTGAGAGAAAAAGATTTCTGCTTGTACTTTGCTGTCAGACTGTGTGCACTTCAGCTCAAATGGGAAGCTCGATAAGACCACAGCTCAACCTTGCACCTATAAAACTGTCCACAACACAATTTTGAGAGGCAGTGTGACACGCTCGGCAGACTGGCACATATTGACTGAAGAAGTCATCGTCCGATCTGCCTCTATCTGAACAGCCCTAAAAACTGTTCTACTGCGTGGTGGATGAAGGACACAAAAACTGTCGGCCGGCATCTAGTGACAATCCCCTGACAGTGGCTTCAGTGGGTTTGCTTCAGAGTAGACAGACTGCAACACAACTGGAAGGGCCCAGGCAGCCATGTGTCCTGTCAGAGGCCCCCCAAGCAAAACAATGAGGTCCACCTGCTCACACACTGTTACAGGCTCTGGATCCTCAAGAGCATCTGATATATTACATTGGAAATTGTTTTCTATCGCAAACAGACTGACTCGCTCTTTGTTTACAGAGAGACGCATTTGGCAAACAAAGGCATCAAGGTGTACATAACTGAATGCTTTTGTACCTAAGGAAGATCTTTGTCTCAGATCCTTGCAGCACAGGGCAACAAAACCCTCACTTTTCTTATTCTCTGACTTTATGGCGGCAGAACAGTAACTCCTGTTGAGCAGAAAATCATCCTAATTACCCTACTGCAGATAATTTTGTACTAAACTAAATCAACAAACTAAACCCCATCTTCACAATTTCAAATAACTAGGGTTGCATTAGCAAGAAACTTATTCAAACTATAGTCGTTATTCATGGTATTTAGTGCAGTCAGGAACATTTGTTACATTGTTGCCTCTGTGCTTCAGCCAACTTTTTGTTTTAACACAGTCCCTCGGTTTCAGGGGGCATAAACAAATAAAGTTACATAAACTTAAATAAGGTCTGGTTGTGAATCTTACTGTCAGTGACTGCCTGGACTCAGCAGACACTTGGCATCCTCCCTGGCGGTGCTTTGTCAAGTTTGTACTCGAGCCATTTTCACATTTTGCTTATTTCAGGTACTTTTTTAAGTTTAGTCTGGTCTTCGGGCCAGGCTCTAAATTGGACTTTGCTCACTCCTTATCGATGTGAACACCCACAAGCATCTTGAGTTGAGTGTAAAATGCTTTTTTAGGGAGACCATGATGTTAATAAGATTTTTTTTGTGTTCCGTTTGTTTGTGTCCCCCTCAGGATGGTTTGTAAAACTTTGGTGATCTCCTGACTCACAACCTGACTCATCATCTCACTGGTAAAAGTTTGCGTCTTGTGCGCTAGTTACAAAATCTTCGTATGCAAACATGGGAAGCTAAGGCGACCATGATAAACACTACCTACTAAACATCAGCATGTTAGCGTCGTCATTGTGAGCATGTTACCATGCTGATGTTAGCATTTAGCTCAAAGCACAGCTGTGCCTAAGCACAACTCTACAGAGCTGCTTGCATGGCTGTGAACTCTTGTGTTTGAATATCACCACTGAAAAGCTAAGACGGAATTTTTCATAATACTCGCATCTAGCATCTCACTTGCAGAACAGGTGGTAAGAGTAGTGCTGGATTACAGAGGCGATACACTGGAAACAAATACTTTCTGCACTGCGTGTAGGTTCAGCGTTATCCCACTAATGTTACACCACACACCGTTTCCGCAGGTGGGCCGACCATCACACCTCATCTCTCTGCACTGCAGGCAGGTTAAAAAAAAAAAAAAAAAAAAGTGTTGTCACTCTGCCCAGAAAAAGAAGGGCGTGTTTCCGGCTGATACGTCATCCACTCTGCTTCATTCTGCCACATAACATAAACATCATCTACGTCAGGAAAAGTCTCCTGGGCGGGGACAGCTGCACAGCTCCTGTGGTGCACTTACGCAACACAAAGTCTCACCTGCATGAGTAGCTCTGCTTCCTGACATCTGCAGATGGAGAGTGGCCCAAAGAAATGACCCAGTGTCACAACTCTTTACCCAGCATGTCAAAGCTAACGCTGCAGCTGGTGTGCCTTTCATAGAATAGAAGTGCTGATTGTGAACAAAGTGTAGGTGTGGGGTATTCTGGCAGGGAGGAAAAGCCACACACTCCCCGCAGAGATGCAGCGGCTGAGCGGCTGCAGTTAGACACGAAGCTCGTTCCAGCCCATTGTGGCTCGGCGAAAGTCTGAACGAGTGAGGCAGCAAAAGCCTATCTGATTGAACTTAGATGGTGGCATTTAATGACTTGACTTTGAGAGCCATGTCACAGCGCGCCGTATCGATCATCGCCGGGCCAACCTGAAATCTTTCCAGTGTCACGGAGGAGAGGGAGCACGCGTTTGGCTGGTGCATCACAGCACCCAGAGGGAACTGACAAACACCCAAATGAGATTGAAAATGACATCCACTTTCTGTGTCACTTTGATGACAGTGTGTGCGACAGCAAAACACTTCACTGACATTTTGTCATTTAAACTGCTGTTTTGGGAACTCTTTGCATTTTGTGATTTGTCATTCAGAGGAAAATTTATGGAGAGTTTTGTCTCTAACTTTGATTAAATTTTCCACTTTTTAGTTCATGAACTACTGACCCAACGCAGCTGCCAGCTTTTTATCATCCCTGCCTTTCATTTAGTTTCTTTTCCTATCTTTAATTTCCTTTCCTTTCCAATTTCTCTTTACTTTCCTTTCCTTTTCTTTCCTATCATTTCCTGAACTTCTCCGTCCCCTTTTCTTTTCCCTCCCCACCTTTACCTTTCTTTACTTTTCTGTGTTTTCCTTCCTTTTTCTTTACAGTTCTTTCCTTTGCTTTCCCACTCCTCTTCTTCTCTTTCCTTTCTCCATTCCTTTCTTTCCTAACCTTTTTTGTGCTCCCTTTCCCATCCTTTCCTTTCCTTTCCTATCCTTCCTTCCTTCCTTCAGTTCCTCACCTTTCCTTCCGCCTCCCCTCCTTTCCTCTTCCATCCCTTCCTATCTTTCCTTCCCTTCTCTTTTCCTCTCCTCTTCAGCTCATTCATCCCACAACTTCTCTCCATTGGAAATTCTAATTCGGGTTCATCCCAAACGGCCATGTGGATGTATAATTCATTCACTTCATTCGCGGCTAAATCGCCTCATTACATTATGAAGCACATTCACCAAAGAGAAGAAAATCAGATAGCAGTAAGTCAGCTTGTCTTGTCTGTCTTCAATTCAAAGATGTGTACAGAGGGAGGAACAACACACTGTGGGGTCTCACACAGTACAAAGTCTCATTAAATGAAATGAGGCTTCTAAGGCAAATCCTGTAATTCAGTCAGAGGGAGTGATGAGCAGAGAAGACTGGCTGATAAGGGTTTGCACATCAGACACACTCTTTACCAGAGCAGTGAATATCATTTGGCACAAGCGAAGGGACACTGTTTTTGTTGTGGACGTTCGTGAACGGGAATCTCTTTGGCCACTATCTTTGCAAAGTCTGCCGCGCTCTGGATAATTGAAGCGATCAGTGACAAGCAGTCTGGCTAAGAGAGGACAAATCACTGTTGTTGATGGTGTCAGTGGCACGGAAGATGGAGAGGAAGGGGGGGGTAGAAAACATCATGTTGTATCCTGTGCAGTGCCACATCATGGCAGAGAGCTCAGACTGCTGTCTGCTCTCCGTCTCGCTGAGTGAGATTAGTCTCTAAGAGAGAGAGGAGCTGATTCAGTGTAAAACCCCCTGTGAGGACATTAAGAGCTGATTATGGATGCACAAGGTGTGTTGGTGTAGAGTCATATTACTAATACACTGTCTGTTGCATGTCTTAAAGGCGCAATCCATGATCTAAAGGGAAGAATGAAAATACAAAACACAACATTGCGACCTCTTATTTTTCTCAAAATGACTGACAAGTCTTTTAATGTCATAGTTCTCCTGTAAAAAGCACATATCTCCGAAATGTCCACTCCTGATCAGCTAACAAAAACAGCTATGTTTACAGCTTCATGGCAATGCATTTTTCGAATAATATTGTGGGTGTAAATGGTTTATTTTTAGTTTTACAAGTAGGAAGAATTTCTCGTAGAAACACACTGAATCTTTCAGTTTATCAGAAAAATGTTAAAATTTGGAGACACATGATTTTCACTGGACAGCAACATAAGAACCAAAGAAAAACTAAATATAAATCTGCAGTGTTTCTAATGCTAAGACGCTTTCTTTAATAAGTAATATTTGTAAATAATAAATTAGAATAGGCCTATATTTGGATTTATGACGCACACAATTCTGGTTTTTCATTCATGACTAAAATTGCAGTTTATGTGAATATGTCTCGATTTATATTGTCAAAAAACAGGAAATAACAAATAAATGTACAAAATAAATAGCTCTGTTTCACTACAGACATGTTTGGGCATGTCACACTGAGAAAAGCATGTTAATAATAATAATAAAAAAAAAGAAACAACAGCTTTGGCTTCATTTTATGAGTAACATGTGCTCTTCCTGCAGTGATAAGTCAAAATGTCTGCTGTGCAAGAAAAGGTCTCTGCAGTGGCTGAGTGATTACAGAGAGGCACACTGTGAGCCGAACATAGTTAGCATGTTTGTCAAACGACATAGTGCACTCACCACCTACCCCTGATGAACAAGCGACGGTTAAAGGCCCTGCTGTGACAGTTCAATGATTTCAGGACCCAAATTCAGTCACTCATGAAGGCAGGTAGGTGCAGAGATGATAATTTAATGATGAAAATAAAAAAGGCTCACAGGCAGATGAGTCGACAGGGAAGGAAAAAAAAAAAAAAAAACTGGAACAGACAACAGAACTCCAGCAGGTTGGGAGGCACAAAGGGAAACACTGGGGAACAAACGCAGGAAACATAACAGACGAACTGACAAAGAATGGAGAGAATACAGAGAATTAAACACTCTAGTGAGGGGAAGACAATGGGACACAGGTGAGACTAATCAGGGTGGGGCGAAGACAGGGGTTGTGTCCGCAATCACTCATTCGTTCACCACTCCCTACTCAGGATCTAGCGAGTCCTATGTAGAGGACTACACAGTGAGCTCATCGGCAAAATGAAAAACCACTTTAAGAAGTTACTCGGGTGATTTTCTCTGCACTGTTTTCCTTTATTTCAGCTGGAGCACAATGCATGATGGTATATATTGCTTACATATGCATTGTGGGATACTATGAGTCCACTGTATAGTGTATAATAATCCTCACTCTACATTGGGAGAGCACTACAAAATGGCATGGAGTAGTGAGTGATTTCAGACACAGACAGGGACACATAAGGAAGTAATTTCAAAGTAAAACGGGACATTAGAGTCCTGAGAGTCATTCAGGGGGCAGAGCATGACACCTGCACACCTACACAGCTGTTTTCACTTGTACTGGCTAATTAGATTCCTGCTCAGGTTTAGGTTAGGCAGAGAGGTACCCAAACTTCATGAACCAGTTATAAAGGTGTAACAAGGTGCTACAAGGTTGACAGGGAGTACAGACAGATGTCAGTGAAGCACAGCACTGTACAAGCTACATTCATGTAATTTTGTTCGACCAAACTTATGAGCTGCTGAGTCAGAAAAAATTGTTCACGTCAGCCACCCCCAGAGATATCGGGAATTTCTGACAGTCAAGATATCTCTAAGTGCAGAGTCAATAGACACCATCACTGCATCTGAATACAATCCAATAGTGACACTGATACAAAAGGTATGGATCATTTTAAAAGGAGCTATACAGAATTTGTATATGAAACACTCCCTGGTTGGAATAAAGGGAGGTTTTCCTGTTCTTATTCAGCCGGTGGTGCATGAATACAGAATGAGAGCTCCAATCAGGCAAAAAAAAAGAAAAGAGAAAGCACATGTGTGAGTGGGCCATGGGTGTGAAGAGCCTTTAATGATGCACGTGTTTCTGTATGCAAGACATGCAGGTTTGTGGGTCAGATATCAGCAAACACGAATTCTGACCTCCAACTTTTCAAAAGCCTGTTGCCAGATTTCGTGATCACCAGAAATACATTCCTAAATGTGTCATTTGCATTGGTACATTCGAAAAAGCAAAAGATGACACAAGCGAGGCTGCTTCCTTGTCTGCTATGTGTCACCTCGCACTATTACTGAGTATAAATAACTCATAGGTCTCTGCACCAAAGCGACCAAGCCAAATTCTCCCTAAATTTTACCTGCATGGATTCTGAGTCTGACATTACAGCAGGGCTGAAATGGAAACCTCCACACAATGCTAGCTCGAGCCTCAGTGGGGCTGTAACAGACTGCCAGCAGACTTGTTTTGCTAACACTCACCAAATGATAAAAATGTCACTCACAGTCCTTTCTGGAGGCGTGGTGAATTCACCCAGCAGCATCAGCATCAGCCTTACTGGAATGGCTGGCACTTTTCTCCTCTGCGTGTGTGTGTGTGCGTGCGTGTGTGTGTGTGTGTGTGTGTGTGTGTGTGTGTGTGTGTGTGTGTGTGTGTGTGTGTGTGTGTGTCATGAAGCTGGTGTCACATTCATCAAAATATACACGTCTTCAGCTCAAATACTAATCCTCACAGAGCAGCAGAAAAAAACTTTGCAGTGGAAAAAAAAAACTGAAAATCTGAAAACTGGTCAGAGAAGGTGTTCTGGGGAAAGGCACTTTCCTGCCCTCAACAAAATATATATATATATATATATACTGAGATGGGGTGAGGATGCATTAGAAAATGTCTAAATATAAGTGTGTACACGCAGTTTTAATAACATATTTCTGATGTGAAAGTTTCTTACTTCCTTAATTTATCCTTAAACTCAATAAAAATACAGGCTGGTTGAGGATTATACAAACTTATTCAACTCAGTGTTCAGACTGCTTGTGGTGCAATTCAACAGGATATTTAAAACTGAGGGGAAAACAGCTGAGGAGAGGTCTCTTTCTTAGACAAAAAAATTCCTGGTAGACAAAACACAATGGGTTTCTCTCTGGCCTTTTAACTCCCATCATTCAGAACACACAGGAAAGAAGAGAGCACCAGTCAGCACTCAGCTTGCTGAATCGTCGTCTTCTAAACCATTTATTAGACATGATTTATACCCAAGCGTCCATCCACAAGGCTGAAAAAACCCTATTGGGAGTTCCACACAACTCCAGCCAGACGAACACACTCTAAAGGATGTGAAACAGACTGTTCAAATATCTCGCAGTGCACCAGGACTTGTGTCGACAACAAGGCCTTTCCGTCTCCCACAGGTTTCCCCTCCCCCTCGCTATGCTCCCTGTAGCAGCCGGTTAGCAGTAGCACTGCACCTCTCAAGGACACCACCACCAGAGAGGATAGAGAGAGGGGAAGAGAAGAAGAAAAAGAGAGAAATTCAGATCCAGAGGAGAGGAGACAGAGAGAGAGAGAGATAAGACGAGATAGAGGGGAAAATCAGGAGGAGTGTATTTAAGAGGTGGAGGGGAAGAATAAAGGAAAGAGGGGATGAGATAATGTAAAGAGGGACACTTAAAGACGCATAAGAGATGATACAGGGTGCAGGTAGAGTGAGATGCAGTGAGTGAGTGATCAGGAGGAGAGAGAGAGAGGCAGCCATGGTTGCTTACGTCACCTTCAGGATGACATTGGCAGGACACACAGGTCTGCTGCCTCATCAATTCTAGTGCTGCCCAAGGGGACATCATATCACACACACACACACACACACACACACACACACACACACACACACACACACACACACACACACACACACTCTCTCTCTCTTTCTCTCTTTCTCTTTCTGCTTCATTCTCTCTCCTCTCTGTCTCCCACATCAGCCCATCCACGCACACACACGCACACACGCTCGCCCAGCCCCTGGCGACGTGGCTCTACCTGGCCGAACACACCCGCAGCCTCTGATTGGCTGCTGAAAGCCAGCAACACTCCCCCTGCTCCCCAGCCAGCGAGACTCTGCTTGGAAACAGAGAGGCTGCGCTGTTACCACCACAGACCACTGCTGCAGCACTGCTCAGCAATGCTCCGATCCCCATCCCTGTTTTAAGAGATGTCTGATAGTCAAAGCAAAATACTGTCCAATGACAATGTATGTGAGTGGTTCAACAGGACCTGATGATGTGAAATTAAGGTCATAACCTAAAGCAAAGTGTGTTGGCTTGACCTGATGCTGTTGCACCACAGTACAGCTGGTCATATACACAATTTTACACTTTTTAAAATTCATATTCATTGTATAGAAATCGTGCATTATAGATAGATGAATAGATGAGGCTGATGTGTAGCAGCAAATATTTAATAATACAAAATCAGCTGCAGCCAATGATGAACAAAGAGAAAAGAGGAGAAAAAGAAAAAATATGCATATTTTAATGATCCGTGTCATTGTTTTGACCTAATAAGAGAGTATTAAAAATTGAAGGAGCTCTTCAACCCCACTGACTTCCCCCCAGTGAGCCAGTCCGTACAAAACTTGACAAAATTCCAGGACCCAAACTCTTCTGTTCCCAAATTTAAAATTTGTATAATTCTCTGTGAGAGTTAATGTTAGAATCATCCTCTACATGTAACGTCACGTGAAACTGTCACTCCACATTAGTTCTTTACTGTAAGTCGAGACGTTGTATACCAGCAACTTTTTAGGCTGTGCAAGTTGCTAAAAGTTCTTCATGAATAAGATATAATGCCAGTCCTCCTTTTCTGGGCCTCTCTCCTTCACCAGTCTTTGGTTAACATCCATCCATCCATCCATCCATCCATCCATCCATCCATCCATCCATCCATCCATCCATCCATCCATCCATCTACTATATGGAGTTAATCTTTGTCAATGCTTCCAGTTAACATTGCCAGCAATTAACTGGAACAGAATGCAAATCTCTAAATATAATGTATAAGTGGCTTCTCACATCTGGCTTCTCACATCTGGCCGATCCTCGATCCCATTAATAAGTTTAGTATCAGCGCTGATAATAACCTAACATCCATAAAACTTTAATTTAACTTCTGGTTGGGATCCAAAAGTTTATACAAAATACCAAATATATCAGGCTGTATTTTGAAAAATGTGCATAAAACGATGCACAAGACACTTACTTACCAATATTTACAAAAAAGTGTTGAGAACATGGGACAAAGGTGATTTAATGAAGCTCCTCACCTTTTCCTGATACTGCCGTCTGGAGGAGTCCAGGGACTGGATAAGGGCTGTTGCATGGCCAATAAAAACAGCATAGCAAGTAGCTCCTACAATCATACTCAGCATGGTGAGCCAGATATCTGATAGACTTTCCGGGGCCTGCCGGCCATAACCGATGCACAGCATGTGGCTCATTGCCTTGAATACAGCAAAGGAGTACAGCTCTGACCAGGTATCATTCTGCAGAGAGAGAAAAAGGGGAGATAAAGAAACAGTTAAAGACATCAATGTTACATAAAAGACATGTTTTGAGGGAGAGTGGTGGCAGAGAGTAGGGAACCAGAAGAAAAGCTTTGGGGACAGCGGGGTCACGGAAAAGCACTTATACAAATGAGAACTCAAGGGACAGAGCTGCATTAGAGGGGAAGAGGGAGAAAGTGGAAACGACATCAGGGGAATCCTTCGAGGCCTAATCAGTAAAGTAGAGACGGTTTGGAAATTATTTCCTCCGAGAGGAATGATAATGAGAGGTCATTAAATATGCCCTTTCAGAGCTGTGTGAATAGGAATCTACTACAGGCGGTGACAGCCGGGCA
Source organism: Seriola dumerili (assembly GCF_002260705.1). Classification (NCBI taxonomy): domain Eukaryota; kingdom Metazoa; phylum Chordata; class Actinopteri; order Carangiformes; family Carangidae; genus Seriola; species Seriola dumerili. Next base: position 5,111,653 of record NW_019174481.1, read on the forward strand.
GCGGTCACCTAGCTGCCTGCCTGTGTGGAGATTCAGGAAGGGAAAACCTCAGATCGTAACTTACAAAAACATCAACGGCCATTAATCATGTCGTTGAATCAACACTGATACTTTCTCAGATGTAAATAATGGCTCATTGTTATATCACTGTAGCTTTGAGCCAAAACTCTCTTCCTCACAAAAACTGAGCAACAAGCTCAACTGACCTGACACTTTTGTTCACTACGCTTCCTTTGTTTCTCTCTTTCTTTCATTAGTGGTGACTCTGCTGACCTCGGTGTGAACAGATTGCTGATGCCAATTAATTCAAGCTGAAGCCAAAAGTGTGGATTGATTTTTTTTTTCTTTTTTGGAAATTATTCTACCAGAGAAACTAGTATCCTGTGTAATGACATTGTATTAAACTTCTGTGCATGGAAAAATTACATTAAAAAACAGCATCCTCAAAACCTCTTAGAGTCTGGTTTCAAGAGCACAAACATTTCTACGATGGCCCCCTGACACACACACACTCCTCCTCTCTAAATTTGCACCAGGCTACACGAGGTTACAGTCTGTGCTCAGATAGCAAAGGCAGTCAACTATATCCTCTCTCATAACCTACAGATGTGCATTAGCAGTCTATTAGTGCACCTGCTATTATATTATAAAACACGCTATCTTTTCCTTGGCTTATTTTCAAACTAAACTAAATTCCCCCCCCCCCCCTCTAGTCCTGTGAAAACCATCTCTAAATGACTTTTCATGAGCTAAGAAAATCCTTGTTTTCATCATTGAACCTTTTAGATAATTGAATTGGTGTTTAAAGGGTTTATTTAGATATAGAAGTAAGAACACAGGATCTTTCAGTTCAACAAAAAAATGTTTTAGAGATACATAGGTTTCATTGGAAAAGGACATGTTTAAATGCTAACAATGATGACAAAGTATTACCACTGTGTATTATTATGAAGCAGTGTAGAGCAGATTAGGCAATAAATTGATTATTAGATTGACAAAAAATGATCTGGAAACACTTTTACTGATCAGTTATTTGTTTGTTATTTATCAAGCAAAAACAGTCTCAGGTTTCCGCTTCTCACATGTGAATATGTGCCGCGTTTCTCTTTGTTATATGATTGATATTTAGATTCTTTGGGGTTTTGACGTGTTGGTCAGACAGAACAAACTATTGTAGACATCATCTTGGGCTGTGGGAAACTGTGACAGGCATTTGCAGTATTTTATGAAGAATCGAATAGATACAACATAACAGCACGTGTCTCTGTGCAGATCCATGAGAAACAACATTAAAGGGCCACAAAGTGATTAGAAGTACTTCTCCGTCATGAACAGAGGAAAATCTAGACTCCAAAAATAAATATAGCTCCACCAAGTGGGCTGAGACTAAATGGTGTATGTGAAAACAGAAAGAGAAACAGTGGAGTGAAACAGATTGAATAATAGATGAACGATGAGCACTTTGATTCTGAAATAGCACAGGCAAGAGAGAGGGAGAGAGAGACTCCGTGTCCTCACAAGTCTCAACAGCCCTCCACAGAGATTTCAGTTTGGGAACTATCCGTTGCTTTGTTGGTAATCATCGTCTCCATTAGAGGCAGATAGTCTGAAGCTGGCTGATAATGCAGGGGCTTTAAATTTATCTTCCAGTGTCTTAAAAATGCATCTGTATATATGATGTGTGGCAGACTTGCTTTGCAGCAGGCATGAATTTCATCTGTAAAAAAGGATGACCACGTGCTAGTTAAGTGATGTGCCTTCAAGGAGTGACACATTTACCCACCAAAAAAAAAAAAGCACCAAAATTTAGCTCAGGATACGAACTAAGTTTGAGAAAAAGTCAAGACAAGTCTGTAGCTATGCTAGCATCCCTGAGAGGCTCATTGTAAAGAACACCAAAATGATAGATAGAAAAAAAGAATCTAGCACAGAAGAGGGTGGTGGTGAATAAAAGTCCTTTGCAACATGTCAACACATACAGTAGTCTACTTGTGTGAGGTGGTGTAAGCAGAAAGGTCATCATGTCAAGTCTTTTGTGAGATTTTATAGTGTTGGGTGAACTAGACAGATGAAGAAATGCAGTCTTTATTTTTCATTTCATTTTCACATTTAGGCATAAAGTATGTTTCAGATAATCAGCATTGTCATCAGTGTTTAGCATCTTAGCATGCAAATATTTGCTAATTAGCACAAAAAGTACAGCTGAGGCTAATAAGAGTGTCACTAATTTAGAAGGAACATCTGGCATACATTGCACGATGAAATTTCTGTCTTAATCACAAATGTCACAATAATTATTGTGATTCATCCTCTGGGGACCATGATTTTGAGGACAAATTTAAGCCATACAATAATTGTTGAGATTTTTCAGTCTGGACCAAAGTAGTGGACTGATCGACTGACATTGCCATCCCTACAGCCACACCACTTGCATGGCTAAAACTGACAAAAAGCGCACCCAAAGACCTGGACAAAGATTAACTTTTTCCCTGCTACCACTCCCATCAGTTCACACTTCCCTGCACCACAGGCTGAAGGCCTAAGGCTCTGTATTGAACGGATAGGTGCAGAAATGAAAGAGACAGGAAGAAGGAGATAATGGAAACACACTGAATGACCAATCATTTTGTGTGTCCAGTGGACGATAAGCTGGAGACAAATATCAAAAGATAACTGACGCACATGTAACAAGACCTCCGGCCGGGCCCACCAGTTTAAATTACAATGTGTTATCTGAGTTTATTGTACAGTCACCTCAGACTCCTGCTTCCTGTCTCTCTGTGTCACTCTCTTCAGCTCATCTGCCTCACTGAGTGTGTGTGGTCTCTTTATAATCTGTGGTGCGGACAGTGAAATATGTTTTTACTTTATGTGGAAACTAAGGCATCCTCTGTCCAACAATAGTTAATTTCAAGGTCAAAGGAAAAGTGTCACGCAGTAATTAATCCATCAACATGAACATCATGTGATAGCCTGGACTGGTGTAGCTACACGGTTTGGGTTAATCAATTTAACCCCTAATTTTTGATGTTGTATGATTTTAAAGGAACAGTTTAACATTTTGGGAAATAAACTTTCTCGCTAAAATGAGAGGGCTAATACCACTGTCATTTCTGTGCATATGGAGCAAGAACCAGGAGACAGTTAGCTTAGCGTAGTATAAAGACTGGAAGCAGGGGGAAACAGTTAGCCTGGCTAGTTGCAGCATATTTTGACTTTTCTATTTGTGTACTGGTTAAACAAACCAAATAAAACATGTTAATTAGTGAGCTTCAGAGGTACTGCTCGCTGTTTCTCTCAGTTTTAGATAGACCCAGAGCATCTATTTCTCCCTGCTTACAGTTTTAATCCTAAATTTAACTAATAGCCACCTGGCTGTAGTTTCATATTTTGTGTACAGAAATTAAAGCGTAATTAACTCCTTAAAAGTACTCTCATCACTATTATGGAGAATGTTTTTATTTACTGACTTTTTTTGAAGATCAATTAGTAAGAGGAGGTACTCCAGAAATTTAGTATTGCACATTCAAGTGAGAAGATTGTGAGACACAGATTAAAAACAAATCAAAAACAGGTGTAAAGCACCTCATGGTATCATCTGGGTTACTTTTTCAGACTTGACAAAGCTCTTATAAAGCTCTTACAAAGGACATTACACAGTTGCTTTTACAGGCTGAGTAGTAATCCTCATGAAGTATACTGAACTTTATGTGTGAAATCTTTGGAGTGCACTGATTTTTGACGAAGTTGGCTTCTGTATTGCACTGCTTTTAGAAAGGGCCATAACCACAGTCTACAATTACGCAATCAAGCCTGACTGAACTGGACAGTGGATTGATGGTGAACTGTTTGGGAAATGGTCACAGTCGTGATGCCACATTGGTCCTTTCATTGTGACCATATGTATCAAAGTAAGTGTTGCTCAAAACATTTGCACTTGGGCTTCAATTGTTCTCAACACAAGTAATGTCACTGCTGCTTGAGTAATGTTTAAAGTGCAGTAACGGTGCTTCTTGCTTAAGTAGGATATTGTAGCTCTGCCTGCACTCAGCACAATGAGATCTTTGAGAACAAAAACACCTGAGTTCCTGTGGGACTGACATAATCACATCCTTTTCCCTCCTCACACAGGAAACAAACACCTCCTAATTTCTTGTCCATTTACGGAGGTTGGACAGCAGCTTTCACTTCTCATGTTTATATGCTGTTACGGGCCTGGTGAGTAGTTCAAATCAAATTTGCCATGTCCAGCAGCAGGCCTGTAATACTGTTTGGCCAAACAAATAAATAAAGTAAATAAAGTGATTTAACACAATACATAGTGATTACCGGCTTATCTTCTCCAAGCCAGCACAGCACTGTACTGCAAAGCCCCCGCCTGCTGATAGCAGTGGGGGATAATAGGAAAGAGACGTCTCTGTGATGTGGATACAGTAAGGGATGGGTACACACACAGTTGTAATTACAGAGTCGAAACTATACACCCTGTGTCTGTCAGTTAGTGCTGCTGTCACCATTATTACCCAGTTGCCTCTGTACTCCACTGACGCAGCAAGGGTCTGCCACCAAACCGCTTTCTACCATGGAAATTAACTTTGTGGCTGACAAGGCCACGTAAAGCTAATGCTAAATATAAACTAAATTAAATTAATGGATGGGAGTTGGGGTGTAATGCAAAAACAACCTATGTTCCCCGAGGTATTACAAGTTAGACAGAATCCAATTACTGGTTGGTGGATGTCATCAAGAGTTACAGAGTGTTCTCAACGCCCTCCATGGGTCCCGCCTGTGGGCCCCACACCACCAGAGCCACTATAGGGTGCGAGGCTTGATGGATGGCCCGGCTGCAACACACTGGCTAATGTTACAAGTTGTCAGCCACTCAATAGGGGGGCGGTCTCAGGTGGCTGTAGGCAGCCTGTACCATGCCAGGCTGGCCCTTTAGTTTGAGAGTGACGGCTCTCTGGAGACTGACTGTCTTTGATTATACAGAGGGAGAGAGCAATGGAGGAGTCAGTGGCCTGTCAGCCCTGAACTTCATAATCCCAGACTTCAGACTCTGCGCTGTACACACTGCAACGTTGTCTTCTTGTGTGTCATGTCAAGTTTTTAACAGCACAAATATTCAAGTTTTCTTCAGGTTAAGGTTGTTGTGCTTGCAGTGCTTTATAAGGAAGGTCAGCACTGTTTATGTCATTTTTACATTATACATACACGGAATAAAAGATGGCCCAAACTGAGAGACTGAGTATAGATACAGACATATCTGTGTATTTATATTACATGTAAGGCTGCACCAAACTATTATTTTCATTATTGCTTTATTGCGATTAATTATTTAATGTCAAAAACGTCACAAATATTGCTTGAAAAATTACTGAAACAATTATGTAGCTATTGAAATAGTTACTGATTAATTTTTGTTTACATTTTTTGGATTCAAGGAGACATGGATAGAAGGACTCAGTATTTGCTTCACTTTGTTACAATGAGTTGTGAGTGAGTTTGTATTTCAGTAGAGGGCAAACAGTTGAATCACGCAGGTAAAGGCAATGTATGATGGACTCTTTACTAGTCTGTAACATCAAAGGCTTGGTTAGGATATGGTTGAGAGTCTGCCTCAGGGACAGTGGACACACCTGCTCTGATTAAAGTCTCTAAATGTCTGTATTCTGGTTTCAGCATTGAGCCACTGTCTATGTAGTTTACATGTTATCTTTTAATTATCCCAGAGGTTACACTGTAGTAATGTGAAACTACTTTCTGAACTTGGATCATTGTTTTAATGGTGGACTAAACAACAAATGCTTCTACCTGTTTTACCACCATAGTAAATATTTTTGATCTTTTTCTGAGATCATTTTGCCATTACTGTATGAAAGCAACATTCATCAGATCCAAAATATAGTCACATTACTGATACTGAGATCCTGAGTCAGTATGGTAACATATAATTTTGTCAGTGCTGTGAAACTCTACAAAATAGCACTAGCAAAACTGCACTGTGTCCCCTTCTGGCACATTGAACAAAGAGGATTTCCTTCTCTTTCACCAACATGAAAGAGAGGCTATTTACTCTCATCATCACATTAACTTGTTTTAACTGGAATAACTATTGTACAGCAATAAAAACTGCTGTCATCCAGGAAATACTTCAAATCTGAAATTTACAAGCGGTCCTGGCCGGTCCCGACGCTGTAGGGGAGCGGGACCCAATCTGTTTAAAACCCCATTTGGACCTGTTCCTGGTGTCTGGGTTAGTGTGGTCTCCCCTTGCTCAGTAAAAGGCTGGGCTGACAGACAGACCTATAAAAAACAGCTTTTATCTCTCTGAGAGAGAAATGGCAACAAAGAGCCCAGCTGCCTGGCCATAACCCCCCCCCCCCCCCCCCCCCACTCACCCCCCCCCTTTTCCCCTTTTATCTTTTCTGTCATCACCCCACCAAACTGAAGAGGAGGCACGGAGGGACCTAGAGGTGTGTTTAAATCTCCCTGCTTCATTGGTGTTTTAATGTTGTTTTCTGTCTGGCACATCGACTGAATTGCAACAGCAGAAGCTGGCGATATGTGCAATTTTGTTGATTTGTTGGAAAGATATACTAACGACTTTTCCTCCTGAATCAGCACTATCATAACAGCAGCAGACAACACTTATGATAATAATGCAGTACTCTGTTTTCGAAGTGGATCATATTGAACCAAATTGCAGTATATATAACTATCACAACTAACCTACACGACCCTTCATTTTTAGCCATGCTCGCAGCATGTTTTTAAGGATGTCTGTCCAACACTGGAAATATCATATATCTTAACTGTTGGGTAGATTGCCGAGGAATTTTGTATAGACATTCACGGCCCTTAGAGGATGAATTCCAATGACTTTGGTAATCCACTGTTTATTCCTCTAGTCAGTTTTCACTAATCCTGTAAAATACATCAACAACTATTATAGATTATCTTCAATGGTTTTCAGACAATAAATCCACTTGACTTCAGAGTCCCTCTGACTTTTCTTTAACAATATGATCAGAGCAAAATTTAATTTGTCTAATACTTTGGTTTATGACCAAATACTGGCAAAACTAATGATGTTTCCATCTGCCTCAGATGTACTTTGTGTTTATTGCTAATTAGCACACTAAACTAAAATGGTGAACATTTCTAATTATTATTAGTATATTGTTTACAGTCACTGTGAGCTTGTTAGCATGCTGATGTTAGTATTTACTTCGCAGCGCCACTGTCCCTGAGAACAGCCTCACACATCCATTAATGTGGCTTTTGACTCCTAGTCTTGTGTCAGTGACTCGGACCTACAGTATACTTATTACCGGTTTAATTTTGTAGCAACAAAAGTTGAGTTACAAGGAACATGAACCCATTTTCTGGTCTTTAAAATAAAATACATTTCATTCAGATGCAACAGTTCATGCACAGATTTGAGACATTTTCATCTGTTGATACTAGAGTTTCTGTTTCAGTAAAAGACAATAAAGCATTTATCATGGCCACAACACATTGACTGACATTCAGCCAATATTTTCTGATGATGGTCAGACACTTCAATCAATACTCTGTGACCACGATCAGCTCTTTCCCAATCAACTCAGATCAAATATGTAAATCCAGTTCCGGACTGATATGTGTGACTTCGTATGCGCAGACATGATTCCCTGACCCATACCTCCATCTTGTTGAGGGACACCCAGCAGTCTGAGGGGAAGTCCTGCAGCATGGGAACCAGGAACTGTAGGCAGCCGTCCCAGTGACACAGCAGCAGCATCATACCAATCAGGTTAAAGATCCGCATCACCGCACTAGCCAGGTCATAGGTCATATGGAAGATCTGGAGCGAGACAATAAAACAGGAAGGGGAGTTTAAACTGTGGAGTGAGACATACAGAATATGTTGGATTCAAGGAGAGAGATGCAGATCACTTCATACTGCACTTGTATTTCTGGTATGAACTTTGTCAAATACTTAAATCATTGAAATCCTATCTCACCGGCAGGACAGTCTCCTTTGGATTACACCAAGTTTGATTAATGAGTAGAGGGGACAGGCTCCCATCAGTCCCAAGTCAAACACAGCGGGAGCAGGCAAGACATTTGTTACACAGAGACACATGACATCAATCAGAGGCTCAAACACGCACACAGAGTCCAGTCACACACACAAAACACTCACGCAAGCCTGCGGGCACAAAGATACACTAACAACACAGACAGACATGCCAACTTGAACAAATACACACATTCACGCACACAAGATGATGGACAGGGACCATCATGATCCTTAACAACTGATAGTCTATGTTGCCTCACCCATCAATCATTCTGAGTCACTTAGGCCAATCATCTATCACCTGACTGACGTCAACAAGCCACTCTCTGTTGTGCTTAATAGTCTGATGGTTGCTTAAATGCAATAATCATATCCATGATGTGTAAAACTGTTAGAGGTTCTGGTGCTTTTCATAGTAAGAACAGCCAATATTGTCTAATAGAGTCTACTATCAAGGAATGAGAAATGGGTCATTTCTTACTCAGTGCAGCTGAGGGAGAAGTGATACTCAGTGAAGGGAGAGATGAAGAATGAGACTGGACATGAATCACATGTGCTGATCTTTTGTAAATGCCGCTTTAACCTTTATGGGGTTTTCACTGTCAGTTTTTGACAATCAGTAACTGACAAAATAGTAATTTGTCAAATCATTTTTACTGAGGATGGATGAGAAAAACTGTAGGCCTACTGTGCAGTTGTGTTGATGCACGATGGATGTGTTCAGCACCGTGGACAGCTCCAAGACAGTTTCAGGAACAAAAAGTAGTTCATGGTTCAGATACTTGGGTTTCCAAAATAAAATGATGGCTGATAATGTCAAAGAGACAGGCATTTGAAAGTGGGCATCGCTTGTCTCAGTGTCTCACTCTCCACCACATCTCCGCTCTCATTCTCCATGCATGCTAAGTATCACTTCCCATCATGCACCACTGTGTGTATGTGTGCGTATCACATCATATCTTCAGAAATCCAATTATCCAAAGGTCAAGTGAGCAGCCGAGCTCCACTGCGCTGCTCACCACTGCAAAATGCCAACACCATGCTGCCGATACTGGCACAAACGAAAAGTCGAGTGATCTCATGACATCTCGGGACCTCCTGTCTCCCAGGCTGCTCACCTTCATTTGAGGAAGGAGTCCGAGGAGAGGCTGGAGCAGGGCCCTGACAAAAGTGCATCCCTCAGAGTACATAAAAACTGAGTGGCCAGGAAGGGCAGGGCTGGGTCTTTGAGTTTGGTCTGGGGACTCTACCTGGCAACAGCACCTATCTTCACATCCAAAGTCTGCAAGTCAGGCCTCTAGAGAAGAGCCAGCTTACCTAACCTCGCCAATCACTCTAAATTAACAATTAGAAGCATATATAATTGCAGTCAACAGACCCCATAGTGCTGCGCATATTATCATCACCCTCTACCCCACCTGCTCTTCCTCTGGCATCTTAATTGATTAACTGTGTTTGCCCTGGTAATAGGCTCCTTATTAGACCGCCTGGTGCCGCCTGTGGGCCTGCCAGGTCAGACAGGGAGACAGAAGGGTAAGGAGGGGGGTTGTGTGACAATAACAGTAATTAGGATGCAAAGTTTGTTAAAGCTCAAACATCCTGCTGACATTATACATTTCTCACCAGGTGGCAGGTGAGAACATGAACACTGAGCCTCCAGGCGGAGGAGAGCAGGCAGCTCAGAGCAAGCAGATTGTTGATTTGGTCATGAGCCAACATCAGCATATTGGAGGCAAATCAGCGACCTTTTACCACCGACTAGATTGGGTGCTTCTTCCTCTGTGGCTAAGAGATGTGTGATTAGATTTCATACAATATTTACCCAGGGACAATCATGAAATGCATGCTCTTACCTCTTCCCATTGGTGAATGTAGCGTATTAATCTGGAGAGCCTCAACAGCCTCAAAAGACTTAGGATCTTGGTAAAGCGGACGATCCTCAGGGCCCGAGCAGTCTTGTACACCTCTGAGTCGATTCCCTTCTCCACTATGAGGAATATGTAATCCACTGGGATGGAGGAGATGAAGTCCACAATGAACCAAGTCTTTAGGTATTTCTTCTTAATGGTTTTAGGGTCCAAAATGATGTCTGAGTTGTCCTCAATGATGATTCCAGTGCGAAAGTTGAGCACCAGGTCCATGAGGAAGAAGGTGTCGGAGACCACGTTGAAGATGATCCAGGGCGTGGTGGTCTCGTCCTTGAAGAAGGTGATGCCCACGGGGATGATGATCAGGTTGCCCACCATAAACAGCAACATTGTGAAATCCCAGTAGAACCTAGCAGGCGTGTGTGTAGTTGTGGTGTGTGCATGAGAGTGCATTTACATGGGTGTATGTGGTGTACAGGAGAGGAAAAAAAAGAGGGGGGGGGGGGGGGACAAAAATAGAGTTAGATAAGAAAAGTTGCTGTGGAAAGCCGATAGGCACAAGAGACTTCCAAGCTCAAGATGGAAGAAAGTGTAAACGAAGTGCAGGAGCTACACTCTGGCTGCCTGAACATGCAGAGTAATGAGAGATGCTGAACTTTCTTTTTCCGAGACTGACATGTATTATAATAATTGCTTATAAGCAAGTTTCTCTATGCATTTTATATACGCAACAAAATAAATCTAATGATTGTCACTGCTCATGCGAGTTTATCTTGGAGTAAAAAATGGCTGTTTTTCCTGTACAATGAGACTAAATTTGATCTTCAGGCTGCATTTTCAAGGTTAAAAGACGGAGGCAAGTGTTATCCTCCTTTCTTAACACTTCAGTTTTCCACTCTGGCTTTACTTCCTTATGACCTTCTTAAAACCCGATATGCAGAAAAGTATTGAAGTGGTAACCCTTCCCTTTGTTTGTTTGGACATTTGATGAAGGTAACAAAATACTGAAACAACCGTAAAATGTTGAAATATTGTGTTGGATTATGTTTCGGATTATATATGGGTTATGAATGGGCAATATGTTCATTTTGTCTGCCAAAAAGTAATTTGCTGCCAAAGAAACATAGCCTACAGGATGTTATCCTCCATAGTGATGTTATTTATGTTTGGGGTAAATAATACCTCTTCTAAACAGTTGTAAAATTCCAATAAGAACAAGGGTAAAATCCAAATAGACTGTATTTTTACAGCCAGGCTCTCTCAGATATTATAAGTAGGAAAATTTAAAAAAAATTAGGAAAGTTATTAAGTATCAAGCAGATAAATCAATGTTAAGTATTTTCTTTAGCTGTTAAAGAGGGACAAACACAACACTATGGTTAATTTGCAATGGCATTTGCTGCTCTCATCGACCTTGCAGTGCACATGGAAGCCCTGGCGACTGTCTTGCTACTCTGTCTCTCTCAGTAGTGATGTGGCAGTTTGGTGACTGGGACAGACGGAGTAAAAGTAGTGAGGTCTGAGCCCGTCAGAGGCCTCTCTGCAGGACAGGTGCAGCGCTGAGTCATTACACTGCGACTTATGCAACATGCTCTGACTCCTCTACTCCACAATAACTGCCGCGGTGATAATGTCTGAATCAACTTTGATGCTTTAACTATGCCTATGCATTCATTAGCATAAGAATCACAGAGAGCCTCAGACAGTGCGGGGAGTCTGCGTGATAAAGAACGGTCTCCATAGTGGCCTGTTGTCAAATTGCATCTCTGCTGCTGAAGACATGTCTCAAGTTTAGCCTGTAGTGGACTACTGACTCGGCGTTATGTGATACAAATGGTCCAAACATGAATGGCGCTGGGCAGGGGGTGGGGGTGGGTGTGGGAGTGAGGGGGAGGGTGTGTGTGTGGAGGTGGGGGTGGGGGGTGAAGGTAGCGCTCAAACGCGCGAGCCGACTCCAAATTAGAGACGGGAGCTGTCCGCTGTTTTTTGGTGCTGAAACGAAACCGTGCAGCCAAGAGGAAAACCAAGAGGCTGCTGATTCCCCGAGCCAAACGCATTTCAGCGACTGATACATGTCGAATACAAGCCCTACAGGCTCATTTTACCTAGCCCGAGTCACGAGGAGCCTTCTTTGCTCGTGGATTTCCCTAAATATTTGTATGACAAAATAGCTGCTGGGTGTCCAGCTGGGTTATCAGTGCTGAGCCGTGATAAACAGAGCGCATCCGTGATTTAAATGCAGGATCCGAGGAGTCATATAGGCGGATATATCTCCAGTGAGCATGCTTGAGGTTTTCGCACACTTGGCTCAAGGTGACATTCCATTACTGAGTGCATCGCGCGCGCGCGCGCGCACGCACGCACGCACACACACACACACACACACACACACACACACACACACACACACACACCCTATATCCTATCAGCACGGCTCTTGTCGCAGAGCATAGCTTATACTACAACAAATATTAACTTGATCTGTTGATGATGGCTTTTTAAATAAACTCGTCTAGCTGCAGATCGCTGTCCTCTCTGTTAAATGTGAGCGCGTGCTGCAACGAAAAGTCGAGATGCGTTAGCAGGCCGGGCTTGTTGAGCATCCCAGACATGCTACTGTACATACAGACCAAAATAGGATTTGTTTACAACCTTGAAAGGACAGTCTTTGCTCAATTCAGTTTGCCTGACAACAGGTTGTTTGGGGATTAATGGCAGCGAGTTGCAATGCATTGATTCAAACCTCTACAGATTCAGTCATAAGGGAGTGAAAAATCAGCAGCCAGTAGCCTTGGACAATAATCATGCATGTGTTCCCATGGAGTCACAATGGTTACTCACTATAAAGTAGCCTAAGTTGTAGATGACAATGGGGACCCATACGGGCCCCTCATGACTTTCAACGTGCAACCAATGGCGGCCCCAGCTCTTACCTGAAATCGCTGTAAGGGTGGATAATCCAATTCCCAGCTGATTTTACCCTCTCCTGCTCTCTCTCCACTGCCTTTTGACTACCATACATGCGTAAGGAGAATTTGTTAACTCCAGGCTGCAGCATACTACTAAACTGCCGCTGCATGAAGCTGGCTTGGCTGCCCCGAGGTTCCGCATCCTCGGCGGGCACAATTGGCGGTCCATCCTCCGGCTTCTGGAAAGTGACAGAGTTCCTGGGCTGCTGGGTCTGAGTCTGGGTCGGGCCGTGCAGCGAGGACGAGGCTTTCCGGCTAGGTGCGTTGGAGAAGGACACCTTGGAGTCCTTTTTCTCGGGGACACCGCTGGACACGGGGGTAGTGCCGGGATTTGCGCTGTCTCCTCCGTGCCCCCCGCTCAGGGACCCGCCTGGTGTGATCGAGCCGTCCATGCTGGCGGTAGTCGAGTTACAGGCTCCTCGCTTGGCGCTGCCTCCGTCCTCGGCCCTCCCCGACCCTCCTGTCTGCTTCTCCTGCTTGGAGATGATTGAGCGCAGGCTCCCGGTACCCGAGTCCCTCCTGCATTCTCCGTTTTTGTTGCATTTCATGCTGGAAATTGGAGCGACGCTGTTGCAAACATCACCCGCTGTCGCGTTTAAAACCTCTGCCGCGACCGGTGATTCCGACGCCTCCGCCCCAGATGCTCTGCTGGTCTCGCCGCGCAGGGCAGCATCGCCCGGACAGGGTGTCTGGGTCTCGGCAGCTCTGGAGGCAGCAGTGGGCCGTGGGGCGGCAGGAGCGTCCTCTGTGTGCGTAAGGCAGGGCTCCTTGTTGGAGTTCCTCCTGGAAGCCGAGGACGCGGCTCCCCCTCCTGGCGTAAAGTTCTTCATCCTGATACTGCCTCTTCCTCCTCCTCCACCTCCGCCACTGCCGCTCCCCCCGGCTCGGCGCAACCGCGGATGCTGAAACTTAGACTCCTCTTCTCCGTCCTCCGTCTCGTCCATCACGACGTTGCTGGCTACACCGGGCTGCTTACCGCTCGGTGCGCCAGAAGAACCGGAGTCCAGACAATTGTGGCTGCTGCTGCTTCTTGTGCATTTGGACGCGGCAGACCTTGATGCACTGATGTGGCCGAATCCACTGCCGCCCACCGCCTTCTTTTTCATGGTGGCAGCAGACGCCGGTGACACCTCATTCCTGTCCATGACATTAAGCAGATCAAAATTTGCCTCCAATTATCTTTGGAGAAAACCAATCAGAGATAGAGGGGAGAGAAGAAGAAGAAGAAGCGAGAGGGAGAGAGAAAGGAGAGAGGGACAAAGGGAGGGGTGGACGTGACTTCTTTGCAAACTACTGCGTTTATACTTTCACTAGTCATCCTGTCAGAGACGCTCAAGCATCAAACTAATTAAGCCTCTTGACTGCGTCAAATGTCATTAAACCATTAGCTTATGCTGCTCCCAGTTCAGTTCAAGTACATTTCCAGCTGAGGCCTCTCAGTCATGACCTAAAGCGTGAATTGCCTCGTGTAACTCCTATCAAAAAAAATCATACGAAATTAAATACTACTTCACGTTGTCAAACACAGTATATAACCTAGCCTACTAACATCAAAAGTTTAATTACCACGTGTTAATGAAAACTCAAAATGATGTCATATGTTTTAGAAGGTGTTTTCAATGACAACCTTCCAGAATTGGTGTCACCCTTACTTGGTATTTAGCGCGCCCTAGTGGCCATGCAGAGGAAGCACAGAAGGTGTAAGACAAATGTTTGGTGATTCTGACACAACAGAAGCTTCTAACTTTGTCAAAGGCGCTTGGTCAGAAACAGGAACGGGTGTCCAGTCTAGGTCCATTTGTCTACCCAAAGGTGAATTTGTCCTCACATGTGCCCTCAAACATGATCCTTTGGGTGCTTGTATCTGGGTTCATGGCCCAAAGGGAACATACTGTACCTTGCACCTCTCATGGGGCACATTTTTGTACCAAAATCACCTTTTGATTTCTGTCCTCAAGTCTATTTTAGTTAGTGTAGAGGTGCAGGTACAGATATGGACTATGGACAGCCGCAGTTAGGAATTATGTGCATTGAAAGTGTTCTGTACAATCCAAGCAACAAGAATGTTACTGTTTTGCTACTGTGAACTCTTGGTCCTTAGTATCCAGTGAAGTATCCAGACTATACAAACACCAAAGAAGCACCAGAGGAGTATTGAATTAGCTGTCCATGTCCTCTTTCAACAAATGACAAACCAAAATGCTTTAACATCCAGAGGCACAGTCATTTCAGTCTTCCTCTGCATAATCTGTGCACCCACCATCTTTAACAAGCGTCAACAAGTACAGCAGAGGTGTTAATGTACTGCCAACACTGACAGAGAGATGCAGGTTCAGCATCACAGATGGGCTCTTTGCTGCTCTGGCTCAAACTGTATATGAGCATAAAAGCAGCTGGTTATACATTTCCATTCCATTAACATCTTTGTCGTAAGGAATTACACTACTGTATAAGATAGTCTGAATGCATGATTGTGTCTATGGCCAAAGTTACAGAGCTACAAAGCATCGTCCCTGCACAGTGAAGATATGGGCCATGATAATCGAGTGCTCCATCACTGGAGAAGAGATTAAGTAGCTAACCTATTTTCTTTGATCTAGTTTTGGTTGAGTCTAAATTTGGTCACATATGTAAAGGATAGTTTACATACATACACACAGGCCTACTTAGCAATGGCAATATGACTACATAGCTGGTGGTAATCAAATAATTCACACACCATCCCTGATACACACTAACTTCTCCTGAAAAACTTAATAAAAATTCAACTTCAATTTAGTTTCAAATCATCTTGCTGCAAATTTCTTACCTTTTGACATCAGTGCTGGGAAGTCATGAGAGTCATCTCTCTCTCTCCTCCCCTCCCTTCTTCTTTCTCTCTGACTTCCTCCCTCTGCTTCATTAGTCCAAACTACGCAGCCGCAGAAAGGTTCAGTTTAATATCCTGGTAAGGTAATGCAGCAGTGTGACAGTAACAAATAGTTTTCAACAAATGACAGAAACCAAAAAGACACAGTGATGCACGGAAATGGCAATGAAAATAAAATAAAAGCTAAAACAAGTACTGAACAAACACCAAACAAGTGGCAAGTGGTGGTGGTCTGAATGGCCCAGAAACATGTTACAGAAGAAACCACCTCGTAATATCCATCAATCACAATGAGGAGTGTTAACCTACATAGGAAAGATTAAGTGACAACCTTACGTCCTGAACCAGTAAAACAGCGAGTATACTAAGGAATCACACAATCTGTTTTACAAGTGAAGGTGGCATTTCTCCATCATAGCCTCTGTTTGCTCAAGGTCATGTAAGTCAACCTAAATGCTTCTTATTTGCAGTGGCTGGCGACACCACATCTATTTGCACTGGCAACCCCTATTCAACACCTTGGGAGTTTTCATGTTATTTTTGTCACTGTATCATACCACAAGAAATGTTAAGTGAATTTTCCTGGATCTGCCTCCTGACGTGTGCTTTTTTTTTTATTCATGGTCTAAGTTTTACCTCGATACTGACACTTGATACACATACAGACGAGTGTCTCCCATTAAAGGAGATGAATACTTTCGTAAAACAAGTAGTTTGTTTTTTCTATTTGTAATTAATTTAGATCGCTCCATAGACATGTTGTAAGTTTGAAATTAAAACAAACAAACAAAAGAAAACCTTAAATCTTCTGTTCGATTCAATGTTTATAAAACAATAAGACATGAATACTTCCTGTAGTTTTACAGGCATAAAGTCATTTGGGAACTAGCAGAGGTGCCACTGTGGCAAACAAGAGGCTGGGTTATGACAGGGCTACCATTCATTAAACTTTTTCAAATATCACAGGGTCAATTTTTCAAAAACCAAAATAATAAGGTTAACATGTAAATGATCAACTGACATTAAAGCAGTCAGCCTCAAAAGAGACAATCCTGATCAAGAAAAAATGCATTTCAAATGTACATGTCCGTTCTCCCTCCTTGGCAAGTCAATGGTAAAACTGTGGTTCGTCTCTTGATAAAAACAGTTGGGGTTTGATCAATAGCATTTTCTCATTATCAAGTGTGTAAAATTAAGCCATACCAGTAGGATAACATTTTTGTAACTGCACATTATCAGCAGAAACTTTAAAATTTGTTTGTTTTAGCACTTTATTGTGACTGTACGAAAAATCAGTAAATAAAATAATAAACACTTGTTTTGTGAAACACATTTGGCCAGAGGTAAGATGATCCCATGCCTTTTTTTTTTTTTTTTTTTTTTTTGTAACTCTTTTTTTCTTTTACATTGCCCAATTTGTGTCTTGGGCAAGGGTTCAATAAATAAGTATGTTTGTGAAATTTTTCACTTGAGGAATAAAAATGTGTCCACTGTTGAGCTGTGAGGATCTTTACCTTGTCAAGATACACTAAATACACTGGATCAAGCTCTAATAAAAACAAAAAGTCCTAAAAGACTTATCCAATGCAAAAAAAAAACAAAAAAAAAAAACATGTTTTTTTGTTCAGTAGTTTACCCAAATTCACATTCTCAACATCAGACAGAATTTTGTGCAAAATAAAGAAAACAAAAGGTGCAAATAAATAAAAACCAGATGCATACACTCAGTTTCCTTTCCACAAGGTTTTAGTTTGATCCATTAGCTGTACAGTGGCTGACAGTTCAAAATGAATTATCTATCTACACATCTATGGACTCTGCACCACCACAGGCAATGTTTTAAAAAAAAGAACATTTTTTCTTTTAAATATAAAATGTGTCCCAGCCTTGTGGCAAAGACATGTCTCCATCAAAAAGCAGTCCACTCTGGTTCAAACTCTGCCCCAGTTCTGGTCACAATCCCACTTGATTATTATTATTATTGTTATCATTATTCACAGACTCTCTGGATCCTCCTTAAACACTGCAAAGTCCCACCTCCTCAAACACTTGATAACAATAGCAGCAGGAGCTGGACCCAGCATCCATTCAGCACAGGGGGTGGGGGGATGGGAGTGGGGGTGGGTGACTAATAGTCTGCAACACATTCAGAGTTCACCTCGACTCATATCGTCCCCTAGAATTGAGATAGACAACTGTCCTGGTCTCAGCTGTAGAGAAGACTTGTTGGGTCTCAGCTGGGCGTGAGGTTTTCAGATGTGAGGTGGTGGTGACGGTGAAAATCTATGAGTTGCTGGCGGCATTCTCATTGCTAGGTGAGCTCGGGGAGGAAGAGGAGGAGGAGGAGGGAGAGAAGTTCATTCCTGATAACCCCGGTGGGTCTGTGGCTGTATTCTGTCCACTAAGACTCTTCCTGCACACAGGACACGTATCATGCTGTGGGAAAAAACAAGGATGAACAAGAGTCCTTAGGCTGTTCACCATCAATACATCAACACATTCAGATGACCATCTTATTCTGGACAATCAATGACATCCTACAAGTGAAGCACAGATGTTAGAGATGACCTGATCGTCCTTTTCTCTGCCCTCAATTTGAATCAGTCAATAGCAAGCGTGTTCCAATAAAGTCCCAAATTAATATTTTTATTTTCCAACATCATGAAACTGCACTGTGCACACCTTCTCCAGCAACTCCAAGTCAAATATGATTAATCAATCGACCCGAGTTCAGAAGGTGTAGTTAAGAATGGGGACGCCATCAAGATTGATGGAGCTATACAGGTTGTAAGTCGACAACATATTCATGTAAAAAAAGAGATAAGTTCTTCTAGAAACCAATACAACAGGTTTACATGTCACCTGTAAAATAAATAGGTGAGGCCGTTTTGTCACTCGTTACTTATTGGTTTGGGCAAAAACAAAATAAAACATCACAATGAGCGGCTGAATGAATAAAATAAAATAAAATAGGTAATACAGTCTAATTATCAGTGAACATCCTCCATCCAAGCATTTCCTTAGTAGTTTCCTAATGTTATTATAGTGCTTTTACAGTGTCATAGCATGAACAGTATCATTCTGGACAGCTTTTCTTCATTCCCAGTATTAAGAAAATACTGACTTTGATATGTAATTTGACAACTTATAGCAGCACTTAAGAAGAGCACCAGAGGAATGTCTTAAAAATCAAAGCAAAGTACCTTTTTTTTTTTTTTTTAACCCAAAGCAGCGCTGCTGATATACATACCTGTTCCAGCCATGGTACTATACAGTCATTGTGAAACAAGTGATTGCATGGCAGTTGTCTGACACTCTCCTCAACGCTGTAGTCTTCTTTGCACACAGGACACTCTAAACCAGCACCTGCACAAACAGAGAACGACAACACTGTCTGTGTGTGTGTGTGTGTGTGTGAGACCTTCAGTCACATGCATCAGCTGTATGGACAATTGTGAACACACTGATTCTGTTTGTTTGAGTTCAGGCAGTGTTATGCCGGGTACGTGCAAATTCAGGCACTTCACTACAAAATACTAAAACCATAAAAGTTAAAATAGATGTACAGTATATAGATATATATATATATCTATATATATACACACAGACACACACACACATTGTGTGTGTGTGTATATATACATATATACATACACACAAAACGCATATATACAAACTGTATATATACATATACCTTTGTGCACTTGACAATGATGATATAAAACTAAAAACCAAAAACAAAATGTAAGACATATTTTCACTTTGTGTTTGTTGTCAGCTGTCTTCTCGTTATAGAGAAAATACTGTTATTGAATTGGCTTAAAGGCCTGGGAAATGGCGTTGTTTTATATTTGGTGTGCTTAGATGACTTGGTTGTAGTGACATGAAGTGGATGCATGGAGCCAGTACAAAGGACAATGCTGATCAAAAAAGATGTTTTCTGTTCTGATAGATCACTCAGAAAGGAAGCAAAGACGCTTCTGGTGCAGACTGGATAAGATACAATGAGTGTGTAACTGTAAGTGAGAGCTAGGTACATATGGGGACTTACCCACATGTTCCTCTGTAATAGAGATGGTGGGTAAACTCTTTATCCTTTCTCTGTCTGCAGGTGGAGGACCAGTGTTTTCAAACTGGTTCAATAACTACAAGTGAAAAAAAGGCAGAAGTGCATTAAATGGCATACATCATTGTTCTATGAGAACAAAGTTTTTCTATAAAACGCCCTCCTCTTCCAGTATGATGCTACACTACATGTCTGATAGATGTCTGATTTAAAGGAAGACTTCTTTACAAAGTTTACGGCTGTGCAGCCTGGTATCATTTCATTGCTATAAAATTAATTTAAATATCATTATTGTGAATTACTAATTATGATACTACTGTATAAATGCAACTATTCCCGGGGCCCCAATGAAAAGGCTCTCAGGAGGGGCGTTGCGTAGCGCAGTGGGTTACGCAGGCGCCCCATATATAGAGGCTTCGGACGGCCCTTTCCTGCATGTCATTCCCCCTCTCTCTGCCTCCCCATTTCCTGTCTCTCTACTGTCCTGTCCATTAAAGGCACAAAAAGCCCCAAAAAAAAAAAAAAAGAAAGAAGAAAAGGCTCTCGGGACACTGAAGCTGACTAATTGATAAGTAGATTTATTTCCAGTGTAATGTAAAGAAAGCACATTTTGTACCTGTGTAATGATAGCATCAAGTCCATTGGCGCCCCAGGCGTAGTCCATTGGATTCGAATGTAACATGCCCCTGCCAAACAAGAAAAACAACAAGTTAGAAAAATTTTTTTCAGTATTTTTCAGCTCAGTGACATATAACAACAAAACAAACATGCATCTGTTTCTTTTGCTTACCATGGTCCCATTCCAATGTTTGGCATGGCTGTAGGTGCTATGATTCCATTTACTAGCTGCTGGATAATTCTGGAAATCAGGAAAAAAAAACAGCACAAAAAACAACAATATTTTCAGTGAGCATTTGCTGAATCAAACTGAGAAATTCAACTTGCTTTCTCACCTATACTGGACAAATGGAAAATGGCTGTGCGTATTTATAATCACAGAAATATATCTCAACTTAATGCAGATGGTAACAAATATTTATAGTTAAGTAATTATAGGAATAGCAAGTCTTTGCTATTAAAATGGTGATAATGGATACTGTATGTGTTATATTTTTTGAATGAATGCATCACAGATCACTTCATGGTATCTTTATTGGGTTTGTTAGTTAAGCAAGGTTCTACATTATGTTTAGCTGTATCTTAACACATCATGTCACTATATTCTAGAACTGTAAATAATATTGTTAAATATCGTCTACCATTACATGAGAAGCACATATTACTCACACAAGAGAAGCAGACTTTTTACCTGTAATCTCTTGTATCCCACACCAACCTCTCTCTCACACACACACACACACACACACACACACACACAGAAAATGTCTCACCCCTCTAATGTGGGCACTCCTTCATGGCGCGTACCCTGTCTTCGAGGAACATGCCGACCCCGTGGTTGCCGCGCACTGTATCGTTGCCGTGATGCCATTTCCCGTTCTCTCCTGTTTTCTGTCTCTCGGTTGTCCTCTGTGGGTAGCCGTGTTCGCAGGTCAAAGTTTTCATCAAAAATCCCAAGTGCAAATGGACCATACCCAGAGGGAAATGTGAATAAGTGTTGGTGATCCATATTCTAGAAGAAAAATACAGAGGCAATGTCAAATCATGGTGCAATGTGCAAAATGTCCTAGATGAGCCGATTCTGCAAATTCCACTGACCTCAAAGGCTGAGCGGTTCTGATCACTGGAGGAGGATGTGGATGCGGACCCATTTTCAGTACTGCAGGAACAGAGGTGGAGGAAGCGAAAAAGGTGAGACTCACAAATTCACTTAAATATCAAATTAATAACATTCATGAGACACAATAATCCTCCATACCTTCTTTCCTCAGGCAATTCCTCAATGAAACCAGATTCACAGCGTGGACAGGTGTAGTCCTACAGTGAAAATAGAATTATATTATATTATACTATACAGTTTAGTTTAGTGTGTTAGACAGGTGTTGATTCAACTTTATGGTTATTTTGAAGGCTGTGAGGTGCTGTTTAATTGTATAATGTTATACTGAGTTGTGTTACTTATATTTATCCTACCCTGACTCATATAAACTGGGTGAATAGAATAGTACAAGCACCTCTCAGTGTATCACAATACACTGACGGCACCAAAAACTACAGCCTTAAAAAATGACTGAAAACACTTCAAACTGCCAACTAAGGCTGATAATTATAACCTTGTCAACAAATAGGCTCTGTTGTATCAGAACACATTAGTTTTTGATAATTTAACATGTGTCTAGTAAACTGGCAACTGGGTATTTGATGTCTAATAATAAAAAAATACATAACTTCCTATTTTGTCTCTATGAAGTGCAGACTACGCTAGTGTTGATGTAGAGCATAAGGGCAATCAGTAACATCCATCACAGATGTCTTATTTCCAGTACATTCAGCCAGCTTGTGATTTCACAAAATGTGATCTCCTGAGAATACTCCGTCACACAGACAGGTAAGCACCCTGCTTACTGTCTGTAAAGTAACTGTTACTGTAACGTTCAAGAAGCTTCCCATGAATAGCTTGACAACAGACTGTGGTGGCAGGCAGGCTGATGTCACAACACTTCTCTTTGCGCTATAATCACAATCAGCTAAGAAGCAATCCTTGTGGAAAAGAACTGTCACTGGAATTTTTATATCAGCTGACTGAAACATTAATAAAAACCAAAACCCGCTAACTGGACGCTTTCTTCTGTTAGCTAGCTCGCGGATGTTAAACGCCACTACTAGAGACCTGTCAAGCTGTTAAGCTGAACTCAATCGGGCTGCTATTCAGCATACTGCGATATACCTGATGTTATCCCTATAAATCACAAAATCACAACGTGAGCGTCCCCACCAACTTAATTACTACTACTTGACTGTCACTCTAGACCGTTGGTGCTAATTAGCGTAGCTGAACAGCAGCAGTCAGTCGACATGACTCGTTGAGCGACACAAACACACACACACACGTACACAAGTAAGTCCATGACAAAACAAATATAATTTCTCGTTTTTCAAGTCTCTTTGAACCTTACCGGTAAACGTGGGCTAATCTCTGCTGAACACCGGTGACAAAAAAACCGGCAGGGCCGTGGGGGAGCTTCAGCCATTTCTGAGCAGGAGACCAATTCGTAAGTACGGACGGGCAGCAACGAGGGACAAGAAGACCGGCCTTGCAACGGGAAAGACGCGATGAAAACGGAAACGTGTTTACATACGTAACATCACCATGGCAGCTACACAAAATTACTAAGAAGAGGAGTTCCGGTTGAACATTTCCTTCAAAATAAAAACGTCGCATATAAAAAAAAAAAAAATCAACATCCATTATGAGACCTTGAAATGATTCACAATTTACATTTTTTCGTTTTGTTTTATTATATTCTATTTGCCATTTTCATGCTACATATACTATGTTTAACAGAGGTAATATATAATACAATATAACCTGTCATTGTTCTTTCACATGATGTTAGTGCTTTCCACAAGACATGTTCCTATAACACACTTAAATCTAGACCCCAGTCTGTAGAAGAATCATGATAGTCCCTTATTTTTAACCACAAGACATTCAGGCTAAGATTTTGAGAATGCAATGCACACAATAGAGTTTCTACAAAGACTGTGTTCCAAATATTAGTGTGATGTGAAAGTACAGTTCTCAGGTATATTATGTACATTATGCCAGCTGAAACTGATTAAGTATTTAAGGAGCTTTATATCAACCCAACATCACTGAAGGTAGGTGATCTCACAGAACACAGTATCGTTTCTGATATGATTATTTATTGAATTCATCATCAGACCAGTCAAACAAAGGGAGTGTGGGTAAAAAAAAAGGTGCATAAAATAGCGCCTATTAAAAACTTAACAATATGTGTGGGTGATATGGACAAGAGCCTAATTTTTACAGCACATTTTCAGATCATCATGTATGTATTATGTGCATTATGTATATTTGTTGTATATTTACCAAAGTATCCAAAATCAAACAGTGCAAATAAGAAGACTGTCTTATATATATCACTTAAGAATTTTGAAACAAGGATTGAAACACTATTTAGTTTTAGGATTTTCTCCTGACTCAGCCTGTTAGGAGTTACTATTAGTCTTAGGATACATACTGATGGGATATTGGAAACGTCTATCTGTATAATATAATTCAACTGATTGAGTGGGTCACATTATTCATTTTACCAGAATTAATAATACCTGGTACAAGCTGAATATTATTTGACTTTGTATTGCAAGAAAAGTCTAGTTTCAGTCATAGTCTGGGGGTCATGTTGACTAGTAGAATAATGCTTTTATTCTAGACAACTATGACCGGAAGTCATAGTTAGGCATTTTCTATCGAAGTCAGCCTCTAAATCAGCTACACTGTAACGGCGAGAGGCTTATTGTAGTCCGTGAGCGTTGTTTTCGAAATATATTCCTACTCCTGCTACGGCCATGGAGTCTAGCGATGCAGGTAAATCTTCACTGAGAAATTGAGTGAGATGCCAACGCTAAATATGCCCATAGTGAAGTTAGCCAGGATAGCCGTAAACGTTAACTAGCTTATGTAGCCGCTTGTTGGCGTAACCAGTGAACAGCGTTAGCTAGCTTTAGCTGTCGGGTTAGCTGAAATAGATAATCATAAAACGAGACAATCGGAATTATATTTACTTAACTCAATGAATATCCGTCTTTTCTAAGATCTACAACCTGTAATATCCACATGTAAACACACGACAGTCAATTTTAACCGCTGTTTGAAGTTGTTTCTTTTGTTGAATGATTTAGATAAGCTTTCTTGTTCGCCAGTCTGTAATGGCTAACTACATGGCAAAGTTATTATATTACATATTATAGTGCCGTATTGATCTGCTTTCAGGTATTTATAACCTATGAATATCAATTTGATACAAATGTCACTGCAACATTTTAGATCAGAAAATATCTCAACTCCCAACTAAATGTTATCATTTTACTGCATTTTCCCTTTTATGTTTGTTCAGGGCGAGGGGGATGGAAGTCCAAGCCTGCCCAGCCACAGAAAAACAAGATGAACATGAATATTCTCCGTCAAGAGAAGCTCATAGCTCAGAAGAAGAAAGAGATTGAGGCCAGAATGGCAGAACAAGCAAAAGTTAATGTGCAAACCACTAGCAAGCCCTTGCCCCCAAGGTCAGGATACACTCATACAGGATACACAAACCCACAAGTTGTCACAGACATGTAAATATTAAATGAATGCTATATGCTTATGTATATTGTTATATTACAGTTTTTCAAGTACTGCCAGCTAGTATTGTGATGCATGATGGTTTTGCACTGTTTTATACTAACATTGACTTAATGCTTTTTTTCCATTTTGATCCCAGTAGTTCTCCCAGTCTACAAGGAGCCTCTTCTAACAAGTTTGCAAATGATGGAAGTTTCTTACAACAGTTCATGAAGATGCAGAAGGAGAAATCCACCAATGTGCCAGGTTAGTTCTGTTATCTACACAGTTTCAACCAAAAGATCGCTGTCATGTTTTTGTCATATCTTTATCATAAGTAACATATTATTATCATGTGGTGTAGTGAAATTTAGCACAACAACAGGGACTCTGTGGAACATGGAATAGCTGTGACCCTGTGGTTTTGGCTCTTGTAAAAGACAAATGAAGGGGTCCTTGACAGCTGTACAGTGTATGGGAGGTAGAGGCTCTTTAAGAGGGCATCCTCACCCAAATACCATGGCAGGACCATGAACATTACCTTACCTTACTTGTGTTGATTACCTGCCAAATGTTCTGGTTGAGGAAGAGTTCTTACCAACAGTAACAGAAATAATAGTAGCATTTAGCCCAGTAGGTTAAGACTAGTACTAGATTTTTGTAATGTGTGCCCTTTTACTATTTCTAGGTTCCACCAGTGATACCAAAACTCCTTCAACCTTAAATTCATTGCCAGGAGGAAACACACTTCACAAGAAGAGCATTCTTGTTGGAAAGCGGCCTGGCCTTGGAGTCAGTAGCATGCTTAGTCAGTTCAAGAGCTACTCACAGTCCAAGAAGAATCCCGTTCTCAGCCAGAGGCCGAGTGTGTTTTGTTCTCCAGATGGTGAAGATGAGGAAGAAGATGCTGATTACTCCAGATTCTTAGAGATGAAAGGTAATTCAAAAGCCTGTGTTTTTCAGTGTTTCCCTGGACAACTCCATGGCTTGGGACATTTCAGTACATCTGCGTACTCAAGTGGTACAGTTGCCTTGTGATTGGCATGTTGTCATAGGTGCCCTTACAGTAAATATACTCATAGCCTGCTTAAAGTCTCTCCCCCAGAGGATTCAGACACCAGACTCATTATCGACAAGATGGCCTCTTTTGTGGCAGAGGGGGGACCTGAACTGGAGAGAAAGGCCAGGGAAGACTACAAGGACAATCCTGTTTTCTTGTAAGTCTGAAGGACATTTTAGCTTGTCTAGATGTATTTTATCCATACAGTGTTTTCAAACGTATTTGTTTTCAACTGTTATCATTTTCTTTCAGATTTTTATATGATAAGAGCAGTATGGATTATCTCTACTACAAAAAAAGAGTTGCAGAAATGAGAAAGGATTTTCTAAGACCTGAGAATACATCAGATATTGGTAAGATTATTTCTTCTCACCCTCTGTCTCTGTTTTCTCTCTCACACCTTTCCAATTACAAAAATTCAATTGCATTGGGGTGTACAGTATATTGTTAGTATAGTTTCTAGTTATCACAATATGACCTCATTTGCACATCCATAGATATTAGGATGATTATTATTTAAATGATAATTTTAAGAACCTTCAATTCATGTGTATGTGTTTATTTTCAAGTCAGTGTACTTCCTTTATAGACACATATAGATACATACAGTTCTTTACTGCCCAGTAAAAGTGAACTGGACAGGAGCAACCTGACATTTCCCAATTCTCAATAACAGAGTATATGTTTATACAGTATAAGTATTGAAATGTAATGATATGCACATGTGACTCTTCTTTGAGGTCTCTACCTTGAGTAAAACTGTTATTCATAGAAGTATTAAGTTACATTTTAAAAAGGGATGAAAAAACATCTGCATACTGGCTTTCAAGGCCACACCATCATACAAAAATAATTTCTAGTTAAGGTACTAGTCTGGTTCATTATCAAACTGCTTCTTATTTAAGACTGTGCTCATACAGGTCATGGCTTTTTCAGTTTTTCTCTTATTGTCTTATGTTTTAATAAACCATATTTATTTGTTTGAAATCTGCAAACAGCGTACTAACTGTTTGCCAGTAAATGGTGAAATATACTATTTTGTCCATATCACTCACCCCAGAGTTATGCCTAATTGGATCAAAATTTAAAGATGAAGTAAAGATTCTAGTCTTTAATTGTGCACAACATTAGACATGCAGATACAAGTTGTAAAGTGTAGCCATATTGTATGTGGTGGAGCCACTCACTCTAGGCTTTATTTGTTCTTCATTTGCTACAATAAAAGCCTCACATCCATACAGTTCCCCATTCACCACCCCTGTCCCCCTTGCTCCTCCTTCCTCTTCTTATCCCCTATTGGCTCTAGACTGGTGGTGTGTGAGGGCCAGTTGAGTACGGTACAGTAGTAGAGTGTGAATTGAGTCCCAGTACTGATAGGCTGCTTAAAGTCTCCCCCCCAGTGGACGCGGAAACCCAGCAGGTGGCTGAGAAGCTGGCCAGGTTTGTGGCGGAGGGTGGCCCTGAGGTGGAAGCCATCGCTGCTGAACGCAACAGAGACAACCCTGCCTTCAGGTCAGTCACTATTATCTGACTTTTTTCCTAATTATGACATATTGTGTTTTTTTCTTTTTTAATTAAAGCCTGGTTGTATTTTGATAGCTTTTCACCTAACACAAAATGTCTACTGTCCTTCCTACAGTTTCTTGTATGATCACCAAAGTCCAGCCCATCGCTTCTACAAAGAGAAAGTACAGGAGTATCGTGCTGCAGCCTCCCAGAGCTCTTCACCTCCTGCAGAAGAGTCGAGGGCAGATGTTCAGCGACCAAATGCTCTGCCATTACCAAGAATCCCCCTACCTCTGAACCCAGCATCTCTACCACCAGTTCAGGAGTCAGACACTCCGCCCGTCAAACGGAAGAGGAAGAGCAGATGGGGTTCTGAAGAAGACAAAGTCGAGTTGCCCATTCCTCCAGTCATTGTTCCTCAGGAGATTAATGTTCCAGACCCTAACACACCTTCTCTCTCTGGTACATGAACTTGTATTATACATATTGCACAAATGTGCACATACTAGTATTTTTGAACTCCACTGTATATACTGTATATATATTGATTTGCTATTTTTGCCACACTATCAGCTGATCCAGTAGATAATTTGTTAATAAATGAATATAAACATTTTTGGTTTTAAAGCCCAGGAGCTGAGAGGTCTTGGTTATAAGAAGGGGAAGCCTCTTGGTCTGGTTGGAGTGACAGAACTATCTGAGGACCAGAAGAGACAAATCAAAGAACAACAAGAGGTAGGAAAATGCCAACTGAATGTGCATTTTTAACTATACCTGAATTCCACTCACAGTCAAAGATTAGTGAGAGCAGTCAAAAAGCACTGTGATGACTGGTCAATCACGCCTTAAAGTCAGGATTATTAGTCCCTGTAATCTACTGTCTGTATATATGTTGCTGACTGTGCGTGTGTGATGTTTTCTCACACACTCTGTAGATGCAAGAGATGTATGACATGATCATGAAGCACAAGCGTGCAATGGCAGAGATGCAGGTAATGTGGGAAAAGGCCATGAGAGATCATCAACATGAATATGACAGTGATGAAGAAGTGGACCAGCAGGCAGGCACCTGGGAGCATCGTCTCCGAAAGATGGAAATGGAGAAGACACGTGGTAAGGCTGACCATCAGCATGGAGAATTATTAAACTGTAACACTAGCAGAGGTTGATGATTGATCAGTTTTTTATTAAGGTGATGAGATAGATCCTTGCTGTAAAAAAATAAATGTCTATTTTTCCAGAGTGGGCAGAATCTTTGACAGAAATGGGTAAAGGGAAACACTTTATTGGAGATTTCCTGCCTCCTGAGGAGCTGGAGAAGTTCATGGAGACCTTCAAGGCGCTCAAGGTCCGTTTTACTCTGAATTCATTTGTTCTTCAACCTAACAATGAATAATTCTACTGTTTTTCAACTACAATGGTCGCCTCTGTCAATTAAACTGTAAAACCTTCATACATTTTTTGTATAATTTGTGCTAGCAATTAGTCATTAAGTGTCGCCCATGCAGAGCTTGGAAGGACTGGGTTCAGTTTTAAATGTGTAAACATGATTGTTATCATCCACCCATACCTCTATTTTCAAGCTGCTTGTCCAGGTCAGGGGCACTGTAGCAACAGCCATCGGAGCAACACAGACGTCTCTTTTCCCAGCAAATTCCTCTAGCTCTGCCTCAGGGACCCCCAGGAGGAGATTATAATTGCCACTTGTTTAATTGAAACTCAGTTTAACTCGATTTGGCAATGTTGTATAAACCACACTTATTTTATCCCTTGAAGAGTTTCAAAGTTGAAAACAGCACAGCATGCAAACAATTTTTTTTTAGGTGAGTGTGGTGCCAGTGTCATTGGAAGTTATTGAAAAGTCAGTGGTCACATAAGACCCAGGATGTAATTGTTAAACGCCACACAGCAAACTAGTTGAGCGTAAGTAAGTATAAACAAAGAACAAAGTCGTTCTCAGAAAAATAAAATTTCTTGGGTTATGGTAGCACTACTCAGGTTTCTGCAGGTTGTATTTTGTGAAGACACATCATCCCTGCTGTACTAAACAGACTTTGATGACAAGCAGAGTTCATTCTTTCCCTGTTAAATCAACTGAATAATAAAATACATTTCGCTCACCTATGCTAAATTACTTAATTACTGAATTAAAAATAACATTTTTTTACTCAAACTTGGATTCTGAATGACCCCTATTAGACACTAAGAAAAGCTAAAGTTGTATTGAAACAGATTTTAGAAAGATTAAAAATGATATTGACGATAAGACAGTGAAATGGTGCAACTCCAATGTGTATGGCATGAATGCAACTTAAGTCTTCTTGACTTGCAGGAGGGCCGGGACCCAGACTACTCAGAATACAAAGAATTTAAGTTGACGGTGGAGAACCTTGGCTTCCGAATGCTCATGAAGATGGGCTGGAAGGAAGGTGAAGGCCTTGGCAGTGAAGGACAGGGAATCAAGGCTCCCGTCAACAAGTGAGCATCCATCCTTATTCTGTTTACCATACATTGAAATCACTGTAGTAATAACATCACCTTCACCATGTTGGATTGTTTTCAATGTCCATATATACACATGTTTCCCTCAGTTTAGTTTAAGAGGTTATCTCACTGACACTCTCTCACGAACACAATCAAATAACACATAATTATGCCTCAGGCCCTGGCTGTTGCTGGCGCGTGGGCATCATGTTTTCTGTTTGTCCATCCTATTCTCGTGAATGTGATTTCTCAGTAACGCTGTGAGGGAATTTCTTGGCACAAACATTCACTTGGACTCAAGGATGAACTGATTATATTTTGGTGGTCAATGTCACAGTGACCTCACACAGTTTTGGCCTTGTGAACATGATAGCTGCGTAAATAAAAGTAAGTAAAAGTAACAGTAAATCAACCAATCAGAACATGGCTACAAACTGGCAGGGAAATCCATTAAGACAGAAAATACATCAAATACAGGCAGAAAGTATCTTTCATAAAGGTACTCTGCATATATTTGTAAATGACTAGCTCCTGAAAATAATGACCAAGTCAACAAAACAAAGAGCACACTAGACAACACAACAGAAACAGTTTATGGGTCTTTATTTCCACCAACAGTTGTTTATTTGTGGACTGTGAAATCATTTTTATTTGCACAAAGTGAACAATACACTCTGGACTATCTCACAAGTCTACCTCTGCATCTAGATCACTGCGTGCCATTGTGCATCTTTACACCTAAATGGGCTTTTTTCACAGCAGACTTGTCATAGACAGAAAATCACAGGTGTTACTAATAACATTAGTGGTGGCTCTGTTCTATTTATGTGTCCCAGTAAGGCGTGACAGTGAGTCAGCATGAACATTACCAGGACCCTGAAACTGAAGCAGCTATATGGAAATCAACCATTATTGAATTTATTAATTACACCTATGCTTTTCTTACTGTGACATGTCAAGGTGTCTTCTGTGAAAAAGACCTATGCTTAAGTATACTTAAGTTTGCGTATCCAGATAGACAACAACAGTAATGTTTTGATAGCTATCAAATTACTGCACAGACATGAAAGTAGGAACTAAGTTTGGGTGTCTCTCTGTCCCACTCCAGGGGAACTACAGCTATGAATGGAGCAGGTTTAGGAGTGGACCGTCCAGCTGAACTCATAAAAAGTGATGATGAATACGATGCTTTTAGAAAGAGGATGATGCTTGCTTACCGCTTCAGGCCCAACCCTCTGGTAACATCACGTTGTTTTCTGTTTGTTGTATGCTGTGAATTTGTGAATCTGTGAATTTATTGTACCATTGAAGATTATGTTACCTAATGTGTAATAGTATGCAGAAATCCATACTTGTTTAGTATTATAATTAACTGTAGAAAATTGACACTTCCATTTCCTGTGCTGCCGATCAAGTCAACGTTGTGTCCTTTGCAATAATATTTGAATTTAATTTGTGTTTTTTTTTCTTTCTGCAGAATAATCCACGGAGACCATATTACTGATGTAGAGGACTGAACACTTGGTCTTGTTTACCATAACTTAAAAGCTGGTCTCTCCAGTTGCCACAGCTCTGCTTAGTTGTGAAATGGACACCATTGCACAGTAGAATTTTTGAAATTTGAAATGTGTGTGTGCGGGAGGGTAATGAAGTTTGAGAAACATTGGTAAATCCATTACATTTGACTGTTTTCTTTAAATATCTGATCACCTGTTTTGTTACAACTTCAATTTAATACTGTAACAACTTTAAATATGTAAAGACTTGCATCACCTGACTTCCATGGTAATATCATTTTTGTATAAGCATTTTGTTCCCTTTCATTGCTTGACTTGATTTTGCATTCCAACTAAATAACACAGTTCTGTATTAGTACATGACCTTATGTATTACTGCATTCAGTATTTTTCCTCACTATGCTCTAACGTAACTTTTGCTTCCTTTCAATTTATGCTTCAGTGTTCACAATTAAAAATGGCCAGTTACTGAAATGTGTGGTCACAGATATGTTTTAAAAAATGTGGCAAACTATAACTACTGTACTTATCTCTTCATTAGGAAATAAGCTAATAAAATAAGCTAAGATAAACTCTTTCAGTTTATGGCATACCTGTGTGCCAAGTGCAGGTAATTACCCAAACATTTTGATTATTGCCATCAGTATTCATCTCTGTGTGGCTCTGGACAGAAGTGAGTCAATGAGAAGAGTTGACCAGGCTCAAGCAGCCAGAGGTGAGCAGGGTGACAGATCAGTGAAATCAGACCTTCAGTTTGCCATTCCCCAGGGTGGTTTACGTGGGATAAATATAACTCCAAAATCCCAGCTAAGCAAGAGCCACTCTGGTGTTGGCCACAGCATCAGTCAGAGGCAACTTAAGCCATAGTACAAGGTAAACCAAGGCATTGGTTAGTTAGTGGTATAGTGAGGTTTTTAGTTGGATGTAGGGGTGCAACTAATTATTATCATAGTCTTTAATTGTTTGGTCTATAAATTCCTTGAGCCCAAGGTGATGTTATGGCTTGTTTTGTCTGGAACTCAAGCCAAAAAAAATAAAAAAATCAGTTAACTATCTCAAGACAAGGAAAATCCTCACATTTAGGAAGCCGGAGGAAAGGAATAATCGAGTGATTGATCGATTTTCAGAATAATTGCCTTTTATTTATCAATTAATTGTATGAGCTCCAATTGGGTGCAGTTGGGAGTTTGGAGGAGGGGGGGGGGGGTCAGGGGGGTCATAAAGGACAGCATGTGAACAGCTTAAATAAATGTATTTTGTCTCTGTTTATGAACAGTATTCATACTTTTTCTTTTACTGAAACATCCTGTGTAAGAACTGGTGTGCCTACCCCTGGGAATATCCATTGTAAATGAAGGATATCAATGGTATTAGATTACTTGATGAAATTGAGAAGACTGAATAATAAAACCTAAAAACTCATTGTTGTCAGTGCTGGTTGACAGTCTTCTCGTCCCTTCACTGTGTGGAGAAAAAAAAAAAACTTTGATTTGACGCAGTAACGTATGGGCTGTCAGTGCTAGTTGGGGGGGAGGTAAACAAGATGGCGACAACCTGAGTGGCAAGAGTAACACGAAGAGTCAGAAAATTTAGCTGATATCTTACCAGACATAACTGAAATATTGACTTCATCACGGACCGCGACACAAAGGGGAAATAAAAACCTGCAACGGAAACGGGGTTCATGTGGATCTAGGTGAGACTCGGTAGCAGGAGTTAGGTTGACGAGCTAGCTAGCAATTTACATTGGAATCCGAGCGGCTTGCTAGCCAACGCAACTCCGGTTAGCTTGCGTTAGCAGGATGGATTTATCTGCCGGTCTTAGGGGCTAGTTTGGATGTTAAAGCTAAAAGTGGTTTTGCTGCTGGGTGAGCCTGATGCAGTACAGTCACGGACTAATGTTAGTCACTGAGATTTCCTTTGCTACACCGGTAAATGGGGTAAAGTTGGCTAACGCTAATCTTAACGCCAGCAAAGTTGGCTAGCTAGCGCTGCATATCTACTGTTAGCTACAGTTGTGTGACGACGTTTGGGTTATCATCAGTCGTTCACTGTCGGTCATCATCTACATTAAATTAGTTAACGCTGATTAAAAGAAGACTTCCAAGCTAAAACCTGCAATGCACGCGGAGGGTGTTTATATCGAGGAGCCACAAAGTGAGAGTTTATGTTTGCGAGCTAGTTCATTCAAGCAGACGCGCTATGTTAGCTTACTAGCTAGCTAACAACTAACACTTGAAAATGTTTATTTCAACTGAACAATTCATTTGTCAATCGTAACTCACATGCAAAATATGTATCTAAAATACGTATCTAAATAAATTATGATATATCGATGTCTCATGTGAACCTCACAGCAGAAAGGAAACCCAGTAAGGTTAACCGGTTAATGTTGATGTCTGGATAAATTGTTTACCAAAGAGGGCTAACTTAGTTCATAAGCGAACGAAGGCCATGTGTGTATTTTCATCAATGTTTAAATGACTCTTGTTTTCAGCCACCAGGCACTAGGAACCGTAGTGGCATGGAGGACACCTGAGGACGGTTGGACACATTGGATGGCTCAGTCGACCTCCAGGAGCCGGGCTGATACTAGAGATTGACTGATCCTGCTGCATTCGTTTGGCTGTAGATCTTTGCTTGGATCTAGTCCAGCTGTGCACACTTATGTGTCCCGAGAAAAACAATGCTATGCAGCATGGAGCTTCGACAGAACTTCTGTGTTGCATGGCCTTGAAGCAGGACTGGTTGTCTCTGCCTACAGGTGTATGGTATTAAATTTATATAAAGGTGATCTAAAGTTAAGTGGAGAAGACTAACATTTTAGAACCACATTTTTTCTCATATCTGTTCAACTGCACTTGTCACTCACGTAGTACATAATGCACAGTATAAAGCACTAGCTCAGCACGGGACCCAACAGGTTCTTCACATCTGTCTGCACCTCTGAGTAACAAGAGCCCTAATGTTTACAAATTGGGATTGATCCCCCACCTCCTCCCTCAACTCTCAGGCGTGATTACTCTCTCTCCCATGTTCAGTGTTTTTGTAATTTGTCTGTATTCCATCGTGTGGAATTAAAATACTCGGCTCAGAACTGAAAGGTTACACCAGTGGATTACGCTCCAGCAGCAATCATAGCTATTTGCAAAAAAAATTTGCACAGGAGATTTAAGCTGTGGCCACTGAACTGTCAGTCATGAGTACCGGGGAGCTGCATCATCTTGACTATCTAAATGAAAATGAACTGATGGAGATGGATACTTTCATTCACCGCATTGACTCTACAGAGGTGATCTACCAGCCACGGAGGAAGAGGGCAAAGCTGATAGGAAAGTACTTGATGGGGGATCTGCTGGGGGAGGGATCTTATGGCAAGGTGAAAGAGATGCTGGACTCAGAGACACTTTGTCGCAGGGCTGTCAAGATACTGAAGAAGAAGAAGCTGAGGAGGATCCCTAATGGAGAAGCCAATGTGAAAAAGTGAGTTATTTCTCTTTTTGGGGGAGATGGGGTTGTCAACCTGCTTTGTTTGGCACCATATCTCCCTCTTTTCTCTGCACCTGATAGTTAAAATCATAACACCAGTGTCACTGGTGACTCTGCATGCCAAGATGCTGGGTCTTCTCACTGTAATGCTTGATCTTAATATGAGTAATTCATTTGAATCGCCCCGCTGAAAATTTAATGAATCTTACACCAGTCAACATGGTTTCTTAAGACTGACACAGTGAGAATGGCCCTTCATTTCTGTCCCACTCTATTACACATCACTCCATTGCCTAGCCTTGGACAACTTCTCTATATCGTAAGCATCAGTATTGATAATTGCTTGGATGTTTGTTGTCCCCTTTCTTATTCTTTCAAGTCTGTTGCACGTCTGATCAGCATCACTGTTGGGTTTGGTCTGAAGTGTTTTGTTTTGCACCTGTATCCACACCCAACAGTGATGTGAAATTGCACTCTGAAACACATCCAAAAAACACACCCCAAATACACTTCTGCATCACTGCATGACTTCAACCACTGGAGGCCACAACAAAAAATTTCTGATATATCTGACAGAACAAGTGAAGAAAAGTTTAAGTGCATGCCAATGTTCATGACCTGGACAGCTGTCAACACTCAATGCATCAGCTACATTTCAGTGGGTACTCAAAAAATGTTCACGTTCGATAGCTAGCCATATGAGTAAGAAAATTCATTTGACAATGTGCACAACATGTTTCTGCGTTAACACGCAAGCAACATGTAGAGCTGTGCCATCATTTAAACATAAGACAGTTGTAATCTGACAAAGCAGAACAGCAATAAATCATATCTCTACCAGAGTTAAAATGTCCTTAGTAGAGGATGGAATGGAGACATATACCTCTGCTGCATGAAGTGAGTTTACGTACACTTCATTAACTGGGTCATTGTCAGTTATTTTTTTGCACTAGCCCAGTTTTGTAAATGTCACATACATGAAAAAAAACCTTGGTTGCTTTAAGTGAGGTGAAGGAGAATGAAGAGAAACCTGGTTAACACAGCTCTCTCAGTTCTCTCTATAACTTGGTTTAATCTTTGCACATAACTTTAGTCAGGACAACTCAACATTATCAGATTACCTTCTAAAGTCTATAATTTATACACCAAAAACTGTGATGTTTTTTCAGCGTACCTAAAGAAAATGTATTACAGTGTATTTCTCTATTGATTATTTTTCCCTCCATAAATATTCAGTTGTGTAGAATACAGCAAAGAGATCAAACCTTTTTCTTAACTACATGGGAAGTAGTATACACCAATAACCTTCTGTTGTCTAATTAGATATTTAAATTAGATTAAAGTTATTATTAGAATAAAGTTATTGGACTAAATTTCTATCAGCAGTGTAGGACTTGGAAGTTATTTGTGATGTTTTTGATTTGTCTTTCTGTATCTTCCTGTCTCCCTCCTCTCTGTCATAATGCCTCTGTGGTTTGGCTGTGATTTCTAATGTATTCAAACTTTCTCCCGCACCCTCCGTTTCCTGATGAGTATCAGAAGTTTTAATCACACAGTAGTTTATTAAATATTACTCCAGCCTTTCGCTGCGGGCCTGTGCTAATTATAGAGGAAGCTTTAGAAAACTGTCAAAATGAGTTCACACAGGGAGAAAGAAGAGCTGCAAGATGGCGTGTGTTTTAGGCCGCAGTCAAAACAGCAGCCAAAGAACAATGACAAGTCTGCGGAGATAGCTCAGTAAAGCTTTTTGTTGGGGTCCTAGTACCTTGTATTTATCAGATATCTAGATTAACTTTACTGAAGTCTATCCCAAAATATTGTTTACCATTTGAAGTTAAATTGATCATGCAGTACAATTTGTTTCTCAGTCAATACTTGACATCGGGGAGGACATCTTTGGAAGACAAGAACAGCTGGAAAGTGGGGAGGTGGGCAAAGATCAGGCCTAATAATAAAATATTTGTCCAATTAGATACAAAATAAACCTACATGTATTCACATAAGACCAATAAACCCAAGACAGACAACTTTGAGTAACAAATGCCATGTCTCCTGTGCTTGGTACTGAAAGCAGCATATCAGCTGTTCAACAGCAGCAGCTGTAGCTCTCCGTCAGTGTCTGTGCTGGATCCCTTCAGCCACTTTGCTCTGCACTCAAAGTGTCCTCGTGTGGAAAATGAAAACAAAATGAACTTGAAGCCTAAAATGACACTTTAGGTAGCTTACAGTGTATGCCATGCAAGCTGTTATGGTTGTGTAAAGTATTGCATTGATGAATACTGAAGTGTAGATGTTCCTTTAGATCAGCAACTGAAAAATGTGGCGGAAACACATTCTGTGTAGACAGGGTGTGAAAGAGTGAGAGGAGATGTTAACATTTAAGCAACATTAGCTGGTCTGCTTTCACAGGACTAATGTTGGAAGTTAAGAATACCTTATACCACAAAAAGCTAATATATAAGGTGTAGCTATATGTTGAATAATCTTTCATTTTTACCAATTCTGTTTAGCTTAGTAAAAAGAGTAAAACAAATATGTTTCCTCGTGAAACCACTGTTGAAAATTGACCAACTTCTTATAGTTCCTATAAAAGTATCCATCTCACTTGGATGTGTTTCCATCTAATACAATGTTGAATTAGAGTGGACAAAGCTATACATCAGCTAAAATGCTCTATTAATGCCAAAGTGAAAACAAATCAATTTGAATTGATCACCAATGAAAACCACGCAATAATTGACTGCTTCAGCCTCTTTACAATAACAAACTCAAATCATTAATGGTGCAGCCCACTTTTGCCTGGAGATGTATTTAATCAGTGTGTTCTAGGTTAAATACACCAAGAAATCCAACTACATCATGAAGACCAAAGGGTATGTCAAGTATATCTGTAATGCTGTTATGTAAGGAGAATGATAGAAAAACATTTCCAAGATTCAATGTCTCAGTAAGGGCTGACATAAAGGAAGAGAAGGAGGCCACTTAGAGGCGTGTGACGGCCCTGAACAGGGCTGCAGGGTTCCACGGCTCAGATGGTAGACACTGTGTGCAACAACTGTTAACATGGTTGAACAAAAACTCACAACACAGCTTGGTTAGTGTTTGCTGGAAGTGAAGGTAGAGGATAAAATGAAAATGATGAAATGGAGAGAAATTCTGGAGAAAAACCTATTGCTTTTTGCAAGAAAACCTTGACTAGGGAGAAAGTTGTTTTTTTTTCTAGCAAGACAACAGCCCAAACATAAAGCCAAAGCTTCTCATGAGTTATTAAAACAACTGTGTTAATTTCCTAGAGTGGACAAACCTAAGTAAAATCCTAAATATGTGGCTGAGCTTAAAAATGTTGAGTCACTGCCCTTGTATTACTTGACTTGGGTTGAACAGTTTTCCAAAGAGGAATGATGAAAAACTGCTGTGTCCAGATTTCCAAGGCTGATACAGATCTATCAACGTAGACTCAAGGCTGTCATTGCTGCCAAAGGTGCCTTTACTAACTTCTCACTTAAAGGGAATTAATACTTTTTCAGGTCGTTATTCTAGGTTTGCTATTTGTAATTATGTTAGAACAAGAGGTACAAGAGGTTTTTTTTTTTTTATTTATTTATTTTTTTTCATGTTGACTGGTGTCAGAAATTTGATTTGTTTGTACTATCCTGAAGTTGTCCCAAACTATTTTTAGGCTATGAATGATTTCTGTCTTCCCCCTGGTGACAGGGTGGTTAGTCAGAAAAGAAGAGTGTGAACAGGGCTTTTTTCTATCCTGGCTATACTTATATTTTTAGGACAAAGCTGCAGTGGTAGACTACATGGTTGTGTCACTTTGTTAATAAGACCACAGTAGTGTTCCTTGATGTGTGAAATTGGTTTGCCCGTGTTTCCCCCGTCCTTTTTCTTTTTCTACATCTTTCTCACTTGATGGAGGCTGTATGTTTTCCAGCCTGAGGAAGCTGGATCCTGGAGCCTGTAAAGGCCTGTCTGTGTGTGGATGCCATAGTAGCCCCCAGCCTCCTCATTCAACCCCTGTTCAGCATTCCTGTCTGCCAAACACTTCCTGCTTTTACAGGGTTGCCATGGGGACGGGCATGCTCATACTGGCATTGATTGAGTAATGCCACTCCTGTTTCTACGGCAACACTCCAAGAAAGCCGTGCCCTTGTTTGGAATGACAGGAGCGCACATGAACACACACACACATACACACACACACGCCCTAAACTAGACACAGACTGTGGACCAGCACAGTGTAGATGCAGGTTCTGATCAGCTGTTTATGGTCCCGCTGTGTGCCATTGTAGCTGCCGTATCGCTGAGTGCTGAAATCCTTTCAGCTCTGCCTGTTCAAGGCCTACAGACTGCAAAGTCCATCGGTCCACATTTGAACTCAGAATGCAGATGGACTGCAGCAGTCACTGTGCCTCCGGTGGCAGCGCTGC
Source organism: Seriola dumerili (assembly GCF_002260705.1). Taxonomy (NCBI): domain Eukaryota; kingdom Metazoa; phylum Chordata; class Actinopteri; order Carangiformes; family Carangidae; genus Seriola; species Seriola dumerili. The sequence continues at coordinate 5,151,227 of NW_019174481.1, forward strand.
CTCTATTTTATGATATGATATGTTTTATGAAAACAAGCAGTGATGCAGATGCAGCATGATTTGCTACATTTCTGACATGTCATCTGCACTTACTGTTCAGCTGAGTAGCAGAGAGGATGTATGGTTTGAATTGAGGCTATTCATTACGTACTACCATTTTTTTTTTTTAAATCATAGCTCTGTTTTCACGTGTGCAGGAGGCGGCGTGTCTTTTTACCAGTGCAGTGATGCAGCAGTAACTGCTTGTGTGTGTGTCTGTGCAAGTGAGTCCATGACTAGGCCCAGAATATCCATTTGTCAGTAGGAAGGTTGTGTATAAGACAGAGGACTGACAGAGCTCATCGACTGCAGGGGGATGTGGGACAGAGAAGCTCCAAAGTGTTTTTTTTGTGTGTGTGTGTCTAAGTAAAAAAGAAGACGGATAATACCCCAGCACTGTAGGGACCATGGGAATTTTATTTATTTTTGACACGGGTGCACCCCTGTTATAGCTTTGACCTGTTATTGCCTGACACATTAAATCACGTGTTTCCAGGAGGGACGGGGAAACATCTATTCATACAAGAGGATTTTTATCTTCTACAATTCTAAATATATTCAGAGGCCAATAATGTGTTTCATGGTTGTCAGCTTTTTACATAAGTAAAACTTGAGTTTCTCCTCACTTAATATGCAATGTTGATGAAACAGTAAAGAGATAACTCTGCTGTGAGTCATTATGTCGGATACAGCTGCGGTAGGCCTGTTAACTAAGAGGAAAATGTAGGGCACGGTCCTCAGGGTCTTAATTCACTGGGTTCTGCATTTATACTAATATTTCTTTCTCGACTGAAATATGAAACCAAAAAATTTACAGAGAATAGTGTGTGCAAGCATTCAGTTTTTATTTTTAAAAAAAAGTTAGGCTGTTAATTTGAAGACTTTACTTGCAGGTTTATGCAATAATGTTGTCAATGCAACAGTGAGACCAATGGTAATATTTCCTCATACTAACTAAGACTTGTGGAAATACAAGTGGAACCACCTATACTGACTTGAGAATTGATTTTTGAATCTTATCACAAAATTCCCAGTAACTGTCAGATAAAACCTTCGTATTTCCTGTGTGTGGATGTGGGTAGTATCTCTGGGGAAGTCTGTGGTTTGTACTTTGTGCTCTTCCCATCCAGATCCAAATTCATTAGTGTCCCCACTCACAGCTCTCTGATGAATGTTGAGTCTCCTGGGGGCTTTGCCATGCTGCTGATTTAAACCTCTCCTCCTCGGGTAGCGAAGTTAACTGTCGGGTTATCTGTCTTTATAATGAGACTGGTGTAATTGACTGCAGCAGCACTTCCTCACCAGGCTGTTTTTTTTTTGTTTGTTTTTTTTTTTTTGTTTTTGTGGGTTTGCATTTGTTGAAGTTGGGCTCTATACTGACAAAATCAAGCAATGTTTATGACACATTACCTCAGTGGATAATAATCTGTGAACAAATCCAAGTTTAGTATTGCAGTAACATTCTTTAACTCTCTGAAATGATTTGAGTCGCCATTAAGCCAACAAGCTTATTATAAATATCACTAATGAAACCAGTAATACACTTGTGCCATAATAGTGTTAATGTATGACAACTGGCCTTTAGCCTACACTCACAGCATAAAAAGGCCATGTTAAAGAATGATATAGCACTCCCTCTCATGTCTATTTCCTTACTTAATATTTTCCATGTTTTTTTTTTTGTACTTTTGTCCATTTACAGGGAGATTCAGCTGCTAAGAAGACTCCAACACAAGAATGTGATTCAGTTGGTGGATGTCCTCTACAATGAAGAGAAGCAGAAAATATATCCACATGCTGTTAAATGAATGGACAAGTGTTTGTTTTTGATAGTTAACAATTAATCATTTCAGATGTTAAATGTTGCTTCTTATAAATGTTATTTTTATAACTAAATATTTCCATTTAGAAGCTTACTTAGCGTCATAATTGACTTTATTAAAGGATCTGTTTATTTGGTTTGGCAAATTCCCTTGACTCCTGACTTACGTATATGGTGATGGAGTATTGCGTTTGTGGGATGCAAGAAATGCTGGATAGCGTCCCAGAGAAAAGGTTTCCAGTATTTCAAGCTCACGGGTAAGTCTCTCTTTTTCTCTCGCTCTCTCCCCTCTCTCCCTCTTTCGCTCACTCTCTCTCTGCTATATTTAGTCTGCGCCTCTCTGCAGCCTTTGCTCCCAGCCCAAGTTTAGATCCTAGACTGCAGGGCCTCTGCTGTTAAAATAACTGACCATAGATTGTGTGAATGTCTGGTTGCTGCTGGAAAGCCACTGAAGCTAAAGTACCAAGTGATGATGGCTCATCTAACAACAGTGATAAATTGTTTGATATGCTAATTGTTTTTGTACATCTTTTTGTCCATTGACCCCTCTGTTGTTCTCTTCTTGCAGGTACTTTTGCCAACTCTTAGATGGCCTTGAATATTTGCACAGCCAGGGAATAGTTCACAAAGACATTAAACCAGGGAATCTGCTGCTGACCACAGACGGGGCACTTAAAATCTCCGACCTGGGAGTAGCAGAGGTGAGTTCAGGCGGCAGGATAATGTTTACCATCCAGATTCCTATGAATTGTTAACTACCAGATTTCAGCAAATTAAACCTCTAATAATTCCTCTTTTTTTCATTTCCACACATTCCTGCTAAAATTGGTTTAGGTAGTTTGGAACATGTAAGCGATATAAAACTTTATACATAAAAGCTATGATTTTGTGGACACGGCTCGACTATAAAAACGCAGTCAGAGGAAGAGTAGTGTTGATAGGTATCCTTTTCAGCTGTAGTATGTTGAAATTCTTTAGAAACAGTTTCTGTGTTGCTGTATCATACTTAAAACTGATGTCCACTTAAGTGGATGATGTTACAAATAATACTGTATTTTATTTCATTTTGAGTGTCAGTGTTTCCTCTATGATGTGGCAGCAGTGGATGAGTGTAAAATGTGGTAGATTCATGATGATCTGTGAGTAAATAGATAGATACACTAACTCAAATTCATACTAATCATATACACTGTGTATTTCAGGCCCTTCACCCATTTGCAGAGGACGACACATGTCGCACCAGTCAAGGCTCTCCGGCTTTCCAGCCTCCAGAGATTGCCAACGGACTGGACACCTTTTCAGGGTTTAAAGTAGACATTTGGTCTGCTGGTGTAACACTGTGAGTTGTCAGCGGTCAGGCTCCAACAAGTCAGAGAATGCTTTACATGCCATAGCACTGTAAAGACTCAGTTACATACTAAGTTGTTTTCATATCAGACAAAGTTGCTTATGTTACACATTTATTGCCAAAGCAAAATGCTCTCACCTGTCCATGTAGTGAAGTGTACCATGAAGTGTATTCATTCAGTCATTCATTCATTGTCATGGTCAAAGACACTTAGAAAAACACCTTACTGATTACTAGTCTTTTTTTCTACGTACTTGTCATACATTTGCAGGAGATGAAAAGCCAAACTGCCAAAAAGATTACCGTGAGGATTGACTAGTAGTGGTGTATTTAAGCATGTTATAATTTGGTTTTAAAGAACAGCCAAAGATAACACCAGAAAACTGTGTCTCAATTCATATATAAAAGGTTAGATACCAATTGTGACTACTATTAATGTTGTCCCAGTTTCTTCATAGTATTTGTTGACCCCAGCTTTTTTCCATTCAGATACAACATTACAACGAGTCTGTATCCATTTGAGGGGGACAACATCTATAAGCTATTTGAGAACATTGGAAAAGGAGACTACACTATTCCCGAGGAGTGTGGACCCCTTCTGTCGGACCTACTGCGAGGTTTGTCTTGTTCAAAGCTCAATCTTTTTTTTCTTTTCTTTTTTTTTTTTTTTAAAGAGAAATTAAATTTAACTGTCAAGGTGTTGATGTGGTTACATACCTAGACTGTAGGGGCTGATTCATAGTTCACTGGAGAATTAATCCACTGAATGACATGAATTGCTTTAAGTGTGTTTTTTTCTGTATTACAAAATACAGGTTTCTTTAGCACTACAGAAAAGGAGAAAATTCGATGGAAGACATATCTAGTGAGAGCAAATGACAAGAAAGTCCTTGCCAGTTGCTCTATGATCTTTTCTGTGCGTGTCCAGTAGGTGGTGCCATGACATTGAGAGTCTCTGTGACTTCCTCAGCAGGCAAGGCTTCCTCCAAACTGTAGAAATCCCTCCAGCTGATGACGTAGTTTCCATTGATTTGGAGCCAGCAGCAGAATACTAAACACTTCATAGTGAGGCATTGCTTTTCCTGAGTGGAATGCTGCAATGCTTCTGCCCCTTGTAACAACAAAAAAGAAGAATGAAAAGAGTAAAGAGTCTTTTCTAGTCAAATATATAATCGGCTGTATGGCAGCAAACTAACAGACTGTAAAATCCAAAAAGAATGCTGGGAGGATTATGTTTGTACCAACTAAAGAACCCATTTAACGAAGGCTGAATGCCTAAATAGTATTCTAGCCTATTATCCAGCTTTGCTCACTTTGTCCTTTTATGGTAATGAATCCACTACTCATACCTTAACTCATGTAATTTTACCTCTACATTTGAAATTGCTTGGCATCAAATGGAGGTGTTTTGCTGTCTCTGTCACAGTTAATCGAATGTTTAACTATAAATAGGGGAAGAAAACTGCTATATTCTTTTGCTGTTATAACTGATCGGGCCTCCATTCCCCATTTTGTGTGAGCGTGTGACGTCTGTGTGTGATGACGCAGCACCTGAGAGATAGTCAGTCCATAATTACATGGTCTAAAATAAGCTCAGTGCCACAAAAGGTGTCCTTCAGCAGGCGCAGCACTACTATCAGCACTCTGCATGCTGCCCTTCTCTGCCTACTGGGGGACAATTACATTATTAGGTCTGGATAGGCACTACATCACTGCTGCCTTATCACACTGACATTCTGCTTTTCCCACAAATTCAGCCCACATTATGATAATTAAGGCACAAAATCTTCATTACATTGGTACAGCTGTTAATGTTACTCATATTGATGTTTCCTTACTGTACCTCATTGACTCTTTAAGCTTCGCAGGATACCTTGAATCACAGTGACGAATGAGATTATTACTCGCATTAATTAATGTTCCTCGAATGAGTTTATCGTCTCTCTGCCGTTAGCCCTCCCCTCACTGCTGTGGCCTCCCTCCAGTTTAGGTTAAACACTCCACAGAAAAAAGATGTGAGTGGGGAAATTGTTCAGGATCGTTGTGATTAAATTGACCTTTACGGTGTGTTTTTCAGGAATGCTTGAGTACGACCCTGCGAAGAGGTTTTCCATACAGAACATAAGACAACACAAGTGAGTGCTTCAGTGTATGATATTTGTCATATATAACATGATGGATGGCAGACCACTGAACACTAGAATGATCAAATGTATTAAAATGAATTAAAGGACCCGACCTACAGGAATTTATTAGGAAACATAGTTAAAAGCTGATTTGTTATTTCCATGCCCATCCTCCACCCCTGTCCCTGTCAGCTGGGTGCGTAAGAAACATCCTCCGTCTGAGCTCCCCGTGCCCATCCCTGCCAGCGCAGAGAGCAGGGACCCTTGGCGGAGTATGACGGTGGTGCCCTACCTTGAGGATCTGCACGGCTACACAGAGGAGGATGATGACGAACTCTATGACGGAGAGGATGAGATCATATACACTCAGGACTTCACAGTGCCAGGTAACTGTGAGCTCAGGCAATTCTTACAGTTGAAAATGTTTGTTTTGTTGTTTGGTATGACATTAATCAGTGACATTTCTGACTCTGATGTGACTCTGAGATATGTTACAGAAAAAAACATTGCTGTGTAGTTTGATGTGCACAAACTGTCACTGCAGTTCTACGTCAGACACTTCCTGAAAATGAAAAATGTTCTTACAAATGTGAACTTACATCAGCTTCAAAATAACCCACACTAAACTGTGGCCTGTGGATAAAAGCTATACAAGCCATACATGTACATATTGCACTTAAATGGGAAGTGAAAAGCAGCAGCAGGAATAGTTTAGTTTCTATTGACGGTGTGTTAACAGTGCCCTGTCATTTCACTCATCACTTCACCCGTAACACTTCCCTCACTGAAGCTTCATCCTCTTGCTTGTCTCCAACTCACTTTTTTAGATGATTGAAAAACCATTGGATTCTTGGTTGTCAGAAATCCAAAGACATACCTGATGTTGCCATTAATATTGTCTTTATAATGTCCAAATTATAATTATGTTTTATATTATAATTATCAGATGCTGTGTTTGGTTTTATATAGGGCCTGGCGTTTACATTTATTTCAGTTCCACATTACAAAAAATGAAACTGCCATTTCTTCACCTTACAAAAGCTGGAGCACACTGAGGTAAATAAAAGACCCTGGGTTCATTGTACAGTTCTTAGATCAGTGTACAAATTATCACAAATGTGTTACTTAATGTAGCATAATAATCAGATTACAATCAATACAATACAATACAATACAATCTCCTTTTTTCAGCCTGACTTTGTGTTCATGTCAGCCAGTTGTCTGTCGGAAAAGTGGGGTTGTTTTGTTTAGTTCAGCCCTCACCAACCAGCAGTGAGTGACACATTTATCCTGCGAATATCATTTTCAGTAAACACAGACACTGCTGTAGCATTTTGTCACAGAGACTAAAGAATTATTTGGAGTTGTTACTTCTGTACACAGACTTAACAACAACCTGTAAAGCTGCAGTGATCTCATCCACACTTGGTGCGGTTTTTCTGTTAGTATGTTTCATGAATGTAGGTAGATATATCACTGTGTAGGAAGAGGACTGTTCTGAAACCGGCCTACTAAGCTCAGATTGGTTGACTGCTTTGACTGTGAGAATTGCTAAACAAAGCTGTGGGCACCAATTCAGACGTCTGAGAGGCGACGGTTTGTCTTTTTGTCACACTTGAAGCAAACAAATCCTGTTTACTATCATCGTTTTAGAAAATGCTTCAATGTTTCCAGTAGTGTAGTGTGTGTACAAACTTGACCAGAGTGTTGACTGACTTTGGGATGAATAGATAATGACAGCATCTTTATATTTGATTTAATTTGTTCCCCAACTCCTTTTATCTTTTTTCCCCCAGAATCCAGAGCCTTTATCTGTTGCTAGGCAACAGTCAGCAATAATAAATGCGGTAGTCAGTGTTGGGTATCTAGAAGTGGTGCCCCACATAAAAACCAAATGGAGCTGCAGAATGTGAATGAAGCGATCTATAAATAGTCTGGTTGAAGTGGTTCTGGTGTGGGAGTATGAATGGTTTTTCCAGGGTTCACTCCTACACATGCCGAGCTCTGTTGCTCACAGGATGCTTCATATGAAATAACAGAGTGTATGGTAAATTACATTTAAATTAACAGTTTGACCTGTTTTTTCTCTTTAGCAGTAACTACAGGTCACCACTTCTAATATTCTCCTCGGTGTTTCAGTTTTTGCAGTGCAGGAACTCATTTAAACTTTTACATGGCCCCAGCTTGACGCGCAGACACACACACACCTCTGCACTTGAAATGAACGTTTCACACTAAGATTAGAGCCTATTTTTCACTCACCGGATTTCCTGCAGTTGTTGGTTTCTGTATTTCTCATGGTTATCTGACCTGACATTTTGCTGGTGCTGCTGAGAAATTAGCTTCTTAAAGGTCCTCTGTTTAAAAACACATGTTCACAGTTTTTACAGCAGCAGGTCTGTGGTGATTTCCATCTATGTTATCACCGACATTGTGCACGCTCATGCTTTTACTGTACATGCGATCACTGAAGCAGCGGTCACCGCTTGTTTCAGCACTTGTGTGGAAGTGTGACGGATTTGTCTTGGGCCCGATGTGTGTGCTTTTAGGACAAGTGGCTGAGGAACACCGGGATCAGGGGAACGCAGACCACAGTCCAGCTGTAGCCAAGCCAGTTTGTGTGAACGGGACAGAGGGGGGTTCTTTGAACAGCAAGGCCAAAGCCGAACGCCGATCCTCCTCCTCATCTAACCCCTCACGCAAAGGAGTCTCGACAGCCAGCAAGATCCGCAAGCTCTCCACCTGCAAACAGCAATGACGCCCTCCCCTTCCTCCCTCGGCAACATCCCACCTGGTGAGTGTGTAGACTGGTAGCAGGAGCTGGTGCTTCTGAAGGACACCTTTTTATACAGTAGGAAGAAGGGAAAAAATTAAGATAAACAGCGAGGGAGAACAGGTGCAGCAGATCCAGATGAAAAGATTGGAGGGATGAAATGAGAATGCGTTAGAACAGACAGATGTAAAGATGAGTATCAGGCAGGAGGAGGAGTGGAAGAGGAAATCAGGGAGGGGAGAGAGAGACTGTGTTGATATTCAGTGAGCAGTGCTCTGACTCACCACCGCTCCCCTGGCAAACACATGGGCGCTTTCCTATACAGTCATGAAAACTAGATCTGGACTGGTCCGGTCTTTTCTTTTCCCTGTAAGGGTCTATCTAGATCATCGCCTTCCAGGGGTTCATCAGCGGACCTCATTCAGATAAAGAAGTGGGGCAGATATATGTTGCAAGCGTACACACCAATTTAACAGGTTGTCCTCCTCTCTTTCAAGTTACCACCCACAGTTTGCTCTTTAAATCTCTCACACATACAAACCACTCACGGCATGAGGCTGTTTGTCATGGCTGCAGTGCAGAGGAGATGCTGTGTATTAATTTGTTCAGGCGATGACTCACCCTGGAAGAGATAAAGTGGGCTGTGGGATGTTTGTCTCTCTCTTCCTCGCCCTGTGGATGAGTCTTTCTGTGTTAACAGCACCAGTTAATACTTGCCTTGTAATAATTCTGTCTTACTATTCAGTGTTATCAGGGCATTGTTTGTTTGGTCATTCTATGGAAACTCAAGAGTCCACCAAACATCTGTTAATGCTCCGTATCTGTCCCTCTCAGGTGTACCTGTCCCCGTCCTTCTGTGTCTGGAGTCCTCACAGTTGTGAGAGAAACCTGCTGACGTTAATGCCCCCATACCTCCTTGGACCACCAGCCTGCAGAGTCTTTTGAAGATGCGGTATGAGTGACCGGGAGGAGGAGGACAGCATGAAATGTTCTTTTTGCTCTGAGACTGAGGCACTGGCTGTGAAGATGGTGTTTTTTTTTTCTCCCATATTTTGGCTCCTTTCAACTCCTGTCATCTGGTCATCCCCCACCCCCCACCCCCATCCTGTCATCCTCTTTTGGAGGGCCAAGTGTTGCACCGGACGTTCCAAACACCATCACCCCTGTACCCCACCCATCCACCCTCTACACCCCACCTTCTGTTTCTTTGACTACCTTTGTTTTTACAGAACCCTAATGGCAGTTTTTAAGACACATTGTGATGTGTAAAAAAATTAAAGAGAAAAAAAAGATAACAAAAGTTATGAATAATTCTATATTTAAATCTATGATGAGAATAATTATGATAGTACTCTACTACCACCAACATAAAAACTGCATGCTATACAGAGCTGGAAGAAAGGGAAAGTGCTTGGTTTGTGGACAGACTGACACCTTGAGATCCACCATTGACCTGTTGGGGATTTTTGATTTTCATTTAGGTTTTTTTTCTTTTTCTTTTTCCAATGAATATTTTTTAATTATTATTTATATAAAATGTGTCCCAAACAGGCTGTTTTGTTGAATGATCCTTTCTTTTTAAGTTTGAGTTGAGCATATTTTTATTATGCAGCACAACTCAGTGGTTTATTTCCTGTTTTTTGTTACTTATTATTATTATTATTATTATTATTATTATTATTATTTTTTTTATTATTATTATTTTACGTGTCCTTTACAAACATACACTGATAGAAAAACTACATTCATCTTTTTCTGGGGCCTGCGAACAGTTTGTAGTCAGATCCTAGAATATCAAGAGCCGATGCTGCTCAACTGCAGTCTGTGTGGCGTCACAACCACCCAGTCGCCTGTTTTCCAGCGATGCTCTTTGTTGTGCCGATCACATCAGCGGGAGCCCTGAACAGCTCTTACGCAGCCAGTCCCATCATCAGCTCCTCGCAGGGAATAAATCAGAGATCTATCAGGTGAGTCACAACTCTGAGGGAGGGAGAGAGCAGCACTTCCCACGTCAGCAAGGTCGACAGAGAGGTTCTCCGTTCGACAACACGCACGAGGAGCAACGTGGTGAGCATGAAGAGACACCTCATGTTAACAGGCTGCACAACAGCAGTCTGATTAATATGTGAGGACACACTTGAAGCTCTCATGGATATGATTCTGCTGTTTTGACAGTTTCACACAGTACATCAGGTTACATGAATCACATTACAACAGCATAATATCACGGGTGGGGGAGTCACTCATTTTTTCCCCACGTTTTTTTTTTTATTAAGAAAAATGTTCAAAATGAAGTTGTGCCTCAGTTGGTCCCACAAGGTCTGGCCTTTGTCAAGGCTGCAAGACATTTGAATTTCTGCACTGTTTTATAATAAAGCAGATGGTTCACCATGAATGAGGACAGAGACATGAGTTTCATAAAATACACACATGTATGTACTGCAGCTCAAACCCAAGTCTGTGGAAGAAGAAGGAACAAGCTGCTATCACAGTCTCCCAGGTGACATTCTTCATCTCACATAACATGCAGCAAGGTCATTTGACATGAACGCAAAACAAATAATTACACTTAACATCCGTACTTGAAGAGAGAAAGAAAGCTGTTCAGAGTTCTCATGGCATTTAAACCCCTGAAATCATTTCCAGATTGGATTAGCTGCAACAATGAATTCATCTATTAGTCTGCAGCAGTTTTTATTATGGATTAAACATTTATCAATCATAAATCCAACCATTCTTTGGTTGTAGGTTATTCAGTGCGAGGATTTGCTGCTTCTCTCTGCTTTATTAAATATTGTTGGTTTGTTGAACAAGACACCTAGAATTGAACCTGAAATTTCTTTCTTGACTTTCAAAACAGTAGTTTGACACAAAAAAACATCACACACAGGTCACAGTCCTGCTTAGAGAATGTTTGCTCAGACTGATGAAGACTGAGGTGCAGTCAAAAGCTCTCCAAAAGCTAGCTAATGGACAAGATGTTCATTTATACACTTTTTTGTCAAAGAAATTTAAGAACTCAACCAATGCGATGGACATTTTTAAGCCCGTTTTAAAAATTTTACACTAATTGAATAATCAAGAAAATAATCTGCAGCTGCAGGGTAAAGAAAGCTGTAGCTCTACCCCAGATTTAACCCTGACGTGTAAAGAATACTACTACATATTTTCTATATTGTACGTAATGTCAACAAATGTCTATGAAAAGACAGAAACCAACAATGTGTCAAATGTGGGTCATTGTGCTCAAGTGCATATTTACGCCATGCCTCGATGTCTGTGGGATTCATTCAAATTGAAGTGGCCGTGTTCATTAGTCACCCAGTAAAGCTTATTATTGGAGCTCATTGATGCGTTTTTAATAGTTTTTAGACAACAAACGAGCTCTATGGCACAAAGTAATAAGCTATATTAGACTTCGGCTACATAGACAGCACTTCTTAGTTTGATCAATTCATTGTTGGTTTTGGTCTTTTTATAGGATTTGTTGACAGTGATAAAAATATCACCAGACTTATCTTTTATTTAGTAATACATAGTGAGTATATTCCATTCTGCTGGGATTTGGGAACAGGCAAAATGCCACCGCTGTTCAGTTTCAACTTCCACTTTCACAGCCTCAACTCTCTGTCACTGAACCATCTGTCTAAAAGCCTGAGAGGCTTCTATGTCAGTCTTTTTAAGTATCATCTGTCAGTCTCCCCCACAGCAGAGTCCCAGCAGTGATACAACACTCCACTAGAGCCCACAGAAGCTCCTGGATACCATCTCCTTAATTATGATACGTAACAGGGACAGATGACTAATAACAAAGGTCCTATAAAAACAGATGAAATATGAGTATAAAAACTCTTGATGCACGTACTTTCAACCACTGCGTTAGCTGTCATTTCTGGATATCCTATCTGTTTTTACTTTTACTATATAATGTGCTATCTCCAGATCTACTGATATGTGTTAATGAGAGAGAAGGCTGCAAGCACATAGCCGTAATGCAAATGATGATGATTTTTGTTTTTTGTTTTTTTTTACATTATCAGTGTTATTCTTCCTGTCACCAAATACAGACACAGCAGCTCTCACATACACATGTACCCTCATGGTGATTGAGACAAGAAGGACACTTGAGGAGGATATAGTTTAAAAATGAGAGGAATGGGTGACAGAAACTCCATCATTATCTTTCTTCCCATCAAAGTGCTTTTTGTTTTAAAGTTAAAACTGTACAGTATTCACATACACATTGTTTGGACATACAGTAGCATGCTGAAAATTCACAGTAAAGTCTGAAAATATTTAATTTTTCTAAAGATGGGTCTATATTTTCAATGCAATGTAATGAATGCATTTGATTTGAAGAATGGTTACCAATAAAAAGGGGCATCACATGTCACACTGGTGTCACAGTGGAAATTAAGGTCTTAATGGAAACACTGGAAGAGACTGGCCGTCAAGAAGGTACTTCTGTCCTTTAGAATATGTTTGATGATGCATCAGTTATCAGACCAAATTTATTTTGAAGACTTGTCCAAATGGAAAGGACGCAGAGACTGACCCAGTATCTAACACATGATGACGTTTGAATTGCTGTAGACCATTTTGTTCAAGTCTGTGTTCTACACGCAGTGGATCTGAAACAAAGTTGATGATGACAAAAAATGGCATTGTTAACGGGTTATATGGGACTGAAGCCAGGTGAGGCTGTGTGAGACACGGTAAGCACATGCTCCGATCCTCCCTGGCCGAGCTCCTCAGCACTGCGCAGACCGCCGTAGAGCCTCTCCTCCACTGACACGACCAGCTTGTCCGACAGGCTGTCCTCTGCCTGCAGGGAAACCTCTGATAAGATAGCTTGACTACTGTTGTTGTTCCTGTTGTCGACTCTTGGATCCATGTGGCTCGTTTTTGCAGTCACAGTGGTCAAAGACTGGCTAGTTGTGCTTTCTGTGTCCTTGTTTGGAGAGACTTGGCAGCCGTTGCCCTCTCCCCCTGACCCTGTACAACTACAGCTGCTCTTTTTTGCATCTGTGCCTTCACATGTTTTGTTGGCTGCACTTTCAGTGTTGTCCCCGGCAGCTCCTTCACTTGAGGGGTCTTTGTTCTCCGTGCTCTCTTTGGCTGCCTCCTCGCCAGCTGCGACCTCACTCGCTTCTTCGTCGGCAGCACTCGCAATGCGTGAGAGTGTGCTGTGATATCGGGTGTCCAGAGGGTAACCGGCGCTGTCACCCCTTCTCAGTGGAGTGAACCGCTGCCTCTCTAAAGATGGGGAGTACCTACCCCCAGTGCCTGACCCTGGGTCGCTGTACTGCTTGTGTCTCTGCCACTGCTTCCGGAGGTGAACTCTAGAGCGGTGCCTGGAGCGCAGCGGAGAGTCCTGCTGGTCGAACCGGGGGTCGTGACGGAGGAACTCGTTGAAAAGAGCGTCTGTTTTCTCATCGATGCTGTAGTCACGGCGGCGGAGGCGAGGCCTGTGAGGACTAGAGGGTTGTGGGATTGACTTCATGAGCGGAGACATTAGCTGTGGTTGTGAATCTGGAGGTTTCTGAGGATGAAGGGATTTCAGAAGTTGATGTGGTTCTTGAAGGGTAAGAGACTGGTTGCCAGTTTGAGATCTCTCCTTGACTTTCTCCTCTGTCCCTGTGTTGTCTGCCATCTCATCCTCCAGCTCCTCCTGAAACAGCTTGGCCTCGATGCTCTCGCACACTGAACCTTTTCTCCCTGAGCTGGTGAAGAACAACCTTCTCTCCGATGCCGTCTTCCCTCTTGGGGCTCCAGGTGTCCCAAAGAGCCGCATCTCCTCAGGGGCCCTGGATGGCGCTTCAATGGAGGCATAGCCACTGTCCATTTGAAGGAGCTTCCGATTACCTGCCTCATTCTCTCCTCCAGCACCACTTCCCATCTCACTGTCCCCACCTGACGCCCCTCTGATTCCTCCATCCGACACCTCTCCCTCCCCTTCTCCTTCAGGGTCATCATCCAGGTCTTGGGACAAGCAGCTGTCCAGGCCGGAGCGAGCTCCTGCGCCGCCTAAGGATGACACGCTGTCGGCATCACTGCGGATAGACTCCCTATCTGTGCTGCTCTGATCTGAGGAGGCATATTGCTCCAGAGAGGCTCGCAAGCTCCAGATGTCTCTGTACAGGGAGGGAGGGGCCTCCGAGCTCTCCTGCCGAATCATGAAGGAAAGAGACGAGCCTGAGTCAGCCCTTTGCCTGGCCTCAGCTCCCAACACCACATCTTCTCCATCATCTGCCTCTGCCTCATTCTTTTTCCTCACATCTACTGTCATACCTTCTGTCTTTGTGTCTTTAGTTTTCCTTAACATGTCTTCAAACCTTTCCTGAATGGCAGCTTCTTGTTGTGCCCCAAACAAGTCATCATCTTCTGTTGATTCTGGCTCGACCCCCAGCGCCCCTGATCTTAAACCTGCACTGAACTTTATCTCTTTATCGACTCCTGTTCCATTGGTTGTGGCCTCCTCTGGCCTCTGGGCACGATAGTCATCTGTTGGCAAACAGGGTTCCTCTCTCCTGGTGCTGCTGCCACCACCTACCTCCACCATGGCCTCCAGTTCTAGCCTGCACAGATGCAGAACAGTCTGTTAATCAGTATTTCTGGTAAATGAATGTTGCAAGTCATGGGTTATAGGAGCGGATTATACCTGCTGAGGAAGACTGAGGATGTGGGTGTAGTCGCGGGGTGAGACAGAGACTCTGCAGAGAGGGACTGGAGGCCGCTGCTCAGGATGGGAGTGTGGGGAAAAGATTCATCTTGGAGAGTTAAAGAGTCGTCATCGGTGTGATCGGTGGTTTCACTTGCTGCTCTCTGTCTCTGGAAGGGCCGTCTCTTTGGCGATCCTGGTAGTAATTCACATAAAAAAGACAGCTGTCTACTAGATGTTCTTCACCTTGTCACATGCAGTTTTTTTTATTCAGTTAGATATTACCCACAGATCAAATCGTACTCATCCGTTTATGACATTTATCCAAACCTTTGGCATCCAGACTGGCGGCCCGGTGACTGCTGTCGAACTTCCACCTCCTGAAGTAAGGCCCTGCCCCCTCCAGACTGGCATGGCGCCGCAGTTTAGAGAAGAAATGTAGAACTGAAGTCTGGCCCGGAGCTTGAGTCAACTCTCCTCTCATCCCCCTTTCGCTCTCAGCCTCTCCCCTATCCCCGATAGCCTCCATCTGACAGGAGAGATGAAGGGAGAGGAGGATAGAGGGAGGTGATGAGACATTTAGGAGGGGTTGAGGCAGACAAGCTGAGATGAATCGTGACGGGCAGAGGCAAAGACCTCAGGGGACAACAGTTTGTCATATTGTCACTCAGCTGCAGTGATGACCGATGTCACAGTGCATCAGTAGCTTTGAGCCTGTGGTGGCTGCTTTTCACAGCTCTGTTTATGAGTGATATGTGTGGATCAGTCCACACTCAAGAACCGATCTGTGCAAATGTATTTTCCCAGCATGCCAACGTGCTGCTGTTTAGTAAGTTTACCATGTTCACTATCTTAGTTTAGTTTAATGCGTTAGAATGCTAACAATTGCTAATTAGCACTAAATAGATATTTAAGTCAAGACCAAAGTGGTCAACTAGCCAACCAACAGACTGACACTGGCTTCCATGGAGACGTGCCACTAGCTTGGCTAAAATGTATTGACCTGTATCATTCATTTTTTAATTCTTGATACAAGGTGGGAAAAGGTGAAACTCACTGTCTGGGACCGTGTGTGCTGTGTTTTCATGGCGGATGAGGCCTGTCTGGGTCCCTGGTCCAGGACAATGGAGTGGTGCGGGTCTCCTGGCAGACCTCCACTGAGGCTCTGTCCCATCCAGTCAGGGACTCTCTCAGTGGGCTGCAGAGAGAAATCAACACATGTTAGAGATGAGAAAACAAACCTGATTTTTGTTGTTTTTGTATGTTCGGATTAAAGTCAAATTAAAAATTAATTTTACCTGGTAGATGGTAAGGGGCAGTTTCGGAGCTGCGGTCTCACTGATGTTGATTGTGCTGCTCTCTGCTGAGTCACACTCCATGATGGTGAGGATCTTAAGGTCGCACGGGGCTGGCGGCAGGTGAAGGTGGGTCAGCCGGGCCTTTTTCAGGTGGTGGAAGTCTCCTTCAGTCAGAGTGTACCTGAAGAGGAGGATAAATCATTAATCATCAAACAGCTTAACCAAATACTGTAAGCTGTAATAATTTGCCTTTAGCACAGATAAAACTGTACCTGCGTCCTTTGTTCTGAGTCGTCTTCTCCTGTTCGTAAAGTGCAGATTCATTGAAGGAGACTCTGCGCCCAGTAGACCCAGTGGAGACAAATCGTTCTGACTCTCCATCATGACAGCTTGAAGCTGAGAGAGCATCTGATTCATCCAGACGAATGGTGATCTCTGAGTGACAGAGAGAGCAAGGACAAACCGAAGGAGAGAAATAATGGAGTTAGTGACGACAGTGGACCAGAATACATATATATCCCATATGAATTTAAAGAAATACACAGCTCTGACCTTGGGTGGGCTGAGAATCCTCAGCATAAGTGGTGTTTGTCTTCTCAGGGTCATCGCTGGCTCTGAAAGAGGGAAATTAGTTTTACCCTTTGTGCTCTTTCACAGAAACAAAAAAATGCCCCGTCACATCACAGCTTTCAGTTTCATATTCATAAGAGCTTTAATCCACTGCTGTCATAATCCCGTTGACTCCTGTAATCCCCGTGTGTTTGCAGACGAACCAGGCCTGCCAGTCTGCCAATGTGTCGCTCGGTAGGCAGCACCCACCTGGAGTAGCGGCGTCCACCCATGCAGCAGCGGTGACAGAAGAGGAGCAGCAGGGAGAGCAGGACCAGCGTCCCCCCAGCAAAAACACTCAGCAGCACCAACAGCAGCACATAGTTCTCCACCTGGCCCGTCGACACCGGCACATCCTGACGAGGTGCAACCAGGAAGAGAGGTTAGGACCCCAGCAGTGCTACATTTGGTCAAGGACTGTGCTACTTGGGGGCAGCACCACAATGTATGAACACAACACTGACATGTTATTTCTCACCATTAATCACACAATTAATTACCAACAAGTTAGCAAACAGACACAGAGCAACAGAGCTGGAGGTAGAGTAGAGAAAATGTAAATTTGACAAGTTACCAGGTTTGAATGGGACAAATGAAGAGTTTATATTAACTTGTGTGCTTGTGTATTTTTGTTTGTTTTATCCCACCCTCAAAAAAGAGGAGGGAAAATAATCTGTATAATGATCCTAAAGCCCTTTCCCCACCTCACCAAGCCTTACAACCACAACATCCACCTACCTCCCCTTGCATCATGAGACACAACATAAAAGTAAGAAGCATTTCCTCGCTGAGAAGAATAGAATTTAAAATTCACATATTGACAATAAATATCAACAGTGTCACGACAAATATTACAACCTGCTGCTCACAGTTCTCTGTTATTGTTTGAGTTGCACAACATCAATTTAATTTCCATCGCTTTCATTCAGAAGCCATAGCTGGAGCTCATAACTCACTCACTAATGGCACAATAAGGTGGAAGCGTACATATCTCTGTTGTCATGTTTTGTCGGGACAGTAATTGATTCTTTTCCCTTTGAGCTTCGTACCAATGAAGAATCTCTTTGTCGCATTACGCTGTCAGCTGAGCGCTGTAATATTTAATAAGGAGTGGAATTAATACTGAAAGACTCTCTTAAGTCCTTTCCTCCTCACAGTGATTCTTATCCACGCACACATCATACATCCTGCCTGCTCATACACACACACACACACACATAGAGACAACACAACTGCTGTCTTCTCTGCTCTCTCTGATTAATACTCTCAGTCTTGGCTGAGTGAGCCTGGGGATGCTAATCGAAACGTCAGCGAGACCCTTAATTCAATTTCCCAGCTCTTCTCAATGAGGGGGAAATGAGGCCTCCACAGGCTAAAAATGGAAATGGGAGGAGGAGGAGGAGGAGGAGGAGGATGCAGACACACATGAGCAATCCCCACACCAGACTTTCCTGGCTCTTCTTCCGATGTTAGCATCGAAAGATGTTGAAAATAATTGAGCTCTTTTCTCTGTCACAAATGGAATATTCATTTATTGTAACATTTAGTGTTAATTTATGAAAATATGAACGATTGTCGTTGTGCGCTGCTTTGGAGGAAAACCATGGAGTGGAGGAGCTCCTCAAGGAGCTCAGACCAACCTGTAGATGATGTTGACCTTAGCGGGAGCAGCAGCTAAAGAACCCAAATGGATGTAAACACACTGAAACTAACGATTATCATCAATTAATCTACCATTTATTTTTCCAATTAATCATTTTGTCAATAACATGTACATTGTATGGTTTTGAGTTTCTAACAATTTGGCTACCATCCATTCCAGCTGTAGCAGACATGCAGAGGAGATGGAGAGAGAAGAAACAGCAGAGAAAGAGGTGCATTAGAAAACAGAGGGTGTGTGTGAGAAAGAGCAAAAGCAGCTGGTTTTATGATGACTCTGCTTTCACTGTAAATGTACTTCCGTAAGACAAAGCATCGATCAGTCTGTTTCAACTTCAATCCCAGGCTCAATCTAACAGCAGCAAGTCGCTACACGGAGGAGAGAGTGCTGCCGAACACAGGGAGCTGTCGTGTTCCTGCTTATAAAACCAGAAGAGGATGAAGATTATGTGTGTAAGAGCAAATGAAAACACCCTTTTTTTTCTCCCTCCTTTTCATTCAACCTCAAACCTGCTTCAGGCCAGAACATGTGAAAGTGAGCACCACGTCACTTATAGAGTACATATTTACATTCATGAGATGCGGCAGTGTCCTACATTCAGTCGAAGCCTATGGGGAGATATAATATAATATGTTTAAATCTGTATGTATGTGTCTGTGTGAGACTAACGGCGCCATCACAGCATGATAGCAACACGCACACCTTGAAACACCCACAGTTGCACGCACGTGTGCGTCACACACAGAATTTGTCAGAGCATCTGTAGCTTAATGAAATCTGCTGTTTTTACAAGCTCAGCCAAACAGGAAGAAACAACACAATCAATCAGCTGGAGCGGCGAAGCCTCTCTCCAGTCTTCGGGCCATGTTTCTAACACACTCAGTAGATGTGAACAACAGTCAATTCTCCCTGCGCACAGACAGCTTTAACTGTCAGATAATCACTGCTGCTGGCTCAGATATCCCACCCTGTCCTCCAGGGGCTGCATGGCACACAAAGCCAGCAGCACACGCAGTCCTGGTTTTGAGTCAGATCCTCTTTGGATACAGATCAAGCGGTCCTCCACTTCTGGTCCACCTGGGATATAATACCAGCTACTGGAACACTGTGCTGTTAACTCAGCTTGTCTTTCTCTTTTACTTGATTTTTTTTGGACTTGACTCGTAAAAGCATCGGGGAAGAATTGTCGTTCACCAGACTACAGACACAAGCCAATGTGAAGGTGTGGACAGTATGTGCTGATGGTGTCGGGCAGAGTGGGAGGGGTGGAGGCAGCAGTACTCACAGTGGAGTTCTCCGTCAGACTTGTCAGAACAGGCAAATCATTGCTCATGGTCCAGGTCAGCGTGAGTGAACCCTGCAGAGGATGAAGAAAGTGAAGACAGTCAGACAGAGCTGCTCTTTCGAGAAGAAAAACACATGAGTGAGCTTCACCGTTACACATGATGACATTTTCTTTCAGTACGATAAACAAACATGAGAAATGTAGTTTATTATCAGCCAAGAGCACAAAATGTGTATTAATCCACAACTGAAAATAGTCCCCAATAAATAAGCCGTTCACCCCAGTTTGAGTTTTTAAAAAAAAAAACTACAGTGCCCAAATGTTTGTAAAGTATTGACTGACAGACAAACAGATGGTTGGTATTGGTCTTTTCATGTTTGTTGACAATTACAAAAATATAGAAAACTACCAACTTTCTCCTTTAAATTCCTTGTGTGTGTATGGATATAATTCTATATAGTGTGATATTCACATGGATATCATGTGACGTCCCTTAGTTACAAAATGAAGCAACATATTGTCTTCACATATGGAAAAACATAAAACATGTGGTGTCACCACAGCTCATACTGTACATGTGTGTTCACATTCCCCTTTACCAGAAGAAAACCACTAGTGTTCAAGGAATTCATGTTCTACAGTTTCAGACAAATTACTCATGGATGTTCTTTTTATGGCTTATTCTGGCACCATCTCTAAATGTTACTATTTAAGCAAAATTAAGGATAATTGTAAATTTTCTGTTGCAATATTGTCGTGTCCTATCCCAAGCAAAGATAACCCTGATGACATTGCAAGGGTTCTTTTTTTCTCAGAGTTTAGAAAGCTACCATGAAAGTCACAGAAAACATCACACATCTGTTTTCACAGCCCAGACATAAGCGCTCACAATGAGGAAACTGATCTGTATAAAACTGGTGTAATGTCCCTTTAACATACTGACGTGATGTAAACCTAACTGCTGTCTGGGCTGAAGGCTGTGCATTAAACTCCAATGAGATTTACTGTCTTCTCCACAAGATGGACTCTTACAGCGCAATAACCACGAATCCCTTTCATTAAAGCCTCGTCTGTGCCTGTAGACTCGAGTCCAATCTGTGTAAAAGGACCATTTCTGTGTTACTGTGTGCATTTCAGACAGAGACAGTCATCAGTATTCAGAGATGGAGAAAAGCGGAAGAGCTGACAGTACATGGTTATTTACACAGAGTGCAGCTTGTGTAACATCAGTCCATGATTGCATTCCTTACACATGCTCCTAACGCTGCCACACATTCCCTCACCGTGTGAGAGTCATACATTATGTAATATCTCAACAGCTCAAGGTAACTATGATGAGGACAAAGCCCTGAATAGCGAAAATGTTCTGACTCTAGAATAGAGAACCACACGCACACACACACACACGCGCACACACACGCACACACACGCACACACACACACACTGCACATGTTAAATCCTTATTCTATTCAATTATCTTCAGTCATGCTTCACACATGATCAGTGTCAGCAGGTGTGTGTGTGTGTGTGTGTGTGTGTGTGTGTGTGTGTGTCTTTTCACTTCTCTCTCATTCAGACCATGCATATCCAAACACAAGAGCAAACAGCAGATTAATTAACAAGTTTTACGGATGGCGCATAAAAAATTCTGTGCTTGTAGAAAATCTGCTTCTTTTTTTTTTCTTCTTCCTCTTTTCTTTCTTTTTTTGTGTTTTGCTTGTCTTTGTCGGGACAGATCTGCCACTCGGCACGTCTTCTCTTTGCTGATTAAATAACAAACAGTTAAAATGGTTGTAAGCTGCCTCACATTAAAATGAAATAAAATTATACGTTACAAGGTATTCAAAAAATGTTTTTGCTGGAAGTCTTACATTTTCCTTTTCTTTCTCATTACAGCCTGAAAAAAACAGACTATTTGTGTTTGTTTTTTAAAATCTGGACAGACCATGAATCTCCACCTCGGCACATTATGTCAGTCAAACTAATTCACTGCTCATCTGCTGCATCCATGTTATAACAATGAACCTACAGTGAATAATGCCAGTCAAAACTCAGCAACACTGGCTCCCTTTATGCATTTCATGTATATGTACTATAATAGGCTATGTTTAATATGTTACCCCATGATGGGTCAGTCATGCCTATTGTTCAAATCCACATAGAACTTTATTTTACATTGACATCCTGATGTTTACAAAAAAAGATCTGGTAGTCTACTAGTAGAAATAATGTTCCATTTGATGAAGTGGTGCAGCCAACACAGAGTTTTGGGTTTAAATGTTTCACACATAATAAGCTACACGATATGTTGTCAGACAGCGTAGAATAAGATGATTCTTCACCCTACTTAAGGATAGAAAGAGAGATAAAAACAGGGAAGTGTATGTTAAGAGGTTAAGTCATCATAATGCTGATTTTGAGAACAAGAGCTTCATAAATTGCCTTTCAGAATAGTTTATTTTGTTTGTTATATTGTTATAACTACTTATTATTATTATTATTATTACTAATTATTGTATATGTAGCCCTGCAGGCTATGTATTTATTACATAATTGAAAGTCATTTATTCATGCCATTCATTTATAGTAACTTCTTTTTTTGTCTCTTTTTGAACACATTTTAAGTTGTAGACTACATTATTATCAATATAATAATAATAATAATTATTATTATCTTTATTATTAATGTTCTTCCTCATGGTTTTCACTGAAAATCGGTATCTAATCGTAAGAGTATAATTAACAGTGGTGACCTCAGAGTTTCACCACCATTTGATTTGTGAGTAAATATTGAGGGTAAGAACCTGAAAACACTGACCCCGACTGGTAGAGAAAATATAAATCCAAAGCGTGTGTGTGTGTGTGTGTGTGTGTGTGTGTGTGTGTGTGTGTGTGTGTGTGCCGGCGTGTGCGTGCGTGTGCGCGCGCGCGCTCTCTCTCTTTAGTTTCCAGGGTCTGATGACATGTTACATCCTCGCAGCATCATCTCCATCTCCCGCTCTCACCACATACACCACGCAGACGGACAGATGGACATCCAACTAGTTCATTCCATCGTTGTATTGATGCTAACGGGGTCTATGAAGGTATAAACCCTGACGTGTGACTGGATGTTGATGTGCTCCAGATGTGCTGTATCTTACGGTCAATGCAGACGGTGTTGAAGCAGCTTCCCTCCGCGCTGTGCAGACTGACTACTGGGACCCGCTGCAGCCGGCGGCGCTCAGCAGCAGCAGCCTCAGCATCAGCAGCAGAAGCATCATCTTCTCCTCTCCTCCGAAAACCCGCGGATCAGGGCTGTCCCACATCTCTGCGTCGTCTGCTCTCAGCCTGCGGGGAATAAATCACTATAAAGTCACGCAAGAGCCTGAGCATTCATGTGGCGGGCACGGGGGCTCCGCCGTGGCCCCTGCGCATCAAACATGTCTCACTAAATTAGATGCTGCGATTATTTTACATTCTTTTTTTAGAGCCGGCTGTGTCACCTATCCCCACATCTTACATAATGAAATAGTACCACATTACACCGTGAGCACGCCTGTAGGTCCATGAACTGGTCCTGGTGTGAGCTGGACAGAGGTCGGACTCACCCGGCTGTAGACTCCGTTGGTAGCGGTGCACAGGCAGCCTGCCCCGTCTGCATACTTTAATCCGAGCTTCAAATAAAGACTGTAGTTATGAATGAAACCACACGCGATTAGACACACCCACCGCCCGCTCCCGACGCACCACGTGACCACCACTGACGATGATGACGGTGATGATGGTGGTGATGTGAAATGGAGGAGAAACCCCGTCCTCATTCACAGCGGTTGCTCATGAATGGCAGCTGCAGACAGGGCGATTGATTGGTTGTCAGGTTATTATCAGAATCGAAATGAACAGATCAAATCTGTATTTGAATATTTTTCATTTCTACAGTGTTTCAGCCTTCGAGTCTTTCCCCGGTGCCAGGGAAGATGCACGAAGACAGATGGGTGCTGTTGACGTTTTTGTAATCTCTCGTCTCACCACCCGGTGGAGGCGTTGCTCTGTAGTTTTCAGTCTGAAACACTCAAAATGGAAGTTTTTCTTGGAAAGTTTTTTTCAGTCCAGACCTTCAGGGGCCCACGACAAGACCCGCAGAGGACCCTCCATCTGAATAAAGTAAAGTTTAACTTCTCTCTAATTCAGTTCGACGTCTTTTCTATCAAGAAGGACATTCAGAGAGCACAAACCTTCATCAAGGCCAATGTCAAACAACATACACCAGACTTCAGAGAAAACAAAATCTAATTCATAGTGAATGATCCAGATCTGCCTGAGAATCTAACAGGTTCTTCCCTGAACAGACTCATAAACATTTCTCAAAAAGAACTAAAACTTTCAAGTCACTCAAACACTGTTGTGGCTCATGTTGGTGTGTAAACCCTGTATTAAGACTGCACAACTAATTGAAATATAGACCTAATCGGCATTGCAATATGGCCAAGTGCAGTATTCAACTAGCAGGAGCTGCAAAAAAAAAAAATCGCAGGAGCTGTAATTTTTTTTAATAAAGGTAACATATGTCACAACATTGTTGATTAAATGCAGATATATTCTGCTAATGATGTTCAATATGGCCGACGTGGCCCACCTTTGTAGGAGTGTTAGTCCAGAGTTTAAGTCTTTGGCCACACACTCTAATCTGAAATGCTTCTTGCAGTCATACCCTCTGCAGTGTGCACTCCCCTGTGATGTAGAAAGTGAAGGCTTTGCGCAAATAGAAAATGCCTCAGCAGCGAAGTGGCAGGAGGTCTAATCTGTGCCTGTATGATAACAGAAAGCGGGAGGATGGTGACTCTGAAGCAGCAAACTTAGTTAGACATCTGAAGAACCTGTTTCATGTTAGTGCACAAAAAAACTTTCCTCCAAAAAAACTTCAGCAAACTGGCTCAAAGAACAGCTGGTTGAGTGACAGAAATAACAGCACACATGAGCAGTGATTTCATTCAGTTCAGAGCCAAACCAAAATGACCTACATGTGTTTACTCCAGCATTATAAAGTCTGCTGGAGGACGGAGGTGTCACTGTTTCACGGATACAGAAGAGATGCTATATCGATTTTGGAATGTCATGTGTAAACTTTCATGTCTTCACAGGTAATGTACCGGGACATTTTTGGGACATTTTGAGACGTCCAGTCCCTTTCCCACTTTCTGAGAGTTGTGCTCAAACATCTGAAACATAAACACAGCATATGGCTTTCAAGGACTTGGGACTTGTTTATACAGTTTAGAGGGGAAAAATGTGACCACTCTGGGCGCAGACTTTACAGCTTTCTGCTTTTTAAGGGCACATGTATACGTTTAATTATATGAATATATTTATAATGTATAATTATTTTAGATGTAATACATAAAGGCAAAGCTCCTATAACCCTGCAACATCAGAGATGTTCACCCTCTTTTTGCATGTCAGGTGTCAAAGTGTTAAAACACAGTAAAACAGTAGTACAAGTAGAGAAAAATAATAAAGTCAGTCAACTCACTCACTACTGGTGAAACTACTGGTCATACGAAACGAAACTCATTCATAAAATCCTAACTCACCTGAAAACATTCAGTGACACGGTGAAAGGGTTTCTACTGCAGTAACTCTGTGTCTACGTGGGGAATTGTAAGGTGCCCTTTTGTAAACCTTCCTTTTGTACAGACCACTTTCTCTGTTCAGAGGATCGGTATGTGGAGTTACTTACCCACTGATCCTGACTGAGGTCACTTTAAACTCAAGCTGAAACAACTTTTAAATATGGATCAGTAATGCAGACATGAAAAGTCTGATCTAGTGCTCGTCATTGAGTTTTATGGTACACTGCTTTTTCTGCCTTTTTTGTGTGTATCTTTGTGTATGTGCAAAGGCCCAACTGATGAGCGTTAGGCCTTTATACAGTGGTATGTGGCACTGGTCCATGCTGCATACTTGTCCGGATAAAAATAAACATTTAAATAATTAAATAATATTTTGGGGCTTGCTGTTCTTTACAGCGGATGGATAAAACAGACGGATGAGTTAAAGATAATGATTAGAAATGCATTAGATTCAGTGATTAATTCAGATTTTCATCCTAATTAAGGATATAAACTGATGCATTTAAGATCATTCAAGAGCCATGAATACTTTTCTCCATCTGTGTGTCTGTATTTATAGACAACCCGACAGTCATTTGATGTTTTCTCAGTCTATCAGTGAGATTCTTGTTGAAATATTTAGGACAGATTCCTCATTACAAATGTTTTTATCTCTAAAATTCCTGTTACTCCAAGGTGTAACATACCAGGGGATTGAAACATCTGGGAAATGATGCCAGGAGAGGCCGTGTAGGGGTGGGAGGAATGTGGAGGAGAGTATGAACGCAGTGTGTATATGTGTGTGTGTGTGTCTGTGTGTATGTGTGTGTGTATGTGTGTGTGTGTGTGTTGCTGGATGGTTGACGTCAGAGCTGCGTCTGTGCATGCTCTGGAGAGCAGGACATCCTGTGGAATTGTTCTCGGCAAGGCCTGAAGAATGTAAAGCAGCAACCTCTCCCTTCTCGCCAGTCTCAGTGAAACGTCGGAGTGACATGCTGCCATGGAAATGTTGGGGATGGGGGTGGGAGGGGGGGACTCAGGGAGGGAAGGATTGCCATCAAAATCTCACTGGGACATAGAGTTCCTCCAGACACTTAAAAGGAGAAAAGACCAGGAAGGGATCAGTGTGGGATTCCTTTTGAATTCTAATGAGGCCAAGATTTTAAATGTCATTTTCTGTGTCTATATGTGACAGTATCCTCAGGGTTGTCTTTCATGTTTGTAGAGCATATAATTATGAAGCATATCAAAATAAACAGAGATGAATATACTGTAGTGAAACAAGGGAAACACAGAACAAACACAAACACAAACACAAAAAATAGGTGTTTTAAATAGATGCTTTTCTCACATGCTGCACAGGCTGATTGTGTTCAGGCAGCAGAGACACAATGAGGTAAACACTGCATGTCTGCATTTAGGAGAGTGTGGAGAGGAGTGAGTGTGGGTGTGAGGTGAAGAAGAGAGGAAGGTGATATGGGAGTGGAGTGACGCAGGCTGGATAAAGCGGGGGTGTTGTGGGTGCAGCTATTTTTAGCTGGCGTGAGGAGACACATATTAGCTGCATTTCTCTGCCCTCTCCTGCCTCCTACGTCACTTTACTCCAAGCTGGTCATCTCCTCCACGCATCATGTGACAGGTGCAGCTGGTGCAGACCCTGCTGTGGACCTGAGGTGGGACACGAATACTAAACAGCAAAGAATGTGAAAGACTGCAGAATGCAAAAAAGGACTGCAGACTCTTTCTGTGAGCATCTCCTCCCACTGGCTGAACAGTGAGGTTATACAGCACCCATACATGTGTATGTGTGAAGGACTGGTCAGGGTGTTTCCCTGCCTTCAACCCAGTGCATACTGGCAAAGGCTTCAACACCCATGCAACCTTGAAAAGGATTGAGAACATTCTTTAAATGATCTTTATATACAAAGATTTTATCCTAACCTGATTTAAATGAAAAACTTATTCAAGAATTCAAATTTGTGATTTTGAGGGCTGTATAAATAAAATGCACTTGCACTCCTGTGCAACTCCTGTGCACATGTGTGTAGCTGGAAATCAATGTGTAAGGCTACAAGCGCTTTTTCATTTTACATTTTCAGAACATTTTCACAGCTTAAAATGTCCCAGAATCACACATTTTTCTCTAATGGCTTTATAATCTGTACATTGCTTGATAAAAATGATGAAATAGAACATTTTTTAGGAGACATTTCAACTTTTCAAGCTGAATCAACTAAAGAGCTGTTATGCTTTGTCCTTGCACCGTGGATGATAGGCAGCTCCAGTTGTGTGTATACTGGTTTTATGATCAGTAGGTTCAGGCTTCACAATTTAAAGTAGGCAATACTGTGTTTTTAGGCCACACAAATAGGCCTACAGATGAGTTAGTCATTAATATTATTATGACACACGCCCTGGGATTTTTCTTTTACACATGAAGTGTGTCATGGCAGAAAAACCCCTGCTGTGCAATAGGATGCTATGATCACCACAGGAGGTACGATCTTGGTAGATGTGTTTCTGATGGAGAGTATGAGTCAATAGGTCAAAGACATTAGTGCAGAAATGTTTATATGCCTCGAGGTAAGCTTTGAATAATGAGAATAATCACCAGGTATTTAAAATCATACAAATTACAGTTTAGTCATTTGATTGAGAAATGAGACAGACATTTTGACATGATGACATGCAGTACAAAATGTTGTGTGGTGCTGTGCAGATTGCATCATTTATGAATGGTGAGATAGGCACAAAACAGGGTGGAGCCATGCGAGAAAACAAGCGTTTTGATTGGACAGTACAGGCTGACCGTTCTTGAGGTTTTCGTTGATTGGCTGGGTGCCCGGATGGGCGGGGCCTACCCTGAGACGTTTGGGTGTTTTACGCTCGGTAGAGTAGAACTGCGTCTGCCACGGCCAGAAAGAGGAACTGTCACAGTCTGTAGTGGATAAACCGTCCTGTAACCTTCATTTTTAAACATCCGAAGATGCTTCACACTGTCCTCTGAGGAATGAGGAGCGATACTAAGAAAAAAAAATTACTGTCACATCTTGCCTTAAATGATTCTAGCGACCAGAGTCTGATTTTAATTCGGACATTTCACAGGCAGCTGAATGGAGCAGCAGCAGCAGCGGGATCTCTTTAGCTTCACCCCGGCCCGGTCGGCAGGCTGCGGGGTTGGAATCTCCACCGCTCAGTCCACCATGCGTTTGTCCATCACCTCGACCACCGGCAGCCCGGTGGAGCTCACTGTCCCCCGAGCAGAGACTGTGGAGGGACTGAGGACACGGATCTCCCAAAAACTCAGACTGCAAACAGACAGAATCCTGCTCCTGCATAGAGACAGGTGAGCTGGTTTGTAGATACTGCATGCTGTGCACTTTGGTAAATCATTAAGTCAGTTCAGCTTAACTAGCCTGACGTGAATGTGTTTTTATTGCACTGAGTGACTTAGATATGATTTTCTGAATTAGGCAGCTGACTGCGGGCAAACTGACGGACCTGGGTGTAGCAGATGGCAGCAAACTGACTCTGGTCCCTGTCATCGAAGCTGGTTTAGTGGTAAGTAAACCAATTCATATCTTATACTTGCTAACTAGTACTTACTAATATTTCCATACGGAATCAGACTTCACTATTCCTGTTGTTTTTATTGCCACAGTGCTCGACTGCCAGAGCTGAGAGGACTGTGATGGACGTTTTGGAAAGTTTAACAGAAGTTCAGGTGAGAGCTTAATGTCTTACTAACTGTATTCTTCAAATAGACCGTTTGAATTCATGAATGAGTATGAGGAAACAATATTGTCCTTTAAGAATTCAAACTATGCACTGGTGTGTGTTTTCCACATATTTTGTGGGACATATGGGAAATATTTCCAAAATATTTACTTTTCATGAATTCATAAAAAAAGGTTCCACTTTGTGACAATGCACTTCATCTTATCTGAAAAATTCAAAATGACCGAAGTTTGAGTTACATGGTTCTCACTGGACAATGACAAATGTATAATTCAGATGTTTTGGGTGAAGGAAACTTCTTGTCTTAAGAAAATCATGCAAACCTCTATTATGCAAACTTTATTGCACCATGTCATTCATGCCCACACACACACACACACACACACACACACACACACACACACACACACACACACACACACACACACACACTTCACTTGAGGTGTGAGGAAAAGCAAAGTGCTGTGGCCTGAAGTTTATTTTAATGAAATCACAGCCCATGTATGATACTATTTATGGTCTGCACTACAATAGCCATTCTCTAATTATCTCTCTATATAGAAGCATAGTTTTAATTGTTAATGGCAAAGAATTCACACACAACCATGCATGCATGTAATCCACTACATTCATGATGACTTTCTCTTTTAATAAAACAATCCTGATTGTTTGGCTGCACTGTAAACAGACGCACTAGCAGCTAATCTTTTTTTTTTTTTTAAATAGTAACTGCTCAGTTAGTGTCTGCTACAGTATTAAACCACACTTGCTGTTGCCACCAGTAACCGCAGGTGTTGCCAAATCATCACAAGAATTATCTGAAAACCTGAAGTGTTTCTTTCCTGACAACCCTGCAGATCAGTGAGTTCCTGTCTGGGCGCTCACCTCTGACCATTAACCTGGGAATCGGTGCTCACATGATGTATGTGCAGCTCCAGCTGTCTGCGCAGGATGTGAAGGAGCTGCAGCAGGATGGGGATGTGAGAGTCCGGAGCAGCAGCGAGCTTCAGACTGGCCTGCCGACGGCTGGCAGTGTGAGCCACCCTGGCTCGGCCTCAGCCTGGTCTTCTACCAGCACCGCGGGCTCCACTACCTCACTCCCTGCTTCCCAAACCTCCATCCCTGCACCAGACAATGCTGACTCTACATCCCCGATCCATCTTAACCCTCAAAGACCCAGAACTTCCTTTAGCTCAACACCTCCCACCCCCCACTCATCCACCACTGTCCCTGCTGTTACCCATCATCACCACTCATCGCTACCTCAAACCTGTCACCCTATACACACACCTCCCCCTGTTCTTTCAACCACGTCTTTGCCCTCTGGCTGTCCACACCCCAGCTGTCCACTACAAGCAGCCACACCAGTCTGTTCACCTGCTCCTGCCGGCTCCAGTCCTGGACCCCCGAGTCCAGTACCAGCCTCAACCTTCGAAAAGGTTAGTCTTACATATTCTTTATGGTTTCACCACTACATTTTTATTAGCATGTATAAGTAACATAACAAGCCAGTAAAAAGTTCAGTATTTAATAGTTCTCCTAAATATATTCCTCATTATGGACGGTGAAAACAGGAGATACATTTTTCCCTCTTATTTTCACAGAGTAATGTTCATGCTGCACCCACTGCAGAGCTGTGCAAGCAGCCGGGAGCAGTCATAGAAAGCTTTGTGAGCCACTCTCCGGGCATCTTCTCCGGGACTTTCTCTGGTAAGTCTTTCCTCCGTGTGTGAACAGCAGTGGCTTGAGGACGAAAACATAACACAATGAGAAACAATGGCAGCTCAGTTAGAGCTCAACTGTGTCACTTTGTACCAGTCCTTTTTCATCCACCTCATGCGCTCTCTCTCTCTCTCTCTCTCTCTCTCTCTCTCTCTCTTTCTCTCTTCTTATCCCATCAGGCACTTTGGCTCCTCACAGTCAGAACAGCATCAGTCACCCTCGACGTGGCATCGCCATCATTCTCCAGATTCTCAATGACCTCCTCAGAGCTGCCTACTCCCACCAGGGGGCACCACCCACCCTTCCTCAACACTGCCCTGCTTTAAACCTTCCCGTCAGCCCAGTGGTTGCAGCAGAGGAGCCCAGCAAAGCAAGAAGCAAACCACCAGTGACCCAGAGGGCAGAGCACTTCAGTAAAGCTTCAGGTCAGCTTGAGCAGATTTTATTTTGTAAACAGTGACAACTGGTCACTTGCACACAGGAGGAATAAATCCGTAGAATGCATCCTTTTGTTAACCTTTTGTTATTTCTTTTCCCTCCTGTAGGTGAGGAGACTCACCCCCTCTGCTCATCCACAGAGGAGGATCAAACCTTGCAGTGTAAGCTTGAGCGCCTCCAGTTTTTGATGCATCAGCGGCGCCTTCGCAGGCGGACTCGCAGGAGCTCACACCTCTCACAAACGTCTCACCCGTACCAACATCGTCACCATCGTCCCTAGCCTCCTGATCAGAGAAGATCCACTCACTGTGATAGCGGTGGCAGCTTCCCTGATGAATAGAAGGAACCACGATGGAAACCAGAATCAACCACCTCTGTGGAACAGGTGAAATAACAGCGGCGTGCACTCTGGGCCCGCCGAAGGGATCCGAGAGGGAGACGATTTGTTGCCATTTTCTGGAGAATGTAAGCCTAAAAGATCTGAGGACTCTAATTCCTGTGGTTGTCATTGCACTAAGCATGTTATTCCATCTAAGTCCATCTTTCTGTGACAGTGGCTCTCATTGCTATGTAGCATATGTCACAAAAGATTCCAGTGTCTGTTTTCATGTTATACGTCTTGGTGTTTTGTACAAAGACCTCTTACTGTATTTGTTTGTTTATGTATTCAATGCCTTAACCATACATGTCTTGAATGTAAAGTCTATGTTCTGATCTGTGCAGAGGATGTTTCACTTATGCAATAGTAAGATGTAAACACAAAGAAGGAGAAAATATGCAAAGAATAAAGAAAAAAATGGAAAAACCTGGACATACCGTATCTGCTACAGCTTCATTTAGGTATGATGGGTCATTTTACACATGTAAATATGCTCACGCAGTATTTGGCACCTGGTTATAAGGAGAAAGGCTCTCAGGTCTCTCACAGGCTGCATTGCTCAGTTTGGTACAAAGAACTGATCCAAATTTTACAGCCGGCATATCTCTATTCATAACATGCTTATTGATTCACTGTGTCCCAGGTACACAGCACTCTGTTCTGGGTTTTTACAGAGTTAAATAGTTTGTCACCGTCAGTCTTCATCTCATACGCTTTGGCTCCTCCCCTAACAATTGTTTAAGTATTTTGTTCATCTTTTATTCATTCAAAGAGATCCACACCTTCATGCATGAGGAAGCTGTATTCTATGCTCTCATTACAAAATGATTACAAACACACACACACACACACACACACAAAAAAACTGAAGCAAATGGTAACAATATTTAAGTCACTGTGGGGCAAGTTTTGTGTAATTTTATTATTTGGAAACTGGGGAAACTGTTGAGTTCCTCAAGCCCCTCAGAAGCCAGAGCTGGTGTCTGAGCCCAGTGGTAGCATCTGTTCATTTAGTAGCTCCCGGTTTGAAAATAGAGAGGGTCTATAGAATAATTGATAAATGGATGTATCATTTGTTTGTTGGTGGAACAAGTTCTGAAAATGACTGTTGTATCAAATATATTCAAAGTGCCTATAATCAGTATTTTTGTTGTAGAAGTTGAGTATTGTTATATCCATTTGAGATTTTGGGGATGAGGCTGTTACCGATTTTCTTAGTCAAGGGGAGGGAAGAAAATATAAATAACGCCGGGGAGAATCTTGAATTGAAACTTAAGCATCAAACGGTCCCTAACAATTATTAACATGAAATGAGCTGAGAGGTTTTGAGTGGAAAATCACACAACTAGACGACATACAACTCGCATGTAGATTTTATTTCCTGGGGTCACAAGCCAAAAAGATCTAGAACCACTGCTGTCCACACTGAAACACTGTTTCTCTTTCATATTTAACCCCAGGAAGCAGAATGTGAGCAGCAGTGATGTGCAGCCAACCTGAATACCTTCCCTTCCTCAGCTGAACTTTTGCACTTTTCTCTGACACTGATGACACATGAGGATCCTTTTTAAAGGGGATTTAAAAGTGCCTCCCACCACAGCACAGTGACTAGGTGAGTTGAGAAGGAGCACTGCACCTGTCTTCGCTGTTGAAATACAGAGAGAGATTAAACCAAGAGATCCACATAAAACCTACCAGCCTCCTCCTCTTCAGTCTCCTCTGGAAACCACATGGCCTGCTCTTTTCATTGAGGGGTATGTTTATTTATTCAGCTATAAAACAATGAACAGCACAGTTCAAAAATGCAGCATAATGTCATTTTAGGTGGTGGTGGTCTGCAGATGGGGATGATCAAGTGTGCAGAGCAGCTGCAGCAGCATGTGAAAGGCCAGAGATCTGACCATAGTTGGTAGATGTTTTCACACTCAGGACTCTTGGACTCATATGACCCTATCCTAATGAGAGTGCTGTGGAAGAGCCAGTGTTGACGGAGGGGGACACCATGCTGGAGCATCAAGATCAAGATGGCATTATTATGCTTAAATGTGTTTAATAAATGTCTCTTGCCAGCCAGGCTAGCCTTTTCCATCCTGTTTTCAGTTTTTATGCTGAGCTAACGAGCTGCTGGCTGTTATATTTAGCATATAGATATGAGAGTGATATCAATCAATCATCTCATTTAACTCTAAGCAAGAATCAGCTCATTTCTAAAACTGTCAAACTATTCCTTATGTAATAGTGCACAGAGGATGTGGCAGATGACATCTGGCTGGGCTTTGGGCCTCCTACACAGATGTACCTCCCTCTTCACTTCCTACACATGGCTTTCAAATACACTTCACTGCTTACAGATGCGTGTACAGACACGTCTACCTCCCACACAGCCAAATTGGACTTTGCCCTAATTCAGGCCTCACACACTTGACCAGCAAATTACCTCAATGACTCACACAAACTGGTGCATACAAACAAAGCACTTGAAACATGCAAAATAATCATCCTTAAATATTTAATGTTATATTGCTGATCAGTCAGCCTGATGGACAATGAGGCATATGAAAGTGTTTGGTATACACGACGCATGCTCATTCTTTCTCAAGATTGCTTTTAGTTTTGTTATGAAGGTTGTAATTCATCTGACTGCACTGAGACAGCTTTAATCAAGGAATCAAAAGAATGATGTTGAGTGATGTTCTAATTAATGGATTTCTTATCAAACTAGAGGAGAATGTTATATTTCTTTATCTAGAAGCCTTGAATAGAAAGTGGGACAAGTTTTGGGTGTACAATTTGGCCATTCATTATGTTTTAGACAGGAAATATGTAATCTTTTGGTAATACCTTACACAAGTTTAGATACTGTTGGGATAAAATTATGTTTGATGGCAAGCTATTATCTCCAATCTGCTCTCCAATCATACATATACACAAAAATTATTTTGTAACATCTTATTGGACCAAAAATGGTCCAATATGCAGTGCAATGCAGAAAATTGCAATGAAATGAAAGATGTTTGCATTAGGGTTGGGAGTATCGATACCCCTGATATGTAGTCTCTTTTGGGTTTGGATACTAATGTCAATAGGATTGAAACTTAAAGCATCACATCCTGGACACATGGACACTCTTCTTAGTGCTGCTGTTGTGACCATGTGCACACTGATCACCACTTTAGTTCACTGGACTGAACATTTATTTACCACTGAAACTGTCTTGTGTTCAGAAATGCATGTGATTAAGTAATTAACACAGAATAGTAAAAAAATAAATGCTGCATGTTTGGAAAATGATTAGGTGAAAATTAAGCTATATTCAAAAAAGGGTTATCATTAATACATTTAAATTATAACATACCTCTTTATATACAGTCTATGTGACATACATTACATGACAGTACATTAGCTGCTTTTAACAATAAACAGTATTGATATTGGTTATGATATTGGTGATCCTGGCTCTGGTATCACTTTCCAATCAAAACCATATTTTGTGGAATATCATGCCCCTAGTTTGCATACTTAGATTCATATATGGATTTTTCAGTGAGGGAGAAATAGTAGATGCAATTGTAAGAATTACTAACAAGGTAACTGAGCTTCTTTGTTTAAAATTTCATTTTTTTCAACCATGGTGTTACACCATCCAGTACAGTAGGTGGCGGTGTGGAGCCTCACGTTATAATGTGACCTGCATGTACACCGGCAGAAGAAGACGTCAGTACGTAGAGCGGTGAAAAGCAGAGCTCCGTCTCTTCCCCCTCATTCGACCTGCGGCTCAGCTCATCAGCTATTTGCGAACCACGAGTGAAAAGGTAAATGCTGTTTTCTGTCTTATGTTTACCACATTCCAGAGTAAATTTTTGTGTGAATTAGTCACATCCACACACATCTACATTTTCGAGGCACGAATAGCATGTTAGCTATTTAATTATTTGATAAAAACCACGTTCAGCTGCACACTAGCTTTAAAATTTTTGATAGCGATGTAAATCATTCGCAAAGCATGAGATCGCGCCAAAAGCGTTGTATTGCTGTTCAGAAAAAGATACGTGAAATTTGGCGAAATTTGTTCACTAACCGCTTTTTTATTCGCTAATCAGAGCAATTATATAACGCAGAGAATAAGGCAGCTGAAGCGTGTTCCTTGGTCGGTCAGTGAAACAAAGTGAGGAGCAGCAGCTCGCTGCTACAAAATGGCGCCGAAAGGAAAAAGGCTAGGTAGCTAATCCGCTAACCAAACGAAACCACGTTTACGGGCCTGAGGCCTAGCTCGACATCCATCCGTTAAAGGCTGCTATTAATTCAATTCAATTTTAGACTTAATTTTAGA
This sequence comes from Seriola dumerili, assembly GCF_002260705.1. NCBI lineage: Eukaryota > Metazoa > Chordata > Actinopteri > Carangiformes > Carangidae > Seriola > Seriola dumerili. The sequence continues at coordinate 5,187,047 of NW_019174481.1, forward strand.
TTAAGTCTACTTTAGTGCATTGTTTTGCATTAGATAAAGGCTTTGGCACAATTACGCGGGTAATGGTGGTCATCTCGTGTAACGGGATCAGTGACCTACTTTTGTTGGTGGTGGTGTGTGTCGATGTGAAAGCATGGAGTAGGTTTCTTAGTTTTTGTAAATATATGCGTTTGTTTTAGATCAAATGTTAATTATATTTTGTCTTTGTTTTGTTTCGCTGAAGATGTCGGACGAGGGTAAATTGTTCATCGGAGGACTGAGCTTTGAGACCAACGAGGAGTCTCTGGCCGCGGCCTTCGGCAAATACGGAACCATCGAGAAAGGTGAAGCCTCCTTTTTAATTCAGCACATTCCCCCCCCAGATAAATCACTGTTATACCGTCAGGAAGTGATTTTGAATCACCGTTTGACGGTACGTGGCATTATTGACGAGATTTTTTTTTTCCCTCCATTAGTGGATGTGATCAGAGACAAAGAGACGGGAAGATCTCGTGGTTTCGGCTTTGTGAAATATGATAATGCAGAAGATGCAAAAGATGCGTTGGACGCCATGAACGGCAAGGTAAAGAACTATTGACCACTTATTCCTTATAAATTGTTTTGTTTGTTTTTTTTGTGTTCTGTTTTTTTTTTTTTGGTTTTTCATGTATATACTAAAATGACCAAAGTCGTCTTGTTAACCCTTTGCACAAACATTTGCCAATACATATATGCTTGTATGCATGTATTTATCATTTATCATTGACTTTTAGTTATACATTGCTATGGATGGGGCTTTTTTATTTTTATTTTATTTTTTTATATAATATTCACTAATGCCCTTTGTGTTGCAGACCCTAGATGGCCGGGCTATTCGTGTCGATGAAGCAGGAAAGGGCGGGCGCTCCAGAGGAGGTTTCGGTTCAGGCCCACGAGGTGGCAGATTCAGTGGATCCCGGGGGAGAGGTGGACGTGGTTATTCCCGAGGTGAGAACCGGTGGCCTAAATATATTTATAGTTTGTTCGGTTTACTGTCAAGTCGCCCATATTTATCTTGCTTTGTCTATTTACTTTTATTGACTTTGGAGGTGGGGGATACAACGGCGACAGGAGCTACGGCGACAGGAGCTACGGCGACAGGAGCTTCGGAGGTGGAGAGAGGAGCTTTGGTGGTGGTGGATACAGGAGTGGGGGATACTCCTCAGGTGGCTACAGAGAAAATAGGTAAATATACTTTCCAAACCACAGTTGAGACTTCATGATATTACATGGTAGTTAATTTAATGTAATTATGCTAATTAAATGTTTGCTTAATTCCCAGGGGTCAGGGTGGATATGGTGACCGCTCTGGATCCTACCGCGATGGATATGACAGCTATGGTAAGCATGAATGAAATGCATTTGTATTGTGTATGTAGACTTATGTTGGGGCTGTCATTTTCAAACTTTAAAATATAACACTAAATGAACTTGCATATATAATACAATTTAACAAAAAGGCCAGTTTAATATCGGAATCTAGTTCCTTAAAATCGTACATATAAAAAATTACATGCATAGTTGGCGGTGGTAGGCTAAGAATTATAAACACCTCATCACATTAGAAGTGGTCAAACACTGAATTAAGACAATTTCACAGCCCCAACATATGAAGACTTGTATCATGTACGCCCCTCAGTTTTGTACTTGTGCCCAAGTCGATGCCTCTCTGTACACCGTTGGCAAATTTTGCTAGCCCCCCCGCCCCCACTCTGATAAAGAGGCTGGCAAACGATTTGAAACACTTTAGGTAACATTCAGCATTTGCTATTCTAATATTGCTCGTATCTCAGTTGATGGAGCCCCTTAGGCAAAAAATGAGGGAGGGTTTTTGGACTGTCTGGTGGGTTGAAGGGGATGTTGTGAAACTCCAGTGTTGGAACTTTCAGTGTCTTTACCTGTGTGCCCACTTCTTATCCTCAGCTACACACGAGTAAACATCTCCCTGATTCAAGATCATCACTTGGCTGGCTGTATTTCAAAGATGCGCTCCTCAAGAAAAATGTCCACGTGTTATTGCTGACCTTAGTTTTGTAGTTCTGTTGTAGTAGCTCAAGCATCTTAAAAAAAAAAAAATGTAGCCATGAGTTTTGGTCATTCCTTAACAAACCATGTTACAAATTACAGTTCAAGACTCTTACATTGCTCGATTGGGCATCTTTATTGCTCTAAAAAGATCGTTTAACTACAAGGCATCTCTGTAATCTGATAAGTACCACAAGTCCCCATTTGGGGGCTCAAACAATGACTCTCCACTTGGCTTTTCGTTGAACAGCCGCTACCATCGCTGTAGACTTTTTGTCCAGCACGTTAAAGTGTTTCCTCATTTAATTCCTTAGTTTTTGAGTTTGTTTTTTTATATTGAAATATCCGATGGGGCTTGTTTGGTTTTCTTTGTTTTTTTTGTTTCATTTTTTTCTTATTTCCCCTCTCAGTCTCTGTGACTCGCCTACCTCCTGTCAGGTTTTAAACTGAGTGAGGAAAGATCCATTTACTCTAGAAGAAAACTTTTGGGGGATTTAATGCTAAATTCCTTTTTACTATCAAAAACTTAGTTTAGCTGAGGCTCCTGTGTGTTCAATTTCCCAAAAGAGTGAATTCCTTTCAGACTGGTGAACTACACATCCGAAGTGGCCGGCTGTTCATGAAGTTGCAAATTGCAGCATGCTACAGTCTGTCCAAGGTATCTTCTGTGCTCTGCTCAACATCTGCATTTTAAATGTGCTGTAAAATGGACTAATCTTGTTTAAGTGATCGAAAATGTAACTTCGTTTCCCCAAAGTAATATCTCAACCGGGAACAGTTTTGTACTTTATGTTCTTTGTATGATCAACATTTTTTTTTCTTTGTCAGTTTGGCTTCATGGAGCCTATTAAACAGACTGTGGAAAATAATCTTGATTCTTTTGCCTTTTAAAACTACCGCATGGGGGAAGTTAAGCTTAGAGCTGTAGGTTCATCTGTTACTGTAATGCTGCGTGAGAACCAAGTCAACTGCTCAAAACACTGAAATTGCACATGGATGTCTCTGGAGGGCAACTATAAATTGGCAGTTTAGTCAAGTGAAGTTCTCTGGATAAGATATAGTAAAGCAAGATAAGCTGTAATCTGGTCTTTTTATTTATTTATTTTTTTTATTTTACTTTTTAAGTCCACTTCTTTTGACAAGCTCTCTGCCTGGTTTCCTACGATCTAAAAACTAAAGATGCTTTTTGGCCCAGTGAATCCTGTACATGTTTCAAAACTATTTATACCCAGATGTGTTGACGACTTCATAGTGTACTGAGATCATACCTCTAGTGGGGTTTGAGTAATTAGCCCCTAAAGTGGCGCATGGAAATGCTGGGGAAAACCTCAGCTGGTGTCTGGTCATGTTAATGCTTCATTACGTTCAAGAGGTCAGCTACTTCAAAAACCTACAAGTCCTTGGAGAGCGAAGTGTTGCGCCTACCAACAAGTGCTCATCAGAGATGAAAGCTGCTCTCTTGCCTAGGTCATATGTGGAGAAAGTAGGCCAATGCACGTGAGGTAAAAATCTCCTTTTGCTTTGCTCACATCCTTCAAACTCAGTTCTCATTGTTTCCATGAATACCTTCAAGTTAGTCGCTGTGTTTAGTCCTCTGCTTCAGATGTCGCCTACAAACATGCCATGGCCTCTTCCCCGATTCTGATTCTTAAAGAAATGTCCATGGAGGAAAAAAATGTTTCTATGAAGCTCCTCTGGATTGTAGTGCTCCACCTCCTGAGTCCACCAAAAAAAGCATTGGCCTCTTAAGTCATGGGTAGTATTGTGCTCAGTCCACTTCTGTTCACTGCATTAGTCCTCAAATTTGCTCCAGTAATGTCCCACAGCAGTCCTATTTGATGTGTAAGGTGTCTAGACTGTATTCAGTTGTTTCTCTTTGTACCCTTACATATGAATAAGTGGTGAGTTTCAGACTCATGAATAGTGTTGCATGCATTTTATTGTGATTTCTTATGTCAAACATTAGTTGCTGGGCTTAATCCATCCTTTAATCTCTTTCTCTAGAATGAATGGACTGTTGGAGGCTTCACTGGATCTCCTCATAGTTGAATCGTGCAGCTTTAAATGGCAGTGACTGATGATGCAGATGCAGTTATCAGGTAAACTCAGGTTTTTATTAATATGAATGTTTTGGATTGGTGCAGTCGCGATTGGCCGGGCTGATTACGTCTTTTTCCCCCCCGATTCAGGTCCAATGTACAGCAGCACTGGGGCAGCTGTAAGCAGTGGCTACACAGGAGGATCCTGCCAACTAAAAGGTCGAGGCCTCTGAATATCAAATGATGGCTTGCCTTAAACACATTTTTCAAATGTTATGGCTGCTATTCAAAGTCATTGATGTTAAAAAAAAAAACAGGGGCAGGATGATGGAACTGTACGCGCTAGGGACCGAACATAACTTGAATTGACTATCTTGTTTGAACATAACAAGGAGTACCTTTTCAGACAGTTTACATGAAAGATGGAGTACCGTTATCACTGTAATGCTAATTAACTACAGGCACAAGACCAATGAATACTATTGTTTAAACTTTTTGTATTGTGATTTCAAAAATAAAACTGAAGAGAATTAACTGTTTTGTTGTTGATTTTACAACACCTTAAAACTGTTAAAATCTTTTACTCGGTTGATTAGATAATCGTTCAGTTGACATACATTTCAGTGTTATAATGGATTTAAAGTAGACTACAGATGTGGTGCTGCTGACAGACAAGGTGTTAGCTGATTTGTAATCTGTAACTTGATGATGGATATGTTCAAATGAAGCCTGATCGTGTCAGAAGTCAGTTTAATGTTGATCAAATTGAACAAATTATAAAGTCATCTTTAGTTGCCTGAAAACAACAAAGACATGTTATCATTGGACATGGTCAACAGATTTTAGTTGTTTTTTTTTTTGCCAAAGTGAGTTAGTGATGGATGTACCGCTGTACAGTCTGAGTGTTAAGACTTTCTGTGCATGTTCCAGGAAACCTGAGAACATTCTCCAGTGTTTGCCATTTTTGTCAGAAGGGAAATTTCAGCAAGCTAGTTAAGCTGAATAAAAATCGAGATAATGCAGATCAATACAATCTATTTGCTGTTGAAGATAAGTGTGCAACAACCTCCACATTCTAGTTCAGTGTTAAGCCTCTGAATTTGTCTTCGTCAGCTTATAGTGTTGTGCACCCTGATCAAAGATAGCCAGAATTCCCCTGTTCAATGCAATAATTTATTGGTGCATCATTTTCTCCGATGCATTTATGTGGAAGCAGTATTTTAATATTGCTGGTCAAGTTGGAGCTTATTTTATTGGCTTCATATACCTCTAGATGATGTGAGTCTTTTCATTGAAATGGGGTTCAAGTATAATGTAGCAAAACTCGAGTACAAAATAGAATGGACGTGAATCTCTATTAGGTAAATGCTGTAAACTTCAAACTGAAACAATTACAACAGGTAAACAAGGATGAGGTAAAGAAAAAAAAAGTTTAATATTGAACATTTACAAGCTGAATTGAGCGAGGGCTCAGGTCCACACAGTACTGGCTGTGGAAGGTGGCAGGACACTGTTCATCTCGGTGGTGCTTACACGTACCACAAGAAGCCGAAACGCTTGTGCAAAAGCTCCTCACGGGGCCGGAGGTTGAACAGCTCCTCTGACACAGGGGTGACCCAGCGGTCTGTGTGGAAGACGCTCTCTCCGACCTACACAAGTTTATATATAATTAGAAAATTAATTTGTTGACAAAAACAGATTATAGTCATAGTCAGAAAATGTTTCATATTCTAAATAAATATTGTTTGAGAGATGCTTTTACCAAACAGGTTATTTTACAGATTTTCATCCATTCTTATTGTTGTATGCTAAATCCTGCTTTTCAATATCCGTTGCTCAAAAGTTGAGATGAATTTATGAAAAGTTTCTATCAGTAAAGCTTTCTATTATTGTCAATCCTTACATGCATACGTAATGGGAAACTACACTTGATATGTGGGTCAAAAATTAAGATCATTACTAGAATCTGAACATCAGGTGTGTGTGTACACCTCACTGCATGTAACTACCTTAGCTACAGCTAAGTTATGCCAACAATACATCCACAACTACAGTAATGTTAGCTACTTTTAAACTGGGCTAATTATACAAACAGTAACTCTTTCAATTAACAGTAATCAATGTAAATATTATGTAAAGCTCCAAATTTAGTGAAAAATATACATAATGTGAAATGATCTGTGTAAAATGTTACTTGTTTTGATGAAATTGAACAGTTGAGATACAGTCCATAGTACATGCTGTAGAACTGTCAGAAAATAACTAATATGGATGAAATTTTAATTTGAAATGCATGTGCATCATTTTTGACCCACTAACGTAAAGTTAATTTTTTTAATTGTCACAAAAACACTGAAGAATAAAAGAAACAAAAACAGAGACGGTTAATCTTTGACTTACTTGTGCATCTAGGGGTCAATAAATATGAAAAGCTGTGATAAATCTATAAACCAACATGTGTATTAAATGTTATGTAATTTAATTTCAATTTTAAGATACCGAAAAATTAATCAATAAGCAGTGGTCTACGAGAACAAAAAGATCATTTCTTTTCATTACCTTCCAACCTGGAACGTCCTTCATGACAACCGCCTCCTCTTCTAAATTTTCCCTCAGCATTCGTAAGGTCCTGGCCAGAGGGACAATTCAGTTGTTATGTATGTATTACCAGATTATAACACTAAATGTGTGTATTTGTGTTAATTTTTTATTGTCACCTTCGATCTTGCTCTGCCTGCAGGAGGGGCATCATAGCTATCCGAGCTTCCATCTCCTCAATCTGCAGGCGCCTGCGACACATAAACACGTTACATCACCGCCAGTTTTAGCTCGCCTGTGAACATTACTAAGTTTGACTGTGAACAGAGCCTTAAGCACAATTGAAAGAATTTGCCTACCTCCTTTCTCTGTTCCACCTAAATAGCCTCCAGTAACCAAACACCATGATGCCGATGCCAATGCCAAACATACTATATCCTGTTGGTCAAAGAATTCATTAGTCACAATTTAAAGCAGCATTATATTCACATTTTACATTTCATTTACTCATTTGGCACAGATGATTTACAGTTGGGTTTGAGTGATATCTCAACCACATTATCGGATCAATTTCAGCATGTTTGTTTGGACATGCATCAAAGCTAATGAAAAACACAAAATAATAGTAAGCTCCTTAACATGTGTTTTCACCATCTGTTTTCTTTGATGTTACAATAATGGAATAAATTAATCTGTAGTAGACTGCTTATAAGATCTGTGGCTAACGCTCATGTAAGGCAACTATATCTAGCAAACCATCTGCTGCAGCTGCTGTATGTTACAATGGTAGCATCTAGACTTTAAGGCAGTCAATTTAGAATTTTTGGGAAAGCTATTTGATCTTTGTCAGAACAGTTCTTGATATCGCCACCAGTGTAGCAAATAGCTGCAGAAGTTCAGACCTACATATCTAGGCACACATCAGTGATGCTGAATGTAGCAAAACAGCAGCTTCTACATTTGCAGAGGTGATATGATGATACTCTGAGCAGAATGACCCCTGTACTCTCCCCAGTTCTCAGTAGAAAAATGTTCCGATCTGAAAAACTAATTTTTGTGGTGTATATGTGAAATCTAAAACACAGGCGATGCAAGTGGCAAAACTGCAGAAGCTACTAACTCACTTGCATGTGCAGCTGTAAACGGTTGCACGTCCACTGTAACAGTTGGACAGCATCTGCACATGTGACTGCTAACACTGTGACTCTCTTCGATGATTTGTTCACAATTGTTGAGTCTGGTTTCAGGTGCTTCTCATCAATGACACTGAGTGTTGGTCAAATGAAGTGATCTGGAGATGTTCCATTCAAGGTTCTGGTAATGTGATGGAGACATGCAATTATTTTTTTTTTATGACTGAGGAAATCATGTATTGTTCTCTGTCGTGTTGTTTTGTTGGAAATAATTGCTTATTTGCATATTTATCTGTCTAGTGGTGGTTCTTGTGTTCTGACAGTGTATCCAATGCGTTGATAAATATGTGACCTTATAAAGACAGTGTCCCAATTGTTTTGCTAATGACAAAAGAAACGGTCGCACTTGTTAATATTTCGGCTTTTTTGGTCCTTTTTTATGCCTAATGTAATCACAAGTATCACAAATTTAGGTGAAACACCAGGCAAAACGTTTAATTCATTTATCTTTTGGCTTTCACACAGCATCTGAGCTGTCCATGCTTAACTACAGGTTTTGGAAAAGCGGCATTAAATAAACTCAAGAGTTTATTTCCATTTACAACAATGTAATAATTTTATTGAACTGAACCTGCAATGAACCAAGAGCCAGTGCTAGCTAGTTAGCGTGTTGCTATGATCACTGTCAATAACAATTCGCATAAAAACGTTGTTTAGACACTAAAACATTTTACAGACTGTGATATTATATTGTTGGAAGAGACAAGCGTCAATTTAAGAGCCACCAAGAGGTTAAAGATCCTAATTATAGCAGATTAACTCCTGTTTCTACCCAACCGGCGCTTAACCGTTAGCATTAGCCGCTGTTAAATAAGTAGCAAACGTTACATAGCCTGTACGTTCATAAAAACTCATTTATGGACGTGTATATTTAGCTAACTAAATATGTGGTGCATGTACCCGAAAGTCCTCGTTTCGGTAGATTTCTCTTGTAATCAAACGTAGCATAGCCTCCCGGAGGAGGCATGTCCTGCTTCACCTTGGACCCCGCCATCTTCCTCAAGCCTTCACCAAAACACGCTGCTGACGTTCCCGAAACGACTCTTCTTCGCTCATGCGGAAATGCTGCAGCACCGCTCTACCGCCCCTACCGGTCAATATGAAAACTCCACATTCTAATAACTATAGCAGCTGTTTTAGTATATCTTAGTCACATTACAAACGTACAAATGTAATATTTAAAGATACTTTAACTACTTGTGTAAAACTGTACAAAAGCAAAACTGTGCTTCAAGTTTCAAAAATAAAAATAGTAATTATGCAGCAAAATGCCCCTATTGTTACATTATTGTATTTTACACTATTATTGGTGATGCATAATCATGTAGCATTAATGTTACCTCGATAGAATTAGGTGCAGTTCTTTTAAACCACTTTAAATACTGTTGCACAGTTAAACCTTTATTACTGCAGCATATTTATTGTGATGATTATGTCTGTTATACTTAAATATCTTAACCCACAAAGTAACTAGCAAGTATCTAAGTAAAGGAGTGAAATAAATGTAGTGAGGTGGTACAAATGAAGTACAACAGTTTCCATTTCTCTCAAATGTTGACAAATAGAAGCATAAAGTAACAGAATATGGAAACACTGAATTAAAGTACATCAACAATCTATTTAAGTGCAGTATTTGAGTAAATGTACTTAGTTACATTCCACTGCACCAATTGATTAAAGGGCACAGCTGCCTGTGAGGTTGTCACAGGCAGCTGTCACATGTTGCTGTTGTGGCAGGTATTTGTAGATTATGTTAATATATTACTCTTTCCTAATAATCTCCCCAAACCTGTCTGTCCTGTTTCCATCTCACTTGCCAGCTGCTACTTTGTTTCCACAACAGCCTTTTTACTTCCTCTATGCTCACTGAAATGTATATGGCCTCCTTCTGACTCATTGCTTGTTTTCCCTTTTCCCCTTTGATTTGCAACATACCTAATTGAGATGTTTCTTGTCCTCTAAGTATATTGATCCAATGACCCCTGAGAGATCACTTCACTAGTTTACTTGATTCAACAATCCATGCCATGATCATATGAGAAAGTTGGAGTACTGGAATTGTCACCCCAGTGAGTTTTGTTTCCAGATTAAATGTTTGTGTTATATTATCAAAACATGAATGAAAACAAGTGTTTAAAATTTATATTTTTTATTATTTCTTTAGGAGCTAAGAAAAAAGTAAACCAAATAAATTTTAACATAAGTTTGTACAATGCAATTAAAATCAGGAAGCAGAGAAATTATGTAATATGGTGAGAGGTACAAGATAAAAATGGTATTCCAGGGTCTTGGTAACTGGGAGATGTTCCCTTTAACAACTGATTCAGGGCTATGTATATGCCGGATATTGCATGGATTATGGTTGTATAAATCGGAGGCAAGATCTCTGGCTCCAGTGTGGCAAATTCAGCTCCTTCAGAGTTTGCATTATCTCAGCGATGACATAACACTCAAAATAATCTTACAATGTTGACATTAATATAAAATAAGCAAATTACAAATGGTAATTACAGATGACTTAAGCAATGACACCATGCTTCTTCAGCTAAGGTGCAAAATGAACAGAGGGGTTAAGGGTAGGCATGCTGTTAAACAGGAAAAAAAAATACAAAGCTAGAATAAACTCTTCATTTGTGGAAACCACAATAAACTGAGTGATTTTTAACATCAGTCAAAAAAAACAAAAAAACAAAATAACTTACTGTAAATACAAAATATTCAAAAATTCAAACCTTTAACTACAGGGGTGATGTACTGAAAATTTTACAACTCAGTTATTTTGTTTTTCCTTATGATAAATGTATTGTATGTATGACAAATGTATGACTATAACCATTCAAGTGTCAAAAGGTTGGGTCAGTTTGACCCACATCATGGCAGAAAGGGCTTACAAGCCCAGAACAGAGCACTCATTTTTATCAAAGTACTCACTGCTGACATAACCTCTTACTGCACCATTATTTATCCACCCAGTCTGGAGGACAAAAGTACCCAGGGGGGAAGCCCTTCAAGTATTTGTTTGTTTGTCTTTTTCTTTGCTTCAATCAAATCAAAATTGTTTCTGCACAATTACCAAAAGAACAGTGAACCTCAAAATAAACAACAGAAAATAAGAAAACTAAAATAACAATCATAGATAGGTAAGGAAGGAACGTTTTTTTTTTTTTTACTTTGAGAGATTGTATTTGCTTAACAGTCCTCCAGGGGGTGCTGTTGACTTTATTATTGGAGCTGAGGAACTTTGACAAAAACTAATGGTGAATAGAAGAGTATTTAATTTATTTCCATGTGTTTGCAGTCTGCGAGATCGATGAGCGAGAGGGGATCATGTCCAGCAGGTACTCCCTCTGACGGGCATCCACGGCGGCTGGCGTCTTATGACCTGTCAGGCTGGGGTTCACATAGGCCATAGTCACTCCTGTGAACATGCAACAGAGCAGCAGGTGAGGGTGTGGAGCAAGTCTCATGCTGTTCGTTTAATACTTTTAGAGTTGAACAAGAAAAAAAAAGAGGTGTAACACCTGAATATTTAGCCACCCATATTCCCACAACACACAGAAAGACAAAGGAAAAATGACAGCATTTCTACTCTAAGGTACAGTAGTGACACCCAGGAAAAAATAATCCACCAAACTGAGGGACTATAGGAAGATGGAGATCATTTGCAGATGTGGAACTGGAGAGTGGGATTGCCTTGTCCGAAAACATTTCCTCCTCCGCCTGTTTCTTAACTGTACTTTATTTTTCTCTAATGTGTGTGATTATTCTTCATAAATGCACCTTGTTAATGATTCCTTAACACTAGAAAATTTTGAATTTAGGATGTGTAAGGATTGCTTTTGGACCAGACAGGAATTTGAAAGAGAGTAGATGTCAGGCGCCAGAGTTGGGCTGGTATTAATGTGAGTCTACCTGTGTTGCTGTTGCTCTGCTTCTTCCATGCAGTGGATGAGGCACTACCTCCGCTGATATTCCTGCCGCCGCCGATTCCACTGCTGCTCACCTTTGAACTCTGGACAGAGCGGTGAGAAACATGGGCGTGCTTACCTGGCCGGCTGACCAAAGCTGCGGCCGCCACTGCACTCTGCAGCTGGGAGGAGGAGGAGAAGGAATGGGGGACACCCCTCACCCCCACTGATGAGACACCATGGGACAGCTGGCCCTGGGTGGAGTGGAGTGGAGTGGAGTTTAGAGACACACACAGAGGGGTTTTGACTTACAGTGGCACTGCTTGCACAAGTATTACTCTTAAATAGAAAAACTGATTCCAACCTGCTTGATGGAGTGGTGGTGAATGATGTTGCCTCCTCGGCTGGCCTGGTGGTGGTGGAGGGAGGACGCTCTGGCCTGAGCCTGCTTCAGCTGCTGAGACACCAGCTGTTCTGCCTTCATCGATGAAGAGGCAGATAAAGAGGATGAGGAGCTACTGTGGGAGACTGGTGAGGACGCCTGCTGAATGATTCGCTGCTCTATTTCCTGCTCTTGTTGCAGTGCTTTGACAAACGCAGCTTTCAGCCTACTGGTATGCTCAGCTTTCAGAGCCTTTTTCTGATTGGATGACATGCAGTCTTCACAGAGCACTGCTCCACCTTTAGTCTTGTCTTGCCTCCAGCGGCAGGTGAAGTCAGTGTTGCACTGAGTGCAGATGAAAGGGTCTCTGACAGTGGGCTTTGACAGTGATACCCCTGTCTTTCCTGTATGGAGACAGATGTCAATAGACACTGATTAACTGGCTAATCATTTCATTTCTACATTTTCGTCATTAAAACATAAAACCAACCCACCTCTTTGGATGGTATCCAGCAGATTCTGTACCACTTCTTCCAGTCCCACCAGGTAGATGAACTCATTATTGGCTGCCGAGGGCAGGAAGTTGAATTCTGGAGCAGGTGGTTTGGGTGGGGGGATCTCCAGAAGGGTCTTCTCCAGTTGTTTTCGCAGGGCAAGTTTAGCTGCAGCTTGGCGACTGGCTGGAGAGTCATTCATGTTAACCACAGACACACCGCTGCTTCCTGAGGAGGAGCCCTTCAAACTAGATGGTGAGGCCTTTGAAAACAAGCAAAAACAGGAAGAAACAAGACAGGTTTAAACATCCAGTCAACTGTTTGAGCACTACAGAAATAAACAAAGTCCTCTAGGTGTTATTAACTGTTGATTAATTATAAGGTGTTTAATGATCAAAGAAAAAGTGCATTCAATTCTTACTGCTACACACAAGTATAAAATTCAGTGGTTAGTGGTTACTATATGATTATTATAGCTTATATTCATATCTAAGGATCACTTTGCTTTATTTTCATTCAGGAGTGTGTTTCAGCATCCAGATGTGGTAAATCATAGGTTCTAAAAGTGAAACCGTTAACGAAAGGCTAGTCTTTTTATGATTTAACTAAAGCACACACATGCCGCCGTGCCAGTCAAAAGCTAGAAGTCAAACCTGAAATCACAAATGTAACTTGTTAAATTATTTCACACGACCTAATGTTACCTCTACTTTTTGTCCAGTAGGTCTCTGAAACCAGCTGCTTATGGGTAAATGCGCCATATTGAAGATTAAGTCAGAGGTGGACGTTAGTTAAAACAAGCAGAAAGCTTTTTATCGTTTTACTGTGGCCACAGACATTTTTGTTACTGATTGTCCCCAGGTCAACATTTAACTTAACACAAGTTAACGTCATAAACTATTAGACACGCAATTGTTTTTTAACAAAGTGTTTACCTAGAGTTTCTTCTGTAGTAGCTAGATACTAAAATGTAAGTACTCGGTTCGTTTGTCTCTGATAAATTGAGTTTTACAACAGTTAGTTCCCGACCAAGTAATTTGATCAGACGGGAAGCGTTCCATGAGTGCTGACTTTTAACTACATGTATCAGTCCGCTTCACAGGTGTTCTATCAACTCTTAATTAGCATTAGATTAACGGTCGTTATCTCTCTTAGATTTTAACAAACTTCGAAAAGATGAATATATTTCCAGAAATAACATTTGAATTAAATGATGTATAGTTGTCAGAAGAAGATGAAGTGAAGAAGCCTGGATGCTTCAGCGCACTGCTGAGGTATCGTGTAGACAAAGTAGCAAGCTAGTGTGCACTGTGCAGGTCAGGGAAACGTTTAAGCGTTGTTTATCAACAGTCCAGTTGTGGAACAATTTGTGTTGGCATTGCCAAATAAGTGATAAAATAAACAAACATATCAAATCTGTTGTAATTTTCTGCCTATGACCGAATCACAGCCGTGCTGATATTCAGTACATCTGTACACTCCCTCTCGTGTGATATTGCTTAATTAACGGTAACTAACGGTACAGTTGGCAGTCTCGCTGGCTGCATATGTCGCGCTAGAAGGTATGCTACTTGCTGAATGTTAACAAAATAATGCTAATTTTATCATCAGGTAAAATTACCTTTACTGTCCAGAGCAGCTGTAGATGCACATTTGATTTTAAACAAGGAATGAGACCCCAGAGTCTCGTTAAGACGGACCATTGACAAAAAACCCTCATGAGAAAATAAGTCTTGACAGGCTAATCTTAGCTAGTTAAAGCTAGTTTGATTGGTTGGTTGACTATTATTTGTTTCTAATAAAATACATCCTATTCTTTTAGTGCAGCTTCAACTACTCAGTACAAAAATATTTCATGACTTAAATGATGAACCAATAAGTATATTTAGTAATGGCGCACCTGAACAGAGGGACGAACCTTTGTGCATCTAAGTGCCCGCTGACCTTTCCTCTAAAGTCCTTACAAGGGTAAAAGAGCCAGAGTTTTCATTATGTTGAAACAGATTTTTTCAGAGATTAAGTTAAGATCTAGCTAATCGTGATGATGGAAATTGCTAAGTGGCTGTATTCTCCTAATTCAACAGGTGACCTTGCTGCATCAACTGCACAGGATGCCACTGGAGCTGACTGAGATTTTGCAACATCTGCTGCGCCTCCTATTGGTGGTTTGATGGGCAGGTAAGTAGGTTTTCTTATGAATCACTTGAAACGGTTAGTATAAGAGTAAGATCTGTGTTTAACCAGAAACCCCTGTTAATATCGCTCTGTTCAAAGCCACCAGATTCCACTGACAACAACTGCAACTTTATCTAAAAGAACACAAGAGTTTCTGTTCAACCGCTGCCTCGATGGGCAAGTTATTGTGTGGTACTTCTACTTCAGTAAAGCACATATGTCATTCTGCACAGTGAAGCTCAAACATCAAAGTGAGGTAACAATAAGAAGAGTGGATGGGGACTTGTGAAGTATATTATAGTATTTCTTCTATCCTGGATGGTAAATCACATGTGCATATTCCCTCCTCTTTATTCAACTTGGAAACACCTGTGAGGTACTGACCAGCATGTTAGCACTACTGCCGACTCTGATGAGGCCTGGCTGAACCATGCCTCTCTGGCCCTGGGCTGTGGGGGCTGAGGTCCTGGGGCCCAACAGCAGAGGAGGGGGTCCTGAGCCTGTGCCTCCAGAGGCCGCCAATTGCTGCTGCTGCTGCTGGCGGAGAGCCTGGATCTGCTGTGGAGATACGGAGATGGGCTAACCAGGACAATGAGAGGGACGACACGGGGGACGTCACAGACAAAGGTAGTGGAGGACAAGGAAGGGACATCAAAGGCACCAAACCAAAGGGCACACATAAAGAGAGAGAGGCGCAAAGAGAGATCATAAGTCCTAAGTTTAAATGTAATTATTTCCCAGCAGTTTGTCTTGGAGAGTGAAAAACAGCAGTAAGACTGAATACCCCAGGCTATCATTGCCCAGACAAAGATGAGATTTAAATATAAAATATGGCATTTTCATATTTTAGCATGCTAATAATAGTCCTAATATTTCCCCGTGACTCACCTGTGCCCCTCTGACCAGAGGCGGCATGATGATCTGGGAGCCATGTTTGGATGACACCTGCTGCCCTCCTCTCACCAGTGGTGGAGGGATGACTGTGCCTGAACTCCTGCCTGTCAAAATCTGGTCAGAGAAAACCACCATCAGAAACAGTATGAACTACAGTATAAGGGTGCTTCACATTGACATACACATGTTACGAGCACTAACCTGCTGAGAGCCTTTATTGCTTGCAATTGTTCCCCGAATTAGAGGAGGAGGAGCAGAGGAGCCAGACAGAGCTGAGGGCTGAAAAAAAGAAAAAGAAAAAAATAAATATATATATATTTAACAACCAACAAAAAGCTTAAAGTGGGGGGCTGTGTTGTGACGATGTGTGACTCTTTGTGCTGCTGTTGTTTACCTTCTGGAGGGTGTCCCTCTGTATCTGGCTCTGTCGGAGTTTCTTCAGCAGAACCAGCTTGGCCTCCTCCAGTCTCAGCTCCTCCTTCAGCTGCTTAATGATGCGCTCCCTTTCCGCTGGGCTGCTCTGCTACACTCAACAGATCGTAACATCACTTACACCATGCACTTTCCAAAAGACAAAAAACACTTTCCAGGTACTGAAATGTGACATGTCATGCATCCTGTGGGACGTTTTCAGCCGTTCTGACTTTAAGCATCAATGAAATGTGACTACAGTGTAAATAAAATCTTTGAGGTTACACTAGAGCTTAGAAAATGACTTTTTCACACCTAGTCCGACCTTCTTGCGTCCATAATTAAAATTCTAGAAAAGCCAAAGTCTCAGTTACAATTTAAACTTAATCTAAGGATCCATCTCAGTAGGACAGCAGCGTGACTTGTAGCTTTGTGTTTCTTGGTCTCACCATAAGCAGGTCCGTGTCCAGCTCCTTAAAGTGGCTCAGGCCATTCATGGGTGGACTTGGGGAATCATTATCTGACAAGATGATCACATCATCATCTTCAGGGGACGGAGGGCGCTTCTCCCTTTTTATACTGCTGGACATGAGAACAATGATTTTTTCAGTATTTTATAAATCAAGCACTAATACTGTACATCATGAACACAAAACAGGATTATATCAAAATTATTATGCAAATAAAATGTTAGCATGTAAAAGAAAATTAGAATAGTTAGAAAAAAGTTTTTTAATCCATTTTAACACTTTGATATTCACTTTTCCACTTTTATTTCCCTTTAAGTAGATTTAAGGCTGGTTATCTTATTCCACAATCTTTTCCAGTATCACAAATATTGTGTATCAGCTTGTTCCAGCTCTTTACTGAAGCTTTATCATGTGAAATATTCAAATCCTATACTCCATGTTTTCATGGCTGCACCACATCAAATTAAGATATTCAAGGTGCTTTGTGCATTATTTTATACACATTCCCCCAAAATTCAGACATATTTTATTTATTTTATTTTATATTTGAAAACCTTGGGATCTCCACTCGAATTAAAAAAAAAAAGTATTTCAGTGTTAAAAAGCACAGCATGAATTGCCACTGACTGATCCAGTGGGGAACATTTTAAGGCTTTAAGGCTGTAGCCAGATGAAGAAGTACACCTCAACTGGCTCAAATATCAGAATCCATCAGTAACGCATGTATTCACCAAGGTCTGCTCCTCAACCCCAATCATAATTTATGACCGTGGGTTGATTCACTTCACTAAAATCTAGCAAGTCCAGACATATCTTCACAAAGCATCTCTTCATGTTGATTCTATTCCAACAACAACAGAACAGTCTTGAATGGCAAGGAGGGGCAAAGTGGGAGTTAAATCTCCACTAAAGGTCTTTAAATCACAATGAAAAGGTTGTTCGAGAGCACAAACTGTTGAAACAGGATATTGTGGCAGGATGTAATATAAATCTGAGGCATATAGGGCTAACTACATACAAAGCATGCTAAGGAGAGTGTGAATCTTGGAGGCAGTTTGGATAAACCATCACCTCTGTCTGCAAAATCACGTGATGCACATTTTACACTTAACTCCTCTCAACACATACTGTAAAGCCTCTACTGCAAAGTGACTAGTTCAACTGCAGGCCAATATATGAAAGCAGATGACCTAAATTCTTTGACTAGTGACACTCGCAAACTGAAGAACATGAGTAATGTCCCCATAAAAAACAAGGATGGCCTTGTGATTACACAGATTATGCATTTCTATGAGGCATAAGAAGTCGCTAAAGTCAACGCATGACAATGTGAGGCCTGTCTCTCCTAGCCGTCCTTGTGTGTGTGTGTGTGTGTGTGTGTGTGTATGTGGGTGTGTGTGTGTGTGTATGTGGGTGTGTGTATTAGTCTCTCCTCAGGGCTTAGCGCCATCATCACTTCCTGTGGATTAATCACTACTCTTCCAAAGAAGTCACATGACCTCAAAGTCATCATCACGTGACACACTCACTTTTCCTCCCCCCACCCCCCCCCCACCCCTCCCCTTACTGTTCCTTCCACGGTGGAAACCATGGCAACAACCGGCTGGAACCGGTTTGTGACACACGGCTTCATTTTGTGTGAGGGGAGTTTTTAGGGTTCAGGTGGTGAGTGGGGGGAAAATGGAGGTAGACTAAAAGAGGAAAGAAGAAAGTTAAACATCACCTCTGAGCACAACAACCCCCCACCCCCCCCACCCTCTCCCATACACAGAAAGTTTAAAGAACATGAAGGTCATAAAAGTAACTTATAACATTTTTAGTCTTTTTAGGTTCAAATTAAGTGTCATTTATCCTCTTGTAATTTCCCATTTGTGGGTTTCATAGAACAAAAATTGAGACAAGATGCTTCTAGATGATTTCCTGCACATTCACACCATTACTTTGGTGAGCGGTACTTTGTGTGGTTGTCACAGCTGAGCAGAGTTTACTATGAACTGTTCCTCACCCTCTGGATGTGCTCATGTCCACAGGCTGCTCTCCTGTCTGAACTTCCACTTTAATGGTGGCCTTCACCTCGCCTGCAGCCAGCATGCCACCGGACGCCTTTGGCTCTGTCAGTCGGGCCCGGCTCCTTGTATCCATAGCTTGCTCCGTCTTCACCTTGCTGGCCTTATCGTTGCACTCAGTCCGATTGTCTGAGCTGGGTTCAACTGTCATCTCCTGCTCATCCTTCACCGGCTGCGAGGCCAAAGGTAACACTAAAGATAACGGCACCCGGCTCTGCTCCTGTTCCTTCTCGTGCTCTGATCCGGCGCTAATCCGGCTCTGATCATCCTGTGCCAGTACAGGGTCAGGTTTTGGTTTGGTTTGTGCCTCTGCCGTAGGTTCAGATGGGTCCAATTTAGGCTTTTTGTTTTCATTTTCAACATCAGAGGTTTCCATAGACTGGGGAGCCTCCCTCTCCAGCGCCCTCTTCTGGCTGCGTGTCTGGCGGACAGCCTCCTCAGACATCCCCTGCACATCAAGAGAGAAATAATTGTGTAATCTGAACCGTTATTTATTCGAACAGGGTCAAAGTTACAGGTCAAATCCCACAAGCTACAGAAAGTCAGTATTTAACTCTTTTTCCATACCAAAGTTCAACAGAGCAGAGTCATGTCACATTTAATCACAACGGCCAAGCAATTAACCCACTACAGAGAATTGAAAAGTGCCCGGTTATGCTTATGAAAACTGTAGGAAGTTTAACATTTGCAAGGAATTGCATGTGTAAAACCTAAAGCTGATTGTAGCCATTCGAAACTTTACAGTTTACTGCACAATGTTTAAAAAGACTATTTAAGCTCTGATTGGTGTGTCGCAGTGATGTTGACATTATCTGACAAACCTATACTATGGAGCTATTAACTAACACTAAATTATGTTGTCCATTTTCCTGAAAGTGCAGTTGTGATTGTGCGCCTTTCATTTAGAGTTTAAGTAGACAAAACTGACCTTGAATCAGCTGCAGGGGACACACAGTGACATATTGACCAGACATAACATATTGAATTAGTAAGGTCACATGACCAAGATCCTGACTCAAGAATAAAAATGTATGAAAAAAGTCAGTCTAAACCAAAAGCCAAAAGATGGAGAAACTGAAAAAAAGTACTTGGTGTACAATACAAAAAAATCTGCAGTTTTCTTGACTGTGACAACAAGCTCTTTGAAAGAGGGTTAACAATAAAAAATGTTGCAGTGAGACATCAAACAGTTGGAAGAGCATGACAACACTGTAATCAAATCAGAGTTAAAGGGGACTTGGAGAACATCTAAAGTTAACTGGAGCATGATTTCTGTTAAAATATTCATAACGACCAGTGACTAGCAGTGCTTATGTAATTTACGTGAGCGAAGTGAAACATTTTTTCATTCATTTCAAATACTCTAGCTTATGTATAACCTTTCTTTCCCTGAGTCTGGCACTAAAGGAGCACCAGATCCATTACTGTTTGATATCCCCTGTACAACACATTCAATCCCACCAGATGCTGACATGCCAGCAGTAGTGGATACAGACACATACAGCAGCTAGTTGTGTCAGACAGATGAGCCTTACAGAGTGAATCTGTGCACTCGTAGATGTGCTCCAGTACATGGTGCATACAGACACACATTAACCCTGTAGTGGCTGCTCTGAATCCTCAGTGTCAGGTCAGAAATGAGAGAAGAGACACAGGGAGATGGTATACCACATCAATACATGTTTACGTTTAAGCTTTTGATAATAGCCTATTATAATGCTGTGTGTTCACCTCTGAGGCACTTTCCACATCAGTAACCATTTACCTATAATTGACACCACACAACGTCAAAATCGAAGGGAGTGTGTCTGAGCATTTTTTATAACTTTCCAAAACTGACAATCTGATAAGCACTGACTCCACTCAGCATTTGAACAGGTGTGCAGAGTTGAGGAAGAAGGAAGGGTTTGAACTCTAAAGCTCTTTTTACACAACTACATCTGTCTTTTTTCATATGTACCCCCCCCCCCCTTTTTTTTAAGATTTTTTTTGTTTTTTGTTTAATGTCTGGCTTAATGTGACTGTTGAAAGTCTGAGAGAGATGGGAAACGAAGGCAGAGAGAGGTGTATGACATGCAACCACATTCAGTATCCTGTTATTTGTGATGTAATATATAAACATTCAACTCTCTCTCTCTCTCTCTCTCTGCTATGGATTAGGTCTATTGAATACAATGAGTGTGTTTACATGTGCTACTCCGCTACTTTGGAGTATTTTTGTTATGTACTGCGGATGTAAACATCATAATTGGTTTCATAAAGCGTCACTAGCGGTGGAACTCTATTAGACACTGGGATACCATGGCATGTAAACAGCTTATCCAGGTGTCTGATCAATCTCTGCCTTGTGCGCAGGTGTTTCATCAGCTGATGTGATCTAGTGGTGAGTCAGAACAACAACAAAAATTATGGTAAATTGTGTAATGAAGATCGACATGCTGAAAGAAAGTATGATTCAGTAATGCAGAGTTTGAATTATGTTTTCATTCTTGTTTTCCATTCCTAGTTGTCAGGCAGAGTTACTGAATCAAGCAAAGGGGTAAACGCAGCATACAGACGGAAACCCAACTGTGTTTATCCCCAACTCTTGAGTTAACTCTGTTGGTACAGAGATGACAGTGTGGTTGAAGGACCAAAACACACCTCATGGTCAGAAACCTGGATACAGTTGTGATCATGTCTATGGGGATATCAATAACCAGGTTTTTCAAGTTCAATGTAAACTTCAAAAACCAGTATAAGACTCAAAACTGGGATACTATAAGGCATGTACACACACTCATTGAAATGACTTTGGTCATTATCAAATCTGTAAACGGTAAACATGTGCTGACTCATATGTCATGGTGCACGCAGGGCACGACATGCGTTCAAAGTTCACAGAATCTCAAACAGAAAGCGGAAAGTAAAATTCAGAGATGTACAGTCACATGGTCACTACATATTGAACAACCACAAAGAAGAAACACAGCACAGTTATGTCCCGAATCATATTCATGCATGTATGTATGTTACAGAATCCAGGCCCAGTCCTGCCAACTCTGCTGAGGCCCATGGTCTGCCCGGCGACGCACTACAGGAAGCTATGTTTTTTTTGTTTTTTTTGGGGGGGTTACAATTAACACTTGCAACCTGGGCTACTTCTCACTGACACACACCGTACACACTCCTACCCCCTTCTCCTTCCTGTTCGCAGAACGGTTATGGCGATGAGCATTAAGCACACTCAATATATCTATGATGTACCTATACAATATACACAATGCAGCATCCAGAGCAATCGTCTCACTAAGTTTTTTTTTCTTTTTTAATACTCTGACATCACTCTGAGACACACATGACATGACCCTTCCCAGGATTCACTGGGACACACAAAGCACTTTTCCTGAGAACCGGTTTAAACCGGTTGGCTAGTGTGTGTGTGTGTGTGTGTGTGTGTGTGTGTGTGTGTGTGTGTGTGTGTGTGTGTGTGTGTGTGTGAGACTGAGAGAGAAGCTGAAGCTAGTTTTAACCCTTCAGGTGCTGGAGCAGAGGCAGGGCTTCCACAGTGACGGCCATTATACAGTGTGTGTGTGTGTGTGTGTGTGTGCGCGCGTGTGCGTGCGCGCGTGTGTGTTGCTGGAGTGGGAGGGGGTATTATGGCATTATCAATTCTGATGCATATAGCTGTGAAACCATGTTGGTGGAAGAAGTTAAACATGGGGAACGCCACCCCACACCAACCAACCTTACTCAGACACTGACCCTGTCTTTGTAACAGGGGATCTGAATGGCTGACAGGTCTCACATTTCATCTCTATAGCAGTTTACACCCCCCCCCACACACACACACACAGTGCATAAACCCTCACCCACCCAAGAACTTGACATCACATGCAACCAGTGCAAAGCCTCAAAAGACTAAAACTTAACTTTACACATCTTACAAACACATTCATGCTACACACAAAGCTGACATGCAAGTTAACTGTCTGTTCACTAACGCACATATCAGGATAAGGGCTACAGTAAACTGTCACTTTTAATATGAAACAATTTTTTATCAGTAGGCCTGTGTGATTATGAAGGTTTCATGGTGCAATTATCAGCAGTATCTCCACAACAATATTATCCTGATAAATATTCAAATAAGATGGAAATCCTCAAACAGCATGTAACGGCACTGTAAAGACTTCATTATGTGGTGTGTAGTGGTGGTCATGGTGATGTGTCCTTAAGTTTGTTGGACTGCTTCTTTGCAGGCTCTCAGTCTTTTAATACATCTTTATCAGCGCAATAACTTTCCATCTGGACTTTTTTCCACTGTATCAACATACTTGAACCAAATCCTTTTGACAAGGAAAACAAGTTACATTTGTCTCCACTGTCTTTGTGAAAAATCACAAAAATCACATTATTTCTCCACCTCTCTACAGTATCTGTGCATTTCCCAGAATGCTGTTGGGTCTTCCATTGTGGGTGTAAACAGCATTTCTGTACAAGGCCAACAAACAGAACACCCATAGAGATATTAGCCATGATATAAACTTTCTTTACCGTTTGTATTTCTAAATCTTCTTATATGAAGATTCAGTAATTATTTAATAAAAACTAAACAAATTAAGATGAAATCTGGTAGCTTTGGGACATAAAGGGAGAAACTTAACATAGCCTAAATTGAATGAAGAGCAACTGAACAAGAATAAATAATGGCTTTATTTCAAATGAATCTTTCTCTAGTGACTGAATGTTACACTGTTTGGAGGTGTTTTCCAAAATGTAACACATCTTCACCTCAAAGTAATAAATTAGTAATTACAACATAGTGTTTTGATTGGGTTTCAAGTATTACTTTAAATGTAACCCGGTAATGCAGGAAATACTTTGTATCTGCTGCTTTGTAAAGTAACTTCAGTGAGAATATCAATATTGATATTATTTACAATAATAATCTAAATTATATTTTTTGCAACAATCTTGCCACCCTTGTGTCAGAGTGTGTTCATCATTGATTATCATGTGATAATTAGTGAGTTATATATCTTAGATATAAATGACTTCTTAACTATCAGTTGTCCAAATAACACATTTACTGTGGACAGGTTAAGTGTATTTATTTCGTGGGACTCGATAAAATGAATACATTGCGTTATTACTTTATGTCACATAGAGTCATTGCTGTCTCTGGCAAACTTATTCACAGCAGAAGTGAATGTACTGTTTGTGTTTGAAGAGTATTTTAAAGTGTTTTCCAAGTATTTGTTTAATCAAACTCAATCCTCCCATTAACATTTGCAGTGTAATTACATCACAGTGATCACCACCACATTGTCAAATTGCACAGTGCAGGTACTTGACTCTAGGCAAGTATGGCTTTCACTATTGCAGAATACATGTACTTTAATCTGGCATCAGTGCATTGTCAGAATCTACAGTTTATCTACACCTGTCTGGTTTTCTGCTGAGTGTCTTCTTTTTCTGCCCCAAGGTGCTTATTCATCTTGTCACTCATGGATCATGTCAACCACCAGTCACTCGGTCATCTTTCATTCAGGCTGGCATGCTCACTCTTAACCATCATCGATGTCTGGCTGCACGTACAGTAAGTGTTCCGCCTTTTATTTACCCACTGACAGACCTTTACCCTGTGAAAACATATTTCTACCCGGCACAAGGGTTTCAGAAAACTGCCACCACACAGCAGCACTACCTTGTAAAACTGCTGTACCAGCAAAATATTCTTATCAATTATCTGGCAGCATCTGTTTGAATAACAAATGATAAAAAATAATGGTCTCTAAGCACTAACTTGAAACAAAACCGCTGCTGCATGATTACACTAAAACAATTTAATCTGACTCAGTGTAATTTAACAATTTAGCTTTGGAGCTGGTTATAGCCAAAGCTAATGTTTGTGGGTGACTGGCTTGTTCAATTAAATAACTTGAGCTCTTAACAAGTTTGTGCTTTATGCAGCAACTAACACAAAACAGGCAGAAAAAAGGCAATTAGAGAGCAAATTGCTCCGTATATATCTGTTGAAGTCATGGAGGATTGACCAAACAGCTGCCCTGTGACCCCTGCAGTCATGTGCAGCAGCTTAAAATGTGGCCAGCAGACGACCCTTTCCAGAACAGTGGCCGATTACACAACTACTCTGGATCAGTCTTGTGTGTGATCAGTGTAACAGTGCTTTCTGGAAAACAACAAGGCTGAACCTTCTGACTCACTCAGTCTTGTACGATGAATCCAGCCACTCCAGGGTGGAGAGAACAACCAGTGCATCATGCTGTGGATGTACAACTTCTGCACTGTCTGTCATGACAGGTAGTTCAGTAATCCCACAGTCAACGCACAGCATTCTCCTCTCTCCTTTATTTTAAAGCAGTGTTGGACAACCCCTTCACTAAAGGCAACCTGTATAGTGTTCACAGTGACAGTTCATAAACAATGCAACTATGCACTGGTTTGTTAACATGCAAATAACACTTTAGGCCTTTGTTCTCATGAACAACTGAGTGTTCATTCTAGATCTCCACAAAGAGGCAATAAAGTCTCCTAAAAGCAGATCACTTCACCACTATACCCTCCCCAGTCTACAGAGGACTTTCAAGTGCCTGTGTTGTGTTTCCCTGGTCTGAGTGCAGTACTAATTAACAAAAAATTACTGAAAATGTTAAATATATTTGACAAAAAAACAGATCCGCAACAATGACAACAAAGTTACAAGTGTCCTTACTTTATGGATGTCTTACTGTTCTGTAACAGTGAACTTAATATTTCTGGGTTTTGATGCAACCAAAAGAAGGCATTTGTAACAATGCCTTCAACATATGTAACAATAACACATTCTTCTAACAACTTAAAGCCATTAATTTGTCCTCTGTTCCCTCCTTTTATATTAGTCGAATTATGAGCATATTAAAGTTCAAAGTTGTAGACTACATTTTTATCATTATTACTGCTGAAAAAGCAGCTGATATAAACTTTAATAACAGGTCAGAAATTAGGTAAAAGACTTTAGTAAATCCAATCCAAACCATTATTGAATCATTAATCAAAATGTTTTGAATGAATGTTGAATTCTTAAACAAATAAAGTTAACAGCAGCAGTCAGTGCATACATGTGGTTTTGTCGACATACCATGAGCAACACCGGCTTCCGTCATATTCAATCACTGAATAATAAAAGCTTTTAAATCCATCAGTGCGCGTTCAGATAAACGGACGATAGAGAAATGTGTATAAACTGGTTTGAGATCCTGAGTCTCAGCTTTGTCCCAAAGCGCTGCAAACTCGTACGGCTGAGGTGGCTGGAAATGTGTGTGTGCGTGTGTGTGTGTGTGTGTGTGTGTGTGTGTGTGTGTGTGTGTGTGTGTGTGTGTGTGTGTGTGTGTGTGTGTGTGTGTGTGTGCGCCTGTCTGGGTGAGAGGAAGAGACAGGGAGGGAGTGTGTGCGGTGCGTGTCAGAGTGTGTGTGTGTTCAGCTTTAAGAGGAGGAAGACTACGGTTGTCACAGCGAGAAGTAGGAAGATTAGC
Organism: Seriola dumerili; assembly: GCF_002260705.1. NCBI lineage: Eukaryota > Metazoa > Chordata > Actinopteri > Carangiformes > Carangidae > Seriola > Seriola dumerili. The sequence continues at coordinate 5,213,177 of NW_019174481.1, forward strand.
TACCAGATAGCAGAACCAACACTGGTGCCACGGGGCTTAAAGCGGGCAGCAGTGTCCACCATTAACGAAACACCACCCAGTACACCATCCAAAATCAAAGTCAGCCCTTTAAAAACTAAACCCAGCCCACACTACATGTGCAGGCAGCCGGCTTTTTTATTATTGACACCGCCTCAGAGGAGGTGAGCGTGTTATTAGTTAGCGAGCTAACATTAGCTACATCGCACAAACAAAAACACGAAGCCACTTTAGCTCGGATAAAAGCGGTTAATATCTGACCATCAGCGGCTAAAAGGGACTACCAGTCAAAGTAGTAAAAGTCCTCCAGCCGGGCAGCCGCTCGTCAACATGCCCCACACAACCAGAACCGAGCCCGAATCGGTGACCTGGCTGCACCCCGATGCGGGACAACCACCAGCTCAAAAGGAGAAACAAACTTTCATCCTACTGCGCTAAAAGTGAGACTGTCTGAGGCTCACTGGGACTATTTACCTGGGTGTCCCCTCCCGAGGAAAAACCTTCGAGTCGGAACTCATAAATTTCATCGACCGGCCCACGGACTGAGCTGAGCTGAGCTGAGCTTGCCGCCGACGAGCCGCTGGCGATGTCACGTTATAATCCTTACCTCATTTAACGACTTCTACCGCACAGAATCCGGTCCAGGGATCATATTGACAAGCTGGCACGCTTAAGAAAACGTAAAATAAAATACATTTTGGCTGAGCAAGCCCCCCCTCCCTCTCCTCCCCGGTGCTCAACCTTTGGCTCTGCGGAGAAGTGTTACTTTTCAACAGCCCATCAGCTTCTTTATCGTCACAGATAGGTGGAGGAAAACCTGGCTCCTCTCGACGAGTCCGAATAAAAGGCTCCCCTCGATCCACTTACTAAAAAACTTCGGCTTTACCTCAGTCAACTTACTCGGTCGCTTTGTCGCCTCTTCTTCGCCGATGGTCGACCAAGGAATGTTTAATCTGCAGTTAACCTCGATAAATCGTTGCTTTTTTGAAATCCAGGGGATATCCTCTTTTTTTCGGCCCTCCCCACTGCCGCGTCTGTTGCCAAATAATGCGCCTCAACACACATGGAGCCGCTGCGTCCTCTTAGTGGGCATGCGCACCTCGGCATACCAGGGCGACAGGATCACATCATGTAAGCCAGTGACCACCAAGGGCCAAAGCAGGACGACCACGTCAGGGGCCCCGGGCTCCTCGGGGTGACCTATGACTGTACCAGCAACTACAGACATCTCCTCTAACACACACTTACACACACTCACATCATGTTACAATAATAATCTATAGAAAGTATAAAGCATCACACATTTACCTCCAAACACTCACCAGCATCACATTTTCCTCCATAGCTTACAATATGGATCTCACCTGGCAACCCCAAGACTCTCAACTCCAAATTCACTTCATTGCCAGTTTGCTAAGCACACTGCATCTAGTTATACCAAAAATATGAAACATGACAGTTGAGAAAGATGCTACAAATATCATTTTGCATAGTAAACTGTGGGTAAACTGCAGTTGCAAGACCATACGACACTAACATTGCATACTGTGCAAGACAGTTGGCAATCCATTCTATTCAACCCTGCCATCTCAGGGACCGCATAAATCCCAGGGTCACTGCAACTCCATTGGTTTTCAGTAAGATGACCAATGGAGTTGCCATTAAAATACAATACAATATATAAAGAATCTCCCTCCCTCTCTCTCTTTCTCTTTCTCTCTCTCTCACACACATATAAACACACACACACACACACACACACACACAGACAGACAGACAGACAGACAGACAGACATACTTCATCTTATATGTAAGATTTAAGTTATAAGCACACACACACACACACACACACACACACACACACACACACACACACACACACAATATACTATGTTGTATTGCAGCAGTCACCTTGTTCCAAGTGAACCATAATCTAAAGCAGTAAAGGTCTTACAGCTCCAGATGAACTATAGTGCAAAGAGAGAAGGACTGAGGCTCCATCAGAGCTGAAGGCAACCATAAAGAAAACTGAGTCCTCTCTACAATTAACTCACCATGCAAAGACGCAAAAAGTCTCTTTTCTGTTGTTCCACTTTAAGAGGATGGAGTTTGGTTTGTTAAAAAAGGACTATATGTGAAAACACCCTAATAATCTGTCGCTTCTAACTTTCTCTCTAAGTGATAATTTTTCAATTAAATATAGCCAAAATCTTGTGTTGTGTATTTGGTGATGTTGCAGTTATAGAATCAGGATTTAGTACAGAGCAGCTGCTTGGAAATGGCTTGGAAGTTAACATGTCGTTGTAATGGATGGCGTTTCGGTCACTATCTCATGCTTGTTCCATTGTCTGACAACAGAAACAGAAAAACATGTAAATGAGAACAGATTTATTGGGAATTTGGCTACATTAATATACTGTATATGTCAGCACAGAGAGCAGGACATAGTCAAACAGATAAAGAGCTGAAACCAGCTGACACTATGTAAATAGCCAATGATGTGGTCCAGTCATATACTAGGTTCTGACCTAGTCTTGTTGTTTGTAATGCAACCCTGTCTTGTGGAGGGGTCCCTGGTCTTCATCTACTTTTTAGACCTTAGTTGTATTTCTGACGGCATATATTTATATGTAAATAAAGTTGTATTGAATCAGTAGTAGTAGTTTATATTGTCTGCATATAGCGCATATTCATAAACAGAACAGTGTTTAATCAAATTGCCTTACCTATAATTGATACAGTAAACCTGAGGTTCATGTACTTTGTGCTTTGTGCTGGATGGAAACTCTGAGGTGACAGAGTGCATGGGGGGTGGGAGACGTAGGGGTTAATAGTGGCCCAATAGCAATCTTGTCCCTCAGGGCCCCCTAATTGGTAAATCAGGCCATGCCAGGGGGTCCAGTAAATACACAACATGAATTCATATGGCTATATAAATATGCAGTACAGTGTATATTTCTCCCCACTCACAGTCCAAAAACTCTGTCTGCGTGTGATCTTACACCAGCAACCCCAGCTTCATATTTACCTCCAGCCTGTTGACCTATAATTACATATAATTACCTCCTGTCTCTTAAGGACCTTTGCTAGCATCGCATTTGACACCCTGACCCCACATTAAGATTTAAACATCAACCCCCAAAATATATTTTCTGTATTAACCTTAGAAAAAAAGATCAATGCAATATCAACCTCGCACTTCACTGTAGGGATTAAGATGGGGGTTGCATTAATGACCAGTCAGCCAGGCTTGCAGCTACAGTCAGATCCATACATGTGAGTCCAGAGCACACACAGCAGGGTTACTACGTCAGAAGTTGCAGAATCGCCTCCATAAAGGCTCCAGCTGGCTGCCTCTTTCATGACAAGACCCGCATCCCTTCAAAGCATCCCTGTGAACTAAACTAATCCTCTCTCATCCACAAACACCCATTCACATACACACATATGTGTTTGAAATACTGTGATCTAAGTAAGAGAAGTAGTCGTCCATAAAGACTGAAGTGGGCAGAGATTACTGTTCTCTAACAGTTGAGGTGGGTGGGGTGGGGGTAGGGGTGTGTGTGTGTTTGAGTGCTTTGTCAGCCTCTCCCTGCCGTTCTTTAAATGACAAAAAAAAAGCTCTCTCTAGATGATGCTGTGTCATCAAATCTGATTGTTTCCGTCCTCTCATCCTTCCACTCTATCTCTCGAAGCTACAGATTGTCTCGCATAAATGCAATCAGATCTGTACCAGGGGGCTATCTTCTCATAATCACCCAGCCCAAAGCAAAAATTTAATGAAGATGAAAAAACACTCTGGAGTTTATGGGTTATAATGAATCTGTCTATAAATACTGTCAGTGGTCCTGTGGACCCATGAACAAGTAGCTGTATACCTCAGCATTACCTTGATCAATAAACAATCAGGGCCAGCTAGGACACTGGGGTCATGTCCTTAGTGTTTTTTTCTGGGCTTTTGGTAATTTTTTAGCAACCTGGTGGGAGCAATCCTTGTTGCGTTAAGTACAAATGTATTGTCATCAAGGGCATCTGGTTCTTTGTTTTTGTTAAGTGTTGTATGATGACCCTGACTAAGGCCTGATGCTGTCAAATGAAAAGTCATGGGATCACCAAACTTCACAAAGACCATGAATGTCTTTCATGGTAAGTTAGCCAATAGTCAAGAGATTTAGATGAACATTGATACAAAATTTGAGACATTTTACTGAAAAAAAATAAAAATAAATCAACTTGTTGCTGGTGCCAGATCACCAAAGTCAGTGGGATTCATCTTCTGGGAACCATGAATGTCTGTACAAAATTTCATTTAACAGTTGTTGAGATATTCAATTTGGACCAAAGTGGTGCTACTTACACTGCCATGCCAAGAGCTACAGTGAAAGTGTGGCTAAAAATGCCCTTGGTTGGAATTTAGTCGCCCAATTACAGCAGTGAATCACTGTATTTAAATTTTAACTGCTTGCCAGCACAATAAATAAATAAGTGATTCACTTTTTCCTCACCAGAATGCCTTTGTTAAGAAATATTTATGAATATCATATTCAAACAGATAAATGAGTAAAATAATACAATTCCAATAATTAAAACATACGTGGAGACTTCCCTGTTTGTGTCTCAACAGATTTCATTCGTGGGTGGAGGGTGCATTGGGGGGACTTGGATTCATGACCTCAGTATTTCTTTCCTGAGTACTGCGTTGCAAGCAATGCATAAGTTACATAATGGGTTTATTTAAAGGAAAGAAATGAAAGGCTTAATTGTCTTTTAATGAATGTATAGTGGGAATAAATAACAGGGACACCTGGCAATATAATAAAATAAAACAGTCCTATGATGACTATAATGACCGCCTACAGCAGCTTATGATCTAATGATCATTAGATGGGATCATAGTCTTCCTTTAAAAGTTTGTTGATTTCCTATGGTTGGACTTCAGGATGTTTCAGTGGATTACATAATATTGTCAGGTGGGCCCGTTCCTTCGTCCACCTCGTCTATGTAAGAACTAAATGTTTAGTTTACTCATTGTTTACAGCTATTACATAACAAACCAGTAGCTTATAAAAGATAGGCCTAATGACACATGACACAGGGAACTTTTTTCTTTTTAAAAACGTGTTATTTTTTAAATGAACTTACATGTTAGGATAGTGGGGGTGAACTGAGGTAATCCTCATCCTAAATGTAGATGGTGTAATATCTGTCTGCAGTTTGACAGGACTGAGTCAGTTAGTTGGTCCTTTCCAGGTGAAGGGATCACCTCTGAAATCAGACTGAGGTAAGGTCAGACTCCAGGCTCTGTCTCCTCTCCGTCTCTCTCCGTGTGGAGTAGGCCCAATGGCCGCCCTGTTACGACATGACAGCTTCAACTTAATCCTCATTAAGTACTGTAACAATGCAGGAAGTAGCTGCTGCAGTCACGATTAGACGGTCTCACTATTTGGCAGGAAATGGCTCCTTTCAGCTGCGTCCAAGACACCTAGAGCGTCCCAAAACTTTTCACTTTATTCTCACTGATCTCCCTTTTGTTTCTATCGTTTCCCGGCAGCGATGGGCACGAGCGAATTTAGGAGGGGGGAAGAAATATGATAATTTGATGAAATTATGTTATTTGTTAAAATGTTTATATAGACAGAAACAATGGATGAGAGGGAGAGGGTCTCCTTTGAATACCGATGTATATGATCGGCTGCATAACCTCGTGTTCGTAATTGAATAAACAAAGACGATTATGTCTGAAATTTCACAATAAGATGTTTCCTGAATGTAAATGAAGACAACTCACTATTTAATTATTATCCAGCCGTGCGTTTACTTTCATGTTACTGCAATTATTCTGTCGAAATCGGTTCTCATATGCCGGATATTTATATTTCAAAGGTCTTTTTAGTTGATATCTCAGCAAAAAGTGCGCATATTAATCTTTCTTCTTTCTTTTTTGTTTATAAATTCGTATCATTTTATTAGCTTTTAAGTGATTTGTTTTGGATTAGATTGGCAAACCTCCAACTGACTGCTCTTCAATAAAAAATAACTATAATAATTATAACAATTAATCCTACATCTTTTGATAAAGGGCAAATTAATGCAATATTAATCAGATTAATTCCTTTTTTAAGTAATGTAATTGCACAGGCTAGTCTGATTTAGCAAACTAGTACAGGCAATTGTAATAAACGATTTTGCTTCAACAAAGGCTAGATCATTTTTGACATAATGTTGATCATTTTTGACATTTAAACTGAACTTTTGAAAACTTGCCAGACCTGTTCTAAAGTGTTTGTATTTGTTGTTTGTATAACTAGTGTAATGGATTACAGGCACCATTTCATAATCACATTACATTGATGTAGTTACATGTAATCAATGTGATAAATAATGGTAAAAGAGTCACTCCTCAACAAGTTGGCTGTTCAATGAGGAGTAAAACTGAAGAGCACAGATAAATATAATGAAAGATCTGTGAATATTCTTTGGCCTGATGGGTTTTTCCCCAGTGTTCGAGCAGCAATCAAAAGGTTTTCTAACTCTTAAATGTGATATGACATACACCACATGCACTCCTGCACTCAACACTTTATTTCCTCTAAACTTTTCTCTGCATGTCATTCACTCATATGACGTTATTTCTTTCATCTCTATAAGCCTGGAACAACCTCTCACACAGCTCCATGTCAGCACTAACCAACTGAATCATGAGGCCTTTTGATGACCTGATCCTCACCTCTCTCAAGCTCTTGATGGCTTTTGCATCTGACTAAAGTTTTGCCAACTCCCCAGTTCAGTTTTTTGTGAAACAATGAAACAATGGCTATTCAAACTCGTCATACTCAATTTTCTAATAACAATACTCAGGATTGTGTCTTTCTTTAGTCTAATCTTTAGTACAGCACAAATAAGACAGGCAACGCCACGCAGAGTGCACATTAGCCCAAGAGTTTCATTTTGGAGAATTTGTGGATGTTAATTAGCAGCAGATGATTAAATTTTCTAGTTATCCTTTCAGCCTGTTTTTGACAACTGCTGACTAAAAGCTTTAACTCCTTCAACTTTTAAAGAAGACAGGCTATTTAAAACCTCTGCACTCATGGTTGAATTACAATTTTGATGTCAAATATATCAAATATTTATGCTTTGCCTTCCATTATGTTTGTTTAAGTTATAGCTCTTTAACTATATATTCGGTAAACTTCACATTTTTTGTTGGCCATTTTTAAATGACTGGTTTAAAGTTTCAGATTTTTGGATGCATTTTCTTTACCTTCACATACATCTATTGGTTTCCATTCATTTCTGTATGCCATAAAAATAATATGCAGATACTTGAAACTTGATTAAGTTGTACAATACTTCACTGTGTGGTGATGCAATGTAAGTGGAGACTGATCTGAAAACTCTGCTCTGCATCGTCGCAACACAATAAAATAACGTTGACATAAATCAATACAGGCGTCACAGTGACAATTTAAGCAAGGATGAAGAATCTGCTCAGATTTTCATAATGTATGGGAAATTAATGAAAACAGAAAGGGAAAAAAATATATTCAAAATATGTTCTGGTATGGTCCTTTCATGTCAGCATTTTTTTTCTTCATTTCAGAACAGCTATGGATGGTGAGATGCAGCATCTGCACCTCTCTGTATTCAGCTTTCTTCTCTTTGCATGAGGTATCTCATAGATGGTGAGTCAAATTTGGGGGTTATGTGTTATGGTTTTTTTTTATTGTGTGTAATGTTGGGATTGTTCATTGTCCTGTCATGAGCACACTGAGACAAATTCCTAACAAAGTTGTATGGCAAAGTATTGCTTATTCATATAGACAATTAAGTCATTCTACCTTTGAATTTTTATTCATAAAAAAGTCATGTGTTGAAGTTCAGCATAGTTAAAATGACAATGGGGAAAATAACAAATCAAACATTCACTTTTATAACATAGTGTAACATGGCAATAAAATAAATGGCATCCATACTGTAGTATTTTATTGCAGCAAATACCAAACTCAGTCGTTTATTTTGAAATAATAAAAACTATGATTACAGAAATCTGTTGAGGGAATGTCAGAACTAAAATGTACCTTTCCTACATTAGTGTGACTAAACTGAAAGTTCTACTAGCTATTAAAAACAATGGCAAAGAACAAATGTATCTGCTATAGTGAAAATCAACATTAAATAAATAAGTTATTTAAATGCAGATTTATTCTGCCATCATCTGGAAGAAATGTGTAAAACAGGAAAAGAGAAAAACTGTAGGGAGAAAAAACAATTATTTCAAAATCCTTACAAGGAAAAGATAAAAATGTAGGTTTCATCATGAAACAACATATGTGCAAACAGGTAACAGTCAGTCTTATCCAGTAGAAATATTACTATTATTACTAGTTTCTTGACTCCAGGCAAAATGTGCACAGCATATAAACATACACCACAGTGAGAGCGAATTAGTGGAAATCAGGCAGCAATTCAATTGAATTGCAATGTAAATAAATTACCCAAATACTTTTTAGATGCATCATAGTCTCAAAACATGTTTAACGTTCACTTTTCTTACCTTCAGAACATTAATACACACTACTGGATGTCAGAAAGCACATGGATGCATTTATATTAAATGGTCAGCTGGTTCCATTGTCTACTAAGTGTAATATACTTACCAGCCGTGATAGCGTGTGGCTGGTAAGTATTTTACCAGCCCCACCTCACACCTTGTGAGTCTGTGTCTGTGTCATCATGGCAAAATGTGTTCCTGTAGACTCTGTGTAACAGGAGCTACCACAGAGGTGGTTGTGAGTACTTTGGCAGGTGTTTTTTTTTTTTTAAATCCGTGTCTCTGTGTTATGAAACGTGTTTTTCACAAAACTTTACAGGTGTGTAGCTGAGATCAAAATAAAGGCTGAGTTTGAATATGGGTGTGGTCTGACCCATGAGTACTGAGTACTCATGTAATAATGTAGCAATAACAACTGAGTACTCAGGGGTCGGAATGTCAACATGTTGACGGGCGTCACAGCTGGTGTGATCCCATCGTTTTAAATTGTCATTGATCTCAGCTCAGCATAATTTGTTCCTCTTCAGTGAATAAACTACACGTGCAGCTCAACCACCAAATAAAGATCAAACATACCACTCCACAAACATTCAGATCATTACAGATATATAGTATACTGTATATCCAAATGTATCCCAACTAGTGCTGTGCATCGGCCAAACAGTGCTTTGAAAAGACACACATTGAGTTCATGCACAACAATAGACCTGAAATGACTGTCTGTCTGGCCGTTCCATGGTTTAAATTTGATCACAATTTATCTTAAAATCTGTGTACTCTCTCTGAATATTTATTTTACTTAATTCCAAACAAAAATACCTCCTCAATGGTCTTGCAGGAAAGAGTTAAGAGATGAACTGAATGCGTGGGAAAGAAAATCTGAATTTTTAAGGAGAAGTTTGACAGTTTCAAAAATATACTTATTTCCTTTCTTTCCAAGAGTTCGCTGAGAAGGTGGATCCCACCCTATACCCGTTTCCCCTTTTCCAGTCTTTATGCTAAGGTAAGTTAGCTGTCTGCTGGCAATATAGATGTTCTGATCCCTTTTTTTCCCTTAACAATACTGATTCTGATACCTGAACTTGAGTATTATCCAATACTGAGTACCGATTCGATGCCAATGCATTAAAAAAAATGTTAACAGCTACGTATATACTACTAACCCTGTGTGAATGTGATATGATTGCTGTCATTGTCTCCGAGCAAAGACATGAATGCCAAAGAATATCTCCATTTACAGTGGACACCACTTATAGTGATCACTGGCTGATTGGCTGAGTAGCATCATGTGACCTGATAAAGGCTAGAAAAGCTGCATCGGTTAAAACAAAAACACTCAGTAAAAATGTAATAATTTTCAATAATTTATAGCTCATAGGTCCAGGTAGGTCACCATCTGGGTCTGAACCTGGACCATGACAGCCTATTAGTGATTGCAGCCAACAGCTAATAGACTGCATAGACTCACATACTCGCCGATTCCCGATCCAGTATATTTAGGCAGTATCTGAGGTATTTCTGATACCAGTATCGGAATCGGAACAACTCTAGCTGGCAGTAGTTTCATATTTACTGTACAGAGTGGTATCAATCGTCTCATCTAACTCTCTGTATGAAAGCAGGTAAGCGTATTTCCCAAAAAGCTGAACTTTTCCTTTAATTTTTCATTTGTTGTATAGCTGGTAAAACAAACAATTTACAACCACTCCAGGTTGTGCCAGTGTAATACAAGTTCACCTTATGTTTTCCAAAAAACTTCAAACACCTCAAATCCGGTCATGATGCCCCAGTTCCCCAAATGAGAGAAGGAATGCAGTGAATGGAAACCTGCCAAATGACACAGCGCAGTATGCCTTCAGTTTTCTAATTGAGTTTTTCTACCTTCCTTTCCTCTTACCCTTCTATCGAGTATTTCTCCTTTTATCTGTTTGTGTTTTTCTCTAATTTTTCCCTGCAGCTGCTCTTCTGTGTCTCCACTTCCCTGTCAGGGTGGTTGTTCTCAGAGCAGGCTGGCCAGGCTGGTTGTCGGTCCATTCTGAGGCTGAAACTGCCCAGGAGGGAGGCCGTCTGTCCACTGCAACACAACATATTACAGCATTACTCTCTATGAAAATGCAAGCAGGTTGGATAGACTCATTGTTTATAGACTAGCTGACTGATATTGTGCTTACACTGATGAGGTTGTGTTCAGGGAGGCTGCAGGCTGCAATGTGGTCCTGCAGGAGCTGCTGAGAAAAGTTCTGGTGCATCTGAGCTGCCTCATGGGCATCCATGGTGTTTCCACAAGCCTTGTTCAGATCTGCTGGAGAAAAGAGAGGGTGAATACATTTCTATGTTTGATGATTCTGGATCCTAGCGTCATGTCCACCCTTAAATATTCATAGATGTATAAAGTTATTGTAGTGTGATGTGTGTTTCCACTTCTAATTCAGTTGTGGCTTCATTACTCTGTTGTGTCATGATATTACAACTAGATGAGAAATCTATGCTTATGATATGAGATCTCTCCCAATGTGATTGCTGAATATTGTTGCACAATGGTTAGTACGACAAGAAACCGCTTTCCTCTTGCGCCCCCATCTGGCCAAGATATAAATTTATCTCCTAGAAGGCAGATGGCAATGAAATCTGTGAATTTCCCCCCTGGGATCAATTAATTATTATGTAATTAACAGTTCTGCTGGCACGGGCTGCCAGTAAGGTTTTGGACTTTCTTGTCTTTACATATTTTGGGTAAATATTTCATGTAACTTAATAAAACACACCATAAACCTCAGTGTGAGTTAAGGCTGAGTGACAGCTGTACCTTTGAGAAGTGCAGAGGACCACAGCTGCACAGACATGTCTGGGATCTTGCTGGCGAGCTGCATGGCAGGAACCACCATATTGTTACTTTCCTGGAGAAAACATGGAACCAGACAAATAGTCAAGATTACATCTACAGTCCTAAGACACCAGTACAACTGTGTGTGGTCTGATGGATAATTAGTAATAGTGATTTGTGGACTCACCCTGTGGTTGCCCAGGACAAAAAAGATGTGGCCCAGTAGGACAAGCGAACAAGCAGTCAGCCTATTCAGATCCTCAGCATTAGACATCTTCAGGGTCTCCCTTAGAAATCTTCTGTTGATGCAAGTTAAAATAAACTTAGTGCAGAACACCATTACTTAATGTAAAGTTTATATTGCTCATAGGCAGAAGCTTTCCTTACTTGGCCTCATTGTAACGTCCCTGGAAGAAAGACAGGAGCCCTCTGATGTAAAACGCTGCAGCCCGTAGACAATGAGAGCTGAGGAAGTCAAAGTTACACTATTTAAAAATTCTCCAAAAAAACATGTAACTTATATGATGTGGTATTGTCTCTATAGATACCTGACAGGGAAGTTGTGATCAGGGTTAATCCTCTCTAGAAGGCTGTACAGCTGTTGATTCAAAAAAAGTAAGTTAGAATCAAAGTAAAGAAGAAGAAGGACAAAAAAAAAGAAAAAGTATATATATATATACACACACACACACACACACACACACACACACACACACACACACATTTGTAAATGTTACTGCTGGGGGAAGGAAATAGCTTTCTGACCTCTTGATGTCTGTTGCCTTCCCGGATGTAGACGCTGGCCAGGTTGGTCACAATGAACGTCCACAGTTCCTGGTGTGTTGTCATCTAACAGAAAAAAAAACAAAAAAACGAAGAGACACTGACAACATTGAGTCATCTGAGCCTCACACAGCCAAGGGTTTTATACCCCCAAACTATTCCTTTTTGAAATGTCAAAAAGTGTTACACGATCTGCTGTCACATGATCACCTTGTTTCTTCAACAACAGACAGAGGCAACAGTGACGATATGAAACTCACCTGTAGAGCAGCAGTGAACTGAGCCTCAGCGTTATCCATGCAGTTCACCGAGATACAGTAGAGGCCCTGACACAGAAAAAGAGGAGACAGTAGGTTCGTATTATCCTGGACAGATGCATCTTGTCAGCAGTTAGCTGTTCTACTTTCCTCTGCAACCAAGGCACTTTAACAAAACCATAAATGAGAAAAAGGGAAATTCAAACACGTTAGCAGAATTCTGCTACATATTTAAGTGGATACGAGACATTATTGACCTATAGGCTACTACAGAAAAATGTGCTGTTGCCATTCGTACAGCTGTATCTTGTCTCATTTGTTTTTTATCATAAGACAGTTTGATTTTCCTTTTCTGTTGCAGTGTGTATTGTCTTTTCTTGAAGACTTACCAGCAGCGTATGAAGCTGAGCAGCATGATTTGTAAATAACCTGGGAGACAGCTGGCAAAGCTGACAAACCTGAGAAATCTAAACAGACAAAGACCCTCACAATCTTGAACAAGACAGACAACCTGCAGGGGAAACTGCATTTACAGAATCTATGCAGAACAGAATTTCCTTCACAGCTGATGACTCACCTCTTGTAAAGCTGTGGCCTTGTGTCCAGTGACGAGTCGGCACATGATGATATGCTCCAGCAGGATGACTTGGAACGTGGATAGGATGGGACTGCTGTCCAGCACTTTGAAAACATTCAGATGGACCGGAGTTGAGTCAACATCACCGACATCGAGGGGGAAATCATCAGTGAGAGTATTCCATCAAACTTACTCTTCAGCTTCTCCAGCTGCATGAGAGCTTTGTCTGTGTACTTCTGTGCCTTCTCCAAGTAGCCCGCCTGCATGGAGTGCATCACTGTCACCTTTTAGTATATAAAAAAAAAAAAACATCCTGTTTTATCCTGTTGCAGATGCACAACACAAAACATGAAGTTCTTTTCAGAATGTACACGTGACAAAATCTCACCAGGTACACAAGCACACACATATGCTCTTTGGGCAGCCAGTGGAAGAGAGCTGCTGGATTAGTGGGAAGGATCTCATCATCATGGAGAGTGGAGATGGTCTGGATACACTGCTGAAGCTGCTTCAGACACGGCTTCACACTCTTTACCTAAATCCAACGTATAGATAAATACGTGCCTGGCAATGGCATGATGGTAGCTGCCAATAATGAGACATGGGGATACAGCTGTACCTGTCCAGCATCCAGGTAGTGTGTAACCTGCAGCACGAGGAAGAAAACTCTGAGGGACTCCTTCTGAATGGGGTTTCCCTGCCAGTTCTCCACGATGGTCCCACACAGCGTCAGCAGAGGGTGCACCTCGCTCAGCTTCCGCTCCATCAGCAGCAGCTACAGAGTCACAGATGCAAATGCATTTTACAGAATTGCATGTTATGAAAACAACACAAGTAAAATGTTAGGTGCCTTTAATTAGTAGAGTATTATTACACTTACCATTCCTTTACTTAATAAGAACAGCGCTCTGTAGAGAAAGATAAGGAAAAAGTTAATGTGAGAAAATGAGCATTAAATGACAGGTAAAAAAAAAAAACACCCCAGTGTGATCTTTTTACCGTGTGTACTCTGATCCCATGACTCTTGCATACTCTGCTCCAACTCCAAGGAGGTCACAGGCAGATACCAAGTCCTTCTCTAGAGCGTGTAATTGCTTAGAAAGAAAAAACATCCCACACACAAATGCTTTAAAATCAATTTACTAAATATGAATAACTTTGTAATGCATAATGCATTTTCTTACTGCCAGCTGAAAAAGCAGTCTGCAGTGCCAGTAGGGAGTTTGCTGAGAGATCTGGATGGCCTTCCGCAACACCGGTTTGGCCGAGTCCACCAGGTTCTTGAAAACAGAAGGCAATAGGTGAGTTTCGGAGACTGAGCACAACAACCAAGCAACCTCTGCTACAGAAAATACATTATTTTACTCTTGCATTTATGTTATAGCCTAATAAGTATGTTAACCTGGTGAAACATAGTAAAGTTTCCCGAATCACTACTTCATGTGGACTGGATGCACCTACCTGTTGACAGTAGAACTCTGATAGAATACTTGCTGCTTCAAACTTGACATCTTCAAATTGAGAAATCTGACATAAATCATTAAGGAGTATTTTTCCCTCCCCATTACAAGCACACACCTTGCGTCAATATGCAACCTCATATCATTCGGAAAAAGGATACTTGTTGTGATATGAACCACTGTGGAGAAAATAAGACAAATAAATATTAGAGTCAGTATCACACCGAGCATCGATTTTGACAGTGAGCTGGTGCAATGGATGAAAAAAAAGCATTACACACTGGACGTGTTTCAAATGTTTATCCTTTTCAGTGATTCACTGTACCACAGCCCGGTGTCAGACGCTGTGGCTGCTGCTCACCGCTTTCTCCAGGTGAGTCTGAGCCAGCTCGCTGTTTTTTGTGTGGCGGTACAGCACCGAGCCCAGCTGCAGGTGAGTCCGGGCCTCGACCCTCGGAGGCGGTTTGAACTGAAACACCGCCTGCAGACAGTGGACGCACAGACGGATCTTCGGTGGACTCGACGTGCGGAAATGTTCTGCAAAGCCCAGCAAAGCCAGGTACCAGGGCTCCGGGGCCTCTGTGCTCGCTGCCATCTTGAGTTGTCTGAAGACAAAGCAATAACAAAAGATCCTGGTTTACCGCTGGACCGACGTCCGCCGAATCCGGTCCTCAGCTACTGCTACCCTCTCTTGTTTTCTGCCTCAGTCATTTGCATGAATCTGAGTACTAGCGCCAAGCTAGCCAGGGCAAGAATAACTTCCGCTTATTATTTTCAAATTAAGACCACGTGTGTAACATTTAGACAAACATAATATACATTTTTATGTAATTCCGGTAATTGATGTCACATGGCAGCAACAACAGTGAAATATTTACGACTACCTATCCCGAAAAACGCAATTTCACGGTGAAAATCCTCTTGAGTCACGAGTTCACCACTGGAATATTATAAATGAATGGAATACCTCCTTTACTTTGAAGGGAAAGTAAAAGTGCACTTTTCACTTAAAAGTGCCCGGATATCTTCCATTTAACCAACATTAACGGAGCGGGGCCCTCTTCTTAACAAGAAACATATAAACTAGCCTACTCAATTTGCATTCCTTAAGTTATGAAATCGTTGTCTCGGGTAAAACTTTTGGAACTTGTGGAACTAATCTTTTGCAGTCTATGTTTCGATGAGGCAAATGTATGAGTGGGACCTTTTGCGGAATTTGATATTCATTTAAATTATTCCGCAACATTCACGCCCCACGCCCTTTGGTGGGAGCTGCAAGTAGTGTGCACGACCTACTACGTAAAGTGCGTAAATCAACAGAGGTGGTCGGTTCTTCATTCATAACAGTGGAGCAGGCGGTCTGTCACTGATCGGTGGTATCAGTTAAGTGATTTGACTTTTACAACGATATTTTGTCTTATGTGGGAACAATCCTGCAGCAGAAAAGCTATTCTTAACGGAAGCTTTGTACATTTCAACAGCCATAGTTGGCAACAGGAGAAGTAACACAACATGTATTAGCTAGCTATAGCCGGCATTAGCTGTCTCCGGTAGATGTTCCTCATCTTTTGACAACAGCTTTATCTCGCTTCATTTCAGAGTACAAAATTACGAGGCAAGATGTCGAAACGGAGGATCACACAGGAAACGTTTGATGCTGCTGTCAGGGAAAACATGGAGGAATTTGAGATGGATCCTGACGAGGCTTTGAGGGAGGCTGTGGAGCAGTTTGAGTCTCAAGGTAAATTTCACAGAAATTACTTGATATTTACTGTATAATGGTGAAGCCAAGCAAGGTATGATCTATGTACATTTCAGAATCAGCATGATAGGGGTGAAACATACAAACGGTTAAATATCAGTATATCCAACTATGCTTTGCACTAGAAGTAAAGTCACTGATGGCCAGAATGCAGATACCTGAGTTGCTAAAACCTGCTAAAATATTTATCATGGCAGAGAAATTGTCTCTAGTGACACTGACTGGAGTCATGAGGTCTGTTGCTTAATGTCCATATTGGGATAATATCCAGGAAATATGTGACCATTTTACAAAATATGTTTTTGCAGTGTTACAATTTATAATTTTCTCATATTCCAAAATGACAACAGTTTCATGTATACTTAGATTAATTAAACAACATGGCCTATCAGACATCTCTGTACCTTTATGTGGAGTTTAAAAGGATAAAGTATTAAATAGTAGCATTCTAGCTCCTGCATTCCCTAATAAACTTGAGGCTTCTGTCTTGAATAGTGGTCCAGTAAACCACACACAAAGTTAGACTGCAGTAAAACCCTTCTTGGTTAGTTGATGTTCTTACATTGTGACTTGGATACAGGTGTGGACCTCACTTGTATAGTAAAAGCTGTACCAGCTGCATCAGCCGATGAGAAACAAGAAGAGCAAACACATGAGGTCTTACAGGTAAGTCCTGGCCTGCTATGTGAAAAGGAACTGTTTACTTCCAAAGTATCTGTTGTCAAAATCCCGCTCTGTGTTCCCCTACTTTTTCACTTGCAGGCTTTGGATTCTCTCCGAATTGGGAAAGACATAAAAGACATAAAATGCTTCACTGAACAGTGCTCACTTGGATTTGCCCAGAGGTACCTGGCTGCCCAAAAAGATGCCTACCCCATTATCCTCTCCTACTGCAAAAAGAGTGTGGAGGAGCAGGAAGCTGTGTTGGCCGCTCTGTCTGCTCTGGCTGCACTGACAGATGGACAGCCAGACTTGTTGGATGCGGAGGGTCAGCAGTTCCTTTTGGATGTCCTTAATAAGTACCAGGCAGATTCTTCTGTGACACGCGTGGCCATCTGCGCTGTACGTCACTGCTGTTTGAAACATGAACAGAACAGGCAGGATTTGGTAAAAGGTGGAGTCCTGCCCCTGCTGACCACTTCCATTACACGACATAGTGGATGTGAAGAGCTGGTGAAGGAGGCCTCTGCAGCTCTCAGGGTCATGACCTTTGATGATGATGTCCGAGTTACATTTGGGCATGCTCACGAACACGCCAAGATGATTGTTCTCGAGCACAATGGACTGAAGGTCTTAATTGAGGCCGCGAAAGGTAAGGCACACTGGTTCATTTGGGGGTTTATCGTAATAGCTTGTTATTTCTAAATCAGATTTTAATCGCATGAATGTAATTTGTTTGTTTCTCATGTTCTGCCCTCACAGCTCACCTTGATAATATTTCTGTTCTGAGTGAGCTCTGTGCAACTTTGTCCCGTCTGGCTGTGAGAAACGAGTTCTGTCAAGACATCTGTGATCTGGGAGGATTAAAACTCATAATGACGTTGCTTGCAGATTGCTATGAGACAGCGGTAGTGTACAAAAAACAAGAGTGTGATACAAAGTGATTCAAGATTCAACTTACGTGTTTGTTCTGCTCACTGAACTGGTTTTCCTCTTCCAGGAGTTGGTTCGGCAGGTCCTTAGTGCAATACGAGCCATAGCAGGAAATGATGATGTGAAAGATGCTGTTGTTAACACTGGTGGAGTCCAGCTCATTGTCATCGCCATGAACAGACACATGAGCAACTCTGCTGTGAGTTAAATGTCATACTTATGGATTTGATCGAGACTTCACAGCAGATTTAGTGAAGACACTTTTATCATATGTTGTTTTTTGTTGTGTGAAACTAAATTGAAGTTGTAAATAAATTCTACAAATGTCTTAAGATTGTGTTCATGTTCTGCTGTAGGTGTGTGAGCACGGCTGTGCGTGCCTCTCTGTCCTTGCTTTGCGTAAACCCAACAACTGCAAAGTCATCATGGATAATGGGGGTGCCTTGGCTGCCGTGCAGGCAATGAAGGCACATACTGATGCGGTCAATGTGCAGGTAATATGAGGTCATTAAAAATTAATATGCTCAACTGAAAAAAACAGGCCCTGTGACAGCGTGCCAACTCTGTATGTCTTTGTTTTCTGTCTTTATGAACAGAAACAAGGGTGTATGCTGTTGAGAAACCTGGTTGCACGTATGCGCAATTACAGCCAACCAATCCTGGACATGGGAGCAGAGGCCCTGATAGCCCAGGCACTAAAGACCCACCAAGACTGTGGTGATGTGGGTAAAGCCGCCCTCAGAGATCTGGGATGCCAGGTGGAGCTTCGAGAGCTGTGGACTGGCAAACATGGCAGCCTCACCCACTGAAAGTATGAGAGCATCACTTAAGACCATACACTCACACAATGAGTTTGTGTGCTATTTTAGGGGACATAAAACTTTAGGATGTTGGTATAGACAGTATTAAGGCAGATGCACCTCCCTAGCTAGACATATTTGTACAGAGTAGTTAATGTAGAGAAGACTTGTGAACAGTGCAAACAACCAAGCCACCAGTCTCATACAATACCCTTAAGAGGTTGAATAAATTTTCCAGTCCTTTTTCTGTTTTTAACAAACATAAAAGGTCATTAAAGTCCCCTTGTATATGTTTTATTTGCTATTAATATTTTGTTTACAAATTAATTTTTGATGTCCAATTTTATATCTGTTCTTGAGATGTTAAATGTAAATTCGTGAGTTTGGTGCCATGGGTCAATACAAATGTATTTGCTGTATTGCAAATAGTTAAACTGCAGTTTTGTGCAGTTTCCTTTCCTGTGTTGGCAGAGCCACATTTTAACATGCATTGAATGCCTTATATGTCAACTAGAAGGAATCGTTTCTGATTTTGTTTTTAGTTTGTTATGCATTATGACAGTGTAAAACTGAAATCTCTGTAGACCTACCACTGCTGACAGTATATATTCTGCATGACTATGATAAAACTCACTTTGGTGTGTCAGCTTTATCTTGCTGTGTGACTGTTTACAGTGTATTTGTTGAACCTGAAGCATTTTTTTTTAAACTTCCAGTGTACTTTTTGAGTTATTTATGGATATACAAAATATCTCATGCAAGGATTAGCATTATAAAGTGAAAACATGCCCCAAAGATGTAAAAGATAGACATAAAACATGTGAGTTAACAATAAACAATAATCTCTCAACCAAAACTACTTTGCACACTAAACAAAAAAGTTACCCCCCACATCACTAGGTACTTATGGGGAAACTATAGAAAGCTAACTCATTGCCAAGCGTGTCTCGTGCTCACGCCCCTCTAACCGACCTATCCAGGCACGCCTCACTCAGACTTCATCTCCCACAATGCCACTGCGCTCGTCCTTGTCAAACCTCACTGTGGTCATGCTAACGTTAACCGCCTCAGGTCGCTGACAGGAGTAGTAACGGCAGAACTACAACAGCACGCACGATGTCATTCACTTGATGCCACTGCTGGGCTAATGCAACTCAGACACTTCTGGAAGAGAGTACTTTTAACACCAGGAGACGTTTTTATGAAGACGCAAAGTAAATGTTAATTTTTCCACAACGAGAGTAACGATAACGTTAGTGTAGCGGTAAGCTAACAGCTAGCTAACGTTACTTAACCTGGTATTCGGCTAACTTAGAAACAGCTTTGGAAGAGCCTGCTAACGAACTGAAATAACACTCCGAGAGAGCGATATAGCTTCAGAAAATGAGAATTCTTCGTGCTGGTCTCAGGTTTGTAAGGTAAGAAATGTAGTGTTTATAACCAGTGACAGATAGCTGGCTGCAAAGGGTGGCTGTGTTTTGTTGGTGGGCAAGTTTCGAAAGCCTGGTGGGTGCAACAGCCACTCAGAAATAACCGTGGTGATCATTTTTATCAATGATGAATATGTTATTTTTTAATTATACTGCTGAATTGTAACCGTACCCTGTTTATGGCTATGGAGTGTCCAGTGGTAACAAATGATTTGACTAATAATAATGTTACATGGCAAGGAGAGTAGTAGCATATGGGATACAAAGCTGTTACAAAACTATCACCTAACATGGCAAAAAAGTCAAAATACCAAGAGGTAGACAAAAAAACACCAACACTATAACATAATGCTTCCCTTTAGAGCAACATTACAAACTCAGAATTCTGAACAAATTTACAGAGCTGAAATAATTAGTCGATTTTGTTATAGAAAATTGATAGAAAATGAATTGCCAGCAGTTGTATGAATCGATTAATCACCAAGTCATTTATATAGCATAAATGTAGATTTGCTACCTCTCTCTATCTTATGTAATGGTAAATTGAATATCTGTGGATTTTTGACTGTTAATGAAATGCAGTAATTGATGAAATAATTGTTAGTGGCAGCCCTACAAATCCATTATAAGCTTCACAAAGCATTAGCATTTTTTGTGTGGTGGTTCAATTGGAATGAATTGTTTTAATTATGTTGTCCTTCCTGTGTCTTCACACACAGTTACTACACAGTTTAAGGCAGTTATTGTTATCTTGGCACATTCTGAAATGTCTCAAATGACTAATTATTGATACACTGATATTTTACTAATGACCATTAGATAACCCAGCTGAAAGGACAAGTTGGTCACAGAAGTTTCACACAAAAGCAGTTCAGCAAACAACAAGACACTGTGTGTGTTAACACTAGTAACCCCAAGGGACAGCTCTATCTCTCCATTCCTGTGTGTGTAGCAGGGGAGGGAGGTGTTGAATAAGTGAGGTAACCAAACAGACATAGCTAGCAATCAGGAACAAGGAACTGTAAAATGATATGCATGGAGAAGGAGGCTATAGTCAGGGGTAAAGTAAGGACAGTGGGTGAGGTGAAAAGGGACACATCAAGTGCTCATTTGATGATTTGGCTTGAAGCCCTGTTGTACTGATGCCAACATTAGTTGCCCATGACTACCCGGCTTTTCAGCAAACCCTCTATTTGCTCTCTTGTCCCTTGGCCTTCTCTCTCCATCTTGTTTTGCTTTATTTTCCTCACTGCTGCTAAACTCCTTGAACTCTGATGTTTCTAGTGGATCTTTTCCATCTATTTAACAAATGTTCATTTGTTACTAGTTACTAGTTTTTAAGCTGGATCAGAACTATATTTAGTGAAATATACATGGCATCTCCTCATGGCTGCACACCTAATCATTTCACCTTTATTCACATTATCACATTTTCACAAACATATGTGATACAAAGCAATGTGTATTTATTATGTTATTATTATGTTAGTTAAGATTGTAGCCTGTATATTTGATACAATACACTTTTTTATGATATCACATTCATGACAGTTCACAGGATTATAATTTGTTTTTATATTAAATATACCAAAATATTTTTTCTAGAGCAGCAACAACAAAGTTGTTTTATAAACTCAATATCTCCCTGGAAACAAATCTAAACCCTAAATAACATAAATAATGGTCCTGGTGACACTGACTGAAGAGTAAAAACATGTAGAACATCAGTTGTGTAGATTGTATGCATGTTAAAAAATGATATCAAAAGTTAATAGTATGTTAATCAGTTCTGAAAATTATTGAAGCTCTACAAAAATACACATGCCAACTTTAATGCCAACATTTCCTGCTATTCACATTTACATATTTCACAACTTTGTAATTGTGACTGTGATTTAAAGCAAGGTTGGTTTGAACAATGTACAATTGTACAGTGTACATTTTATTTTCCAGTATTTAACAATGGACCAGAGAGCCTATGGGGGTTGAAGGTTGCATGAATAGGTGATTTGTCTGGTAAAATGATTAGCTCATTGAAAAAAATGCCATGTCATCTTTGTTGGTAAGGGTAGTGAGACCGGCCCAGATAATGTTCTTTAAAGTTGATCTCCTGTTAGTTTTCATTGAATAGATCAGAAAGAGTGTCCTGCTTGTACAACAATGTGGTAATACTGTAATCTGGTATGTTAAGGGAGGGACTTCAGTGATCTTGTCCTGCAAGAGATTGGGTGTAACTTACACTAGCTCTGCTTTGCTTGTTTTTTTTTTTATAGCTTTCATTGGTGTGGTAGTTGGTTAAAGTTAACTTGATTGTTGTTTGGGTGTTCTTATTCTTTATTCTTATCCTCTAAGTTTCTTATTTAAAGATAACTACTCTGTAAGTCATCACTTGCTGACATGACACTGGTTAAGTGAGCACAGAATTACAAAGAATTTACTAAACTAAAACAGATTTCTGTGCTAGCAGTTTATACAAGGCTAGACTTGAATATCTTGGTACGTATGACCTCATGATGAAGCTACTAATGAATGCAAAATCAAATTATCATAATTTGTTGATAATGCTTGAAACTTATCATATCCAGAGTCATGCTTGTCACTAGAACTTGATGTAGTTCCCTGAAAGTAACAAGAGTCGAAAGGTAGCCATTTAAATGTCTGACTAAGCTTAAAATTTTACCTATAAGTGACCTTTTGTTTCTCTTTCTGCCCTCTTCTTCTCTCCTCTGTAGCTCTTAGCGCCTGGTGTTGCTGCCCCTCCAGTGGTTGAATTCATGAGCACGCTCAGTGACAGCTGTGCGTAGTGCTCTGGGATGGGGAGTGGAGTCCAGGAACAACGAGCATCACTCACGCAGGGAGAAGTGCTGCCGCTGCCTTCCTCCAGTCAGTCAGAAGTGAGCTATGAGGTGACATTTTATAGACATGAGCCTTCCTTCAACACTTCAAGGAAAATCCACCTGATAAAAAAGTCCATGGGTTAATTTATGTAATTTTTTGTATTGCAGCTCATTTTTAATCTGTGAATTTGAATCATTTATCTTATTTAGACACAACTCCAAGAACACCAGAGCAGTCATTGTGATGTTCCAGTTTGTGTCTAGTCAGTGTCTGTGTTTTATCTGTGTGCTGTCTATTTAAAGGGATTTCAGCTGTGCTGTTAAACCATGTATGCTTTGTATCCTTTGCTAGTTGCACCGCTGTATTGTGTGTGCAAGAGATTAACTGAGCTAAATTCAGTAGCTTCATGGCCTCCTCTTTGGCTTTGGTTCATTTAAGGACATCTGCTCCTATTTGTGAGGTTTGTAAACTGGACAGTGAGTTGTCATCTATTATCATTACGTAACTCTGGCTTAATGATCAACAGCATCTCAAACACAATATTGTTCACGTAAGGACGCAGTTTTTACAGGAGTCACTCTGTTGGTGTTAAATGCAATTCCTCCATCTCTGTGCAGGGCCTAAAGCACACTCGCTCTGTCCTCAACTCGCTCTTCTCGGGCGCTTTAGCGGGAGCTGTGGCCAAGACAGCTGTCGCCCCATTGGACAGGACTAAAATCATCTTCCAAGGCAAGTTGGGTGCTCGGCTCACGTAAAACAGTTTTTAAGATTACAAATCACCCAAATTGACGACACAGAATTATTTCTTGACTCTGTTATATTTTAACTACACTGCTACTGTTAGCACAATCTGAATGCTAGAAAATGTGTGTGGTTTTTCTGAAATGAGAGTAAGTGGACTGATAAAGAACACTGTATGCTTGTCATTTATACTGTATATGTGTTCTGTTTTTCAGTGTCTTCAGCACGATTCTCTGCCAAGGTGGGTTTGTCTTAAAGAGCATTTTACATTTCATGTACATTTTTATTTTGCTTGATAAAACATAAATAAATTACCTGCTTCTTATTCACATACAAGAAGTTAATTCACATCCACTGCAGTTGATATAGTTTTTTATTTCAAGTTTGATTTACTGATAAAAAGAACATGCATACACTTAGAGTCATGCAATTTACTGTACAGGCATTAACATTAGTTTTCAGACTGACCTCCAAAGAATATCAGAGGAACAAGTTAAAGACAAAAATAGATTATCATCAATTCAAACTAGGTATGAGTATGTATTGTATTTGTGTACATTGTAATACAGGAGGCCTACAGGTTGATCTACCGCACCTACCTGAAGGATGGCTTCTTCAGCCTGTGGAGGGGGAACTCTGCGACGATGGTGCGAGTCATTCCATACGCAGCCATCCAGTTCTGTGCGCATGAGCAGTACAAGAGGCTGCTGGGAGGTTATTATGGCTTTCAGGGGAAGTAAGTGTTAGTTTGTACTGGTAGACATTTATGAACTTTTATGTTGACACCCAACTTAAGATTTTCTTCATGTCTCATAAACTTAAATACTGATGTACATTTGTTTTCCTCTGTTGTTTCAGAGCCCTGCCTCCATTACCAAGGTTACTGGCTGGATCTATGGCAGGTACCACGGCAGCTATGCTGACCTATCCTCTGGACATGGTGCGAGCCAGGATGGCCGTAACACCAAAGGAAATGTAAGTATCTCTAACTGCTAAAATACATAATCAGTGAATATTAAGCACTGACAATAGCCAAAGAGCACAGGGGGTTGCAATGGTATCAGTGTCTTGCTACAAGGTTCAGGTTTAGGATGATATCTGAGACATTTTGAAAGCATATCAAAAAGCCATGATACCACACAACATAAAGTGTTTTTCTATGAGATCTCATATCTGTCATGAATTATGCTGTTGTCACTGACAATGTGACAATGTCTTTAGTTCATTTATAAAGACTTGACAGGTGGTTTTACAGTTTGACAGTCAGAAAAACATAACTGAAGTAGGTGAAGCCACCAGGCAAAATTTGTTTGTATAGCACATTGTCATACACAGAAGTCAAGTTTTCTTAGTCAGGTGCTGCAGTTGCTCTCCTCTGGCTGCAGCAGCTGGGAACCACCTCTTGGACGACATTTGCACTAATTGGCTTAAGGCTTCACCGATACGCACGTTTTTATTCTAAGAAATTCTGATACTTTATCTCCCATGGTTATTTCTCCCAAAGATTGGCAAATTTATTTGATCTGCTCCTTGTGGGAGCTCATTTTTTTTAGATATGGGCACCAACACTATAATTATCATTTCCAGGTAGAAAGCTGTAAAAACTGTTTAGCTCAGGAGTTATTGTAAAAGAAGTAATGCTCTTATCACTCACTTTATTTTATATTTAACTGAAATACTGATTATGTTTGCATTGTAGCATGGAGTATATTATACAACTTGATGTATTTTTCTTGTTATACAGTCACATTTTGAAGTTTCTGTATAAATTCTAATTGAGTGTGTAGGACACTTAGTTCTATTTTTCAACTCTGTTTGAACTCAAAGTTTTTCAAATTGTGTCATTTTGAGTGACTCGTAAGGTTATATCAGTTTAGATAAACACATCAAAATTAAGATAGTTCTCTTATATTGCCAATAGAGTGAAAAGAGGAAGAATCAGTAGTAGGAGTATCCCTTTTAATTTTGTTATACTGTAACATAATTTCATCACTCTACAAAAACAACAACAAAAAGAAATAGTGATATGAATTTTTATGTCATATCACCCACCCATATTGACCTTGGTGCAGATTCAGTCATAATCAATGAGTAAGGAAAGAAAGTAGGTCTATGGATGGGTGTTTTTTTTTTTTTTTTTTTGTTCACATTGTAACTCAGATACCAGAATACAATAATGAACAGGAGTCTTTTGCTACACCTCATCCAGTTTCATCCAGCTTACATTTTTTATATTTTGTGTTCCGTTTCTCTGTTTTAGGTATAGTAACATTCTGCATGTGTTTGTGCGGATCTCTCGAGAAGAGGGCCTGAAGACATTGTATCGAGGTTTTACTCCCACCATGCTGGGTGTTATTCCCTATGCTGGTCTCAGCTTCTTTACCTATGAGACACTGAAGAAATTACATGCAGGTAATTTATCTACAACCCCTTTCTGTCACACCTAATGTTTATGTTGTGTATGTGAAATATTTATTCACTGAATTGGACCTCTTTACATCCTCCTCTCCCATGTAGAGCGCAGTGGGCGCCCACAGCCCTACTCATATGAACGTCTGGCATTTGGAGCCTGTGCAGGTCTCATTGGCCAATCAGCATCTTATCCTCTAGATGTGGTACGGCGGCGTATGCAGACTGCAGGAGTGACAGGTCACACGTACGGCACCATCCTGGGCACCATGAAGGAGATCGTGTCTGAGGAGGGGGTCATCCGTGGACTCTACAAAGGTCTCAGTATGAACTGGGTTAAAGGGCCTATTGCGGTGGGCATCAGCTTCACCACCTTTGACCTTACTCAGATCCTCCTGAGGAAGCTGCATCAGATGGGCTATACAGCTCGATAATAGTGATTCAGAGTGGAAAACGGGGAGAGCACAAGATCCCCATAAGCCCTCTTATGAGAAACAAGGAGGGAAAAGTGAGAGAGAGTAAAGAGTGTGTATCGCTGGACAGAAGCAAATGCACACTGGCTCAGGATGCGTGGGTAATATTAATGTATTCTCTCGCTTTATCTGTGTGCAACAAGGGATGTACACTCCCTGTAGGTACAAAGTAGGGTGTAGGGTGGTAACGTGTACCTCTACACGCTGTTGTCATGTACATCTAAGTGCAATATGCTCAGTGGTTTTATGTGTGTAGCCTATGTGTGTACACATAGATTATATTGCTCCTGCCCTGGTGGACCAGGCCTGTGAGTGTATTTATCAATCAAAGAGTTCAGAGGTTCACACACACTGACATCTCTCAGCTGCCTTGTGTGTCTGCTTAAAACTGACACCTTCAAATGCAATGCAGGATGCCACTCATCTGTTATGGACTTTTAAGATGCATTTGATTTGATCAGAGTAAAGTATGCCCCCTTGAGATTTGTTTTGATGTGAGTGAGTTTGTTTAAGGAATTATACCAAAGGTTAGGATGTGAGATAGCTTCAGATTATATGGTGTTAGTGGTGTTATAAACAATCTTGCCCAGCACAGAGGTAACAGCATCTTTACTGCCACTGAATAGTTTTTGTTTGAGTTGAAAATATCGAAATCTCTTTGAGTCCAGTATTTTTAAGTGGAGCTCCTGAACATTGAATTCACAGACTGTTATTTGGAATTAAGCTATTGTGCTGACAGCAGACAGATGATCTATATTTTATGCCAGTGCCAACAGATATAAAGTTTTAAGAGTGCCCATATTATTTTATGTTTGTTTTCACTGTAATCATATCATGGGCTTTTTAAAATATTGTAAATTTTGATAGTCAAATCTGTTGTCTGATGTATCAATACAGGTGATTAGACAGATTTAAAAAAATACCAGCTGAAAATCTCACCTACAGTTTAACCTCATACTGACATGCAGTGTCAAGTAATGCACATCAAACACTTTGATAGGTAATTTTCCAAATGTGTGATCATAGACACTGATTTAACAGTTTAGAAGGAACACCTGTACAGTCTAATGCAATCCAATACAACAGCCCTGCAGTGAGTATTACCTTTGTAAAGTTTACAATGCCCCTTGTCATTGACACTGTGTGTGTGAGAGGTGTTGCTTTAAATCTATGGCATTTTTAATGATATTGTTTTGGATTACAATATATTGACAGGTGTTTCTAATATTGTCACCCTCATGTATGTGTCACTGGTAATGAAAACACAGAGTCCCATACACACTATACAAATGTTGTCTTCCATGTGCTGTCAGTGTGGCAGCTGCAGGATCTGTCTCTTGGTGATTTTGCTGCCATTCATGCCCGTTTTCTTTAAAACTTGGCAAGACACTAGTTTTGATTTTGACAGGTCATTGAAATAATTTACAAACTTCTGGTTGGGGTGGACTCACAATGAAGATCTTTATTAGTATTTACTAATGGACTAACTTGACTGGAAATGTGCACACACCTAGTGAAGTGATCATTTGACTTCTCTGTTACAGGCAGCATTGAGTTCATTTTAGCATTCTCAGTATTGTACTTTACCTCAGCATGTAATCAATAGTTCATGAAATTCTCACATATCAATGTGTTATGTGGAGTATTGTCAAAAATGGGACTTTGTGCTCAGTTTTTATTTGACCATATGTGCGACAGTTTCAACAGTGTTGATGCAGGCTTGCAGCCATTGAGGAGTGTCAATAGTTTGTATACTTAGACCATACATACCATACATACTGTTTCTATACTTAGACCATACATACCGAGGATGCAGAGCCAAGTGGAGCAGAGGGCAGGAAGTGTCTCCTTCACCAGAATAAAAGCAGGAAACAAACAAGTGTGATGATTTAAACTGAAACTCAATAGTGTTTTGTATTTTTTAATGCATGATTCATACACAATTGTTTAAGACTCTACTGGGGCTGCACAAATGATTATTTTTTATTATTGATTAATCTTGAAATTATTTGAATAATCACCAGACAAATGCCCATAATAGTGACTAGAGCCCAGAGTGATGCCTTAACATTGCTTAAGTCTTCTGACCAGCATACAAACGCCCAAAAATATGATTTTTTTTTTCATGTTGTGAAAGAGAAAAGCAACCCTTTGCGAATCTTTAATCAGCAAATATTGTGTGTTTTCACTGTTTTAAAAGTTCAGTAACCTATTAGAATTTGAATTGATTTTGTCCATTAACCAACTCATTTATTGGCTGATTGAGCAGGGAGTAGGGAGCAGAGTATTTTTCGGTACTAATGTCGAAACAATACCTGGATTTCAGCACTGATACCAGAATGACTCTTCTTTGATTTTTGTTTGGTATTTGGTACTTTGGTACTTTTAGTATTTGATAGTTTTCGATACTCGCTGCTAGGGACACGTTGTGGTCAGTAACAGGACATTTTGAAATTTGGTACCCATCTCTATTCATATATTTATCTCGCAACACGTCCAGTCTGTGGTGCTGACTGGCAAAACAGATCCCGTACGCCCCCACCTTTTAAACTTACGAACCCTCTTTTAACCCCCCTGTCTGACCATCATTTCATCTGCCTCTCATCTGTCTGTTCATGGATGTTGTGATTGTTTTCCTCATTGTCCAGGGAATCAGGAGAAATGTAGCGTTCAGGTGACACACCCGAACCTAAGCGACTGTATTCACATCAGCAAACAGTGGAAAACTTTGATGCACTTGGGTTAACAGAGCAGTAGATGCAAGTTTAGTCAATTCGTTATCTTTACCCCTTACCTTAGGTAGCAGGAGGGAAGTATGTTTAACTAAGTTTGGATCAATGACAGCTTGAATTGTGCACATGTTCTGAGCTGACATTTGCAAGAGTGCTTCTTGGTTGAAAGTACACAGTAACGGAAAGCTGAGTCAAAGGCAGTTACTGACTCTTAAGTGCCTAACAAGGAATAGTAATGTGTTTACTATGACTGAGCTACTTCTACTAACCTTTCTGAAGGTCGCTTCCATTTTATAGCCTTGCTTTGGTCTTGAAGTTACAAATATTTAAGGAGCAGCGGGTGGTTTGAAGTTTGGGGATTGTTAGACCTCTGTGACTGAATGTATTACTTCAGGTGAAGTTTTTATATGTGAATTTTGTAAAACTTACAAACTGCCTTGCAGGGTATTGCTGTCTAGGGTGAGATACATGACTCTTTGGCTCTCTAGCAGACTCGATCAATCCATTCCAACACATATGGGACTGATTTGGAGGTAGGATGATTTAAAAGTACATTTAATGGCTGTTTGTAGCCTTATTTCAATTAGAATAACATAAAGAGCATTGCAATGTTATTATCTCCTAATTGAAGGACCTATAGATCAAAAGAGATTGGTAAGCGTGATGAAATGTACCATAATAGGGAGAGTCTAACGAACCTGGACAAACTCCTAGACAATCATTGCATGCCAAAAAGTTTTCTTTTGTATTTGTTTCAAAATAAAAATATGAGTTTTGTTGTGAACCTGACAAGGAATACTGACACACTACAACAACAAACTGGTAAAAGTTGTGATTTTATTTCCTCTAATGAAAGCAAATTGAATTGCTTTAACCCTGTTTGTGGGTGATCCTACACAGACGTGCAGACATACAATGCTACTGTATATGCATGTTACAACAGATCATCTTATATGTTTTTGTTTATGTGCATCAGTGGTATGATGGCTGTTTTGTAAATCCTAGTGATTTGTGCCAACTGAATGTAAACGTACCTACTAATACCACACCCTGTGTCCAGTCTGTAGTGTTGATTGTGTATCTGTTGCAAAGTTTTGAAATATTAAATTCTCAAATAAAACTGGATGTTAACTACAGATTGATGCTTGTGTCTTATTTCATTGGTTTTCATGGTCCTGAATGATGTCTGTGCTTTATGTTTGTGAGGTATGTTTGGTATTGGAATTACACTGTAGAAACTGCACAAATTGGAGATAAATAGCCTATATAAACTAACAAAGTATATTAATAAATAAATATAGAAATAAATGTAAGGACATCAATACAGATGCAAATATTTATATAAATGATTGAAAAAATAAATTAATAAACAAGAAATATATGAAGAAAAAAATAAACACTGAAAAATGTATAATGTATTATTTTTTGAGCCCTGATGCATAAGAAGGTGGTTATTGAGTTCCAAACAGAAAGAAAATGACTGAATAAAGAAATACAGGTGGAACTATATATATATATATATGATATATA
>NW_019174481.1:5243982-5245371 GCF_002260705.1 Seriola dumerili
TATATATATATATATAATGATCTGTGAATACATTCGATTATTTTTGAAATGAATGAAAAGCATTTGTGAATATCTTTCTAATATTTACAAATTTTCTATTTGTGAAGTTAAAAAACATTTGTGGATCTCGATTCTACACTTGTGAATTTCAATTTTACGCACATTGAGTTTTGAAAAAAACTTTCCACCACTCTGAACCAAAATGCACTTGTATGACAAGAGACATTTGAGAAATGTACTATACTATGACATTTTATACCTCAATATACTATGACTTTTTATGCCTTACAAACTTTGAAGATTTTATGCCTCACTATACTATGACTTTTATATCCTTAACATACTATGACGTTTTTTGACATTTTTATGCCTAACTATATTATGACATTTTCATGACATTTTATGCCTTACTATACTATGAGCTTTTAAAGACAATTTTGTGCCATATTATACTGTGACGCTTTTGGAAATTTATATGTCGTAATATACTATGACAGTTTTATGCTTAATTATCATATGATGATTTATGACGTTTTGTGACTTAATATACTATGATGTTTTTATGACATTTTATGCCCTTCTATACTCTGATGTTTTTATGACATTTTATGCCTCACTATACTATGACGTTTTTTTACCTTACTATACTATGACGTTTTTTTACCTTATTATACTATGACTTTTTTATGACATTTTATGCCTCACTATACTATGACGTTTTTTTGCCTTACTATACTATGACGTTTTTTTACCTTATTATACTATGACGTTTTTATGATATTTTATGCCTTACTATGATGTTTCTATGACTTTTAATGCCTTACTATATTATGACATTTTTATGAAATTTTATGCCTTACTATACTATGACTTTTTATGTCTTATTATGACTTACTATGCTATTATGTTTTTTGATGTTTTTATGCCTTACTATACTATGACTTTTTTGACGTTTTCATGCCTTACTATACTATGACGTTTTTATGTCTTTTTATGCCTTACTATACTATGATGTTTTCATGCCTTAGTATACTATGACGTTTTTGACGTTTTTATGACATTTTATGCCTTACTATATTATGACTGTTTATGCCTTACTATACTATGACGTTTTTGATCTTTTTTTGCCTTACTATACTATGATGTTTTTATGACATTTTATGCATTACTATACTATGGTGTTTTTATGACATTTTATGCCTTACTATACTATGACTTTTTTGACGTTTTCATGCCTTACTATACTATAACGTTTTTATGTCTTTTTATGCCTTACTATATTATGACTTTTTATGCCTTACTATACTATGACGTTGTTATGACATTTTATGCCTTACTATACTATGGTGTTTTTATGACATTTTATGCCTTACTATATTATGACTTTTT
>NW_019174481.1:5250066-5280593 GCF_002260705.1 Seriola dumerili
TTATGCCTTACTATATTATGACTGTTTATGCCTTACTATACTATGACGTTTTTGATCTTTTTTTGCCTTACTATACTATGATGTTTTTATGACATTTTATGCATTACTATACTATGGTGTTTTTATGACATTTTATGCCTTACTATACTATGACTTTTTTGACGTTTTCATGCCTTACTATACTATGACGTTTTTATGTCTTTTTATGCCTTACTATATTATGACTTTTTATGCCTTACTATACTATGACGTTCTTATGACATTTTATGCCTTACTATATTATGACTGTTTATGCCTTACTATACTATGACGTTTTTGATCTTTTTTTGCCTTACTATACTATGATGTTTTTATGACATTTTATGCATTACTATACTATGGTGTTTTTATGACATTTTATGCCTTACTATACTATGACTTTTTTGACGTTTTCATGCCTTACTATACTATGACGTTTTTATGTCTTTTTATGCCTTACTATATTATGACTTTTTATGCCTTACTATACTATGACGTTCTTATGACATTTTATGCCTTACTATACTATGGTGTTTTTATGACATTTTATGCCTTACTATATTATGACTTTTTATGCCTTACTATACTATGATGTTTTCATGCCTTAGTATACTATGACGTTTTTGACGTTTTTATGACATGTTATGTCTTACTATACTATGACATTTTTATGACGTTATGTCTTACTATACTATGACGTTTTTATGCCTTGCTATAGTATGTCATTTTTTGTCTTTTCATGCCTTAGTATACTATGAGGTTTTTATGTCTTTTTATGCCTTACTATGCTATTACGTTTTTTGTTGTTTTTATGCCTTACTATACTATGACTTTTTTATTACATTTTATGCCTTACTATATTATGACTGTTTATGCCTTACTATACTATGACGTTTTTGATCTTTTTTTGCCTTACTATACTATGATGTTTTTATGACATTTTATGCATTACTATACTATGGTGTTTTTATGACATTTTATGCCTTACTATACTATGACTTTTTTGACGTTTTCATGCCTTACTATACTATGACGTTTTTATGTCTTTTTATGCCTTACTATATTATGACTTTTTATGCCTTACTATACTATGACGTTCTTATGACATTTTATGCCTTACTATACTATGGTGTTTTTATGACATTTTATGCCTTACTATATTATGACTTTTTATGCCTTACTATACTATGATGTTTTCATGCCTTAGTATACTATGACGTTTTTGACGTTTTTATGACATGTTATGTCTTACTATATTATGACTGTTTATGCCTTACTATACTATGACGTTTTTGATCTTTTTTTGCCTTACTATACTATGATGTTTTTATGACATTTTATGCATTACTATACTATGGTGTTTTTATGACATTTTATGCCTTACTATACTATGACTTTTTTGACGTTTTCATGCCTTACTATACTATGACGTTTTTATGTCTTTTTATGCCTTACTATATTATGACTTTTTATGCCTTACTATACTATGACGTTCTTATGACATTTTATGCCTTACTATACTATGGTGTTTTTATGACATTTTATGCCTTACTATATTATGACTTTTTATGCCTTACTATACTATGATGTTTTCATGCCTTAGTATACTATGACGTTTTTGACGTTTTTATGACATGTTATGTCTTACTATACTATGACATTTTTATGACGTTATGTCTTACTATACTATGACGTTTTTATGCCTTACTATAGTATGTCATTTTTATGTCTTTTCATGCCTTAGTATACTATGAGGTTTTTTTGATGTTTTTATGCCTTACTATACTATGACTTTTTAATTACATTTTATGCCTTACTATATTATGACTGTTTATGCCTTACTATACTATGACGTTTTTGATCTTTTTTTGCCTTACTATACTATGATGTTTTTATGACATTTTATGCATTACTATACTATGGTGTTTTTATGACATTTTATGCCTTAATATAGTATGACGCTTTTGTGCCTTACTATATTATGACTTTTTATGCCCTACTATACTATGACTTTTTTGACATTTTTATGCCTTACTATACTATAACTTTTTTTTAGGTTTTTATGCCTTACTATACTATTACTTTTTTGACATTTTTATGCCTTACTATACTATGACGTTTTCATGCCTTAGTATACTATGATGTTTTTATGCTTCACTATATTGTGACATTTTTATGTCTTTTTATGCCTTACTATGGCACGACTTTTTTATGACATTTTATGCCTTACTATATTATGACTTTTTATGCCTTACTATAATATGACGTTTTTGATGTTTTTATGCATTACTATACTATGACTTTTTTTTTACATTTTATGACTTACTATACTGTGACGTTTTTATGACATGTTATGTCTTACTATACTATGACGTTTTTATGACATGTTGTGTCTTACTATACTATGATGTTTTTATGCTTCACTATATTATAACTTTTTATGTCTTTTTATGCCTTACTATAGTATGACTTTTTTATGACATTTTATACCTCACTATACTATGACGTTTTTTTGCCTTACTATACTATGACGTTTTTTTACCTTATTATACTATGACTTTTTTATGACATTTTATGGCTCACTATACTATGATGTTTTTTTGCCTTACTATACTATGACGTTTTTTTACCTTATTATACTATGACGTTTTTATGATATTTTATGCCTTACTATACTATGACGTTTTTATGACATTTTATGCCTTACTATACTATGACTTTTTTGATCTTTTTTTGCCTTACTATACTATGATGTTTTTATGACATTTTATGCATTACTATACTATGGTGTTTTTATGACATTTTATGCCTTACTATACTATGACTTTTTTGACGTTTTCATGCCTAACTATACTATGACGTTTTTATGTCTTTTTATGCCTTACTATATTATGACTTTTTATGCCTTACTATACTATGACGTTCTTATGACATTTTATGCCTTACTTTACTATGGTGTTTTTATGACATTTCATGCCTTACTATAGTATGACGCTTTTGTGCCTTACTATATTATGACTTTTTATGCCCTACTATACTATGACTTTTTTGACATTTTTATGCCTTACTATACTGTGACTTTTTTTAGGTTTTTATGCATTACTATACTATGACTTTTTTGACGTTTTTATGCCTTACTATACTATGACGTTATTTGACAAATTTATGCCTTACTATACTATGACGTTATTTGACAAATTTATGCCTTACTATACTATGACGTTATTTGACAAATTTATGCCTTACTATACTATGACGTTATTTGACAAATTTATGCCTTACTATACTATGACGTTATTTGACAAATTTATGCCTTACTATACTATGACGTTATTTGACAAATTTATGCCTTACTATACTATGACGTTATTTGACAAATTTATGCCTTACTATACTATGACGTTATTTGACAAATTTATGCCTTACTATACTATGACGTTATTTGACAAATTTATGCCTTACTATACTATGACGTTATTTGACAAATTTATGCCTTACTATACTATGACGTTATTTGACAAATTTATGCCTTACTATACTATGACGTTATTTGACAAATTTATGCCTTACTATACTATGACGTTATTTGACAAATTTATGCCTTACTATACTATGACGTTATTTGACAAATTTATGCCTTACTATACTATGACGTTATTTGACAAATTTATGCCTTACTATACTATGACGTTATTTGACAAATTTATGCCTTACTATACTATGACGTTATTTGACAAATTTATGCCTTACTATACTATGACGTTATTTGACAAATTTATGCCTTACTATACTATGACGTTTTTATGACTTTTTATGCCTTATTATACTATGACATTTTTATGACATTTTATGCCTTATTTTGACGTTTCTATGACTTTTAATGCCTTACTATGTTATGACGTTTTTATGAAATTTTATGCCTTACTATACTATGACTTTTTATGTCTTTTTATGACTTACTATGCTATTATGTTTTTTTATGTTTTTATGCCTTACTATACTATGACTTTTTTATGACATTTTATGCCTTACTATAGTATGACTTTTTATGCCTTACTATACTATGATGTTTTCATGCCTTAGTATACTATGACGTTTTTGACATTTTTATTACGTCATGTCTTACTATACTATGACGTTTTTATGCCTTACTATAGCATGTGATTTTTATGTCTTTTTATGCCTTACTATACTATGATGTTTTTATGTCTGTTTATGCCTTACTATACTATGATGTTTTTATGTCTTTTTATGCCTTACTATACTATGATGTTTTTATGTGTTTTTATGCCTTACTATAGTATGACTTTTTTATTACATTTTATTCCTTACTATATTATTATTTTATACTATGACGTTTTCATGCCTTTATATACTATGATGTTTGACATTTTTATGACTTACAATACTGTGACGTTTTTATGTCTTTTTATGCCTTACTATACTATGACATTTTTTTTTACCTTATTATACTATGACATTTTCATGACATTTTATGCCTTACTATGGCATGACGTTTTTATGACATTTTATGCCTTACTATGACATTTCTATGACTTTTAATGCCTTACTATATTATGACGTTTTTATGAAATTTTATGCCTTACTATACTATGACTTTTTTATGTCTTTTTATGACTTACTATGCTATTATGTTTTTTGATTTTTTTATGCCTTACTATACTATGACTTTTTTATGACATTTTATGCCTTACTATATTATGACTTTTTATGCCTTACTATACTATGACGTTTTCATGCCTTAGTATACTATGACTTTTTCATGACGTTTTATGCCTCACTAGACTATGACGTTTTTTGACATGTTATGTCTTACTATACTATGACGTTTTTATGCTTCACTATATTATGATGTTTTCATGACATTTTATGCCTCACTAGACTATGACGTTTTTTGACATTTTATGCCTTATTATGACATTCTTATGACCTTTTATGCCTTACTATACTATGATGTTTTTTTGCCTTACTATATTATCACTTTTTATGCCTTACTATATTATGACATTCTTATGACATTTTATGCCTTACTATACTATGACGTTTTTATGACATTTTTTACCTTTCTATACTATGATGTTTTTATGCCATTTTATGCCTTACTATACTATGACGTTTTCATGCCTTTTATACTATGACATTTTTGATGTTTTTATGCCTTACTATACTGTGACGTTTTAATGCTTCACTATATTATGACTGTTTATGACATTTTATGCCTTACTATACTGTGACGTTTTAATGCTTCACTATATTATGACTGTTTATGACATTTTATGCCTTACTATACTGTGACGTTTTAATGCTTCACTATATTATGACTGTTTATGACATTTTATGCCTTACTATACTATGACGTTTTTATGACAGTTTTTTCCTTTCTATACTATGATGTTTTTGACATTTTTATGCCTTACTATACTATGACGTTTTTAGGACATGTTATGTCTTACTATACTATGACGTTTTTATCCTTCACTATATTATGATGTTTTCATGACATTTTATGACTCACTATACTAGGATGTTTTTTTTCCTCACTATACTATGACGTTTTTTTTGACATTTTATGGCTTACTATACTATGACGTTTTTGTGCCTTACTATATTATGACTTTTTATGCCTTACTATATTATGACATTCTTAGGACATTTTATGCCTTACTATACTATGACGTTTTTATGACATTTTATACCCTTTTATACTATGATTTTTTTATGCCATTTTATGCCTTACTATACTATGACGTTTTCATGCCTTTATACACTATGATGTTTTTGTTGTTTTTATGCCTTACTATACTGTGACGTTTTAATGCTTCACTATTCTATGACGTTTTTTTACCTTACTATGTTATAACTTTTTATGTCTTTTTATGCCTTACTATACTATGACTTTTTTATGACATTTTATGCCTTAGTATATTATGACTATTTATGCCTTACTATACTATGACGTTTTTTTACCTTATTATACTATGACTTTTTTATGACATTTTATGCCTTAGTATATTATGACTATTTATGCCTTACTATACTATGACGTTTTCATGCCTTAGTATACGATGATGTTTTTGACATTTTTAGGACTTACTATACTATGACGTTTTTATGACATGTTATGTCTTACTATACTATGACGTTTTTATGCTTCACTATATTATGACGTTTTCATGACATTTTATGCCTCACTATACTATGACGTTTTTTTAACGTTATTATACTCCATGAGCGTTTTTTATGACATTTTATGGCCTTATTTGACGTTTCTATGACTTTTAATTCCTTATTATACTATACGTTTTTATGAAATTTTTATGCCTTACTTATACTATGAACGTTTTTATGAAATTTTATGCTTACTATAACTTGACTTTTGTATGTCTTTTATGACTTACTTAACTATGACGTTTTTATGCTTCACTCTTACTATCTATGACTTTTATGTCTTTTTTTGCCTTACTATACTATGGTGTTTTTATGACATTTTATGCCTTACTATACTGTGACGTTTTTATGACATGTTATGCCTTACTCTACAATGACATTTTTATGCCTTACTATATTATGACTTTTTAGGCCTTATTATACTATGACGTTTTTATGACATTTTATGCCGCACTATACTATGACGTTTTTATGACATTTTATACCCTTCTATACTATAATGTTTTTATGCCATATTATGCCTTACTATACTATGATGTTTTCATGCCTTTATATACTATGACGTTTTTGATGTTTTTATGCCTTACTATACTGTGACGTTTTATGCTTCACTATATTATGACTTTTTATGACATTTTATGCCTCACTATTCTATGACGTTTTTTTACCTTATTATACTATGACTTTTTTATGACATTTTATGCCTTATTATGACGTTTCTATGACGTTTAATGCCTTACTATACTATGACGTTTTTATGAAATTTTATGCCTTACTATACTATGACGTTTTTATGAAATTTTATACCTTACTATACTATGACTTTTGTATGTCTTTTTTTGACTTACTATGCTTTTACGTTTTTTGATGTTTTTATGCCTTACTATACTATCATGTTTTTTGATGTTTGTATGCTTCACTATATTATGACTTTTTATGCCTCACTATACTATGACGTTTTTAGGACTTTTTATGCCTTACTATACTATCATGTTTTTTGATGTTTGTATGCTTCACTATATTATGACTTTTTATGCCTCACTATACTATGACGTTTTTAGGACTTTTTATGCCTTACTATACTATCATGTTTTTTGATGTTTGTATGCTTCACTATATTATGACTTTTTATGCCTCACTATACTATGACGTTTTTAGGACTTTTTATGCCTTACTATACTATGACGTTTTTATGAAATTTTATGCCTTACTATACTATGATGTTTTTATGTATTTTTATGCCTTACTATGGTATGACTTTTTATGCCTTACTATACTATGATGTTTTTGATGTTTTTATGCTTCACTATATTATGACTTTTTATGTCTCTTTATGCCTTACTATACTATGAAATTTTTATGACATGTTATGTCTTACTCTACAATGACATTTTTACATTTTACTATATTATGACGTTTTTATGCCTTAATCTACTATGACGTTTTTTTTTTTACGTTTTTATATCCCTAAACTTTTTTTGGTGGTTGTGTTAAACAGTTGCTTCTCTGTCCTGCCAGAACATTTTGGAGAGGGTATTTGGTATTGTCCAAGATGGCCTTAATCTTACATTGCACGTATCTCTCCACACCAGTCCTGGATTTTTTTTTTTAAATAAACGTGGTTTAACGTCACATAATCATTTTTCTGGCACCACTGGATTAAAATGTAGACTCTTCTCTTTAAATACCCGATGCCATGGTGAATCGTTGAAGCAGAGTTCCATTGACGATGGCTATTTAAAGTCCTCATGCACGTGTTTAACTCAAAGTGAACATACTCAGAGTTGATTGAACTCACTCAGATCAGCTGTTCTAGAGCTGACAACCCGAGTTTCCCATTTCAGGGTTCAGGGTTAGAGTCAGAGTTTGTTAAACCTGCTTTCTGAAATAGAACCCTGTTCATACAGATAATATTGAAACAAATCTATCTCCATACTCTTGCGACCCTACACTTAACAGGATGATGGTGTTGGACACTCACGAAAATGGTGTGTAGTGACATCCAATGACCACTGCAGGGAGCTCCATCCTCGTGAATGAGTGTAGTCCTCCGGCTGTAGTTCCTCTTGTGTCCTGTGGGTCGCGGTGCAGCGCGTTTCTCAGAGCTGAAGGAAGGAGGTGAGCTGGGTCAGACGGTGCAGCTTCTCTGCCTGAGGCCGTGCTGGCGCATTGAACTTGACCGTGAACGCAGCACAGCAAAACATGAACCTGACGAAGAAACTGATTCAATTAATAAAACTCATTAAAACTCATCTAAATAGTGAAATGTATGATATTATGAAAATACATCTGATATCTGAGGTTAAATTTAGATTAATCCAGATTTTGTTGGAAGATAATGAATCCCTATTTTATTTACAACTGATTTCAGGATGATCACTCAGCAGCTGTCTCAGTCAGGCGAAATATCTGGTTTAGTCCGGGTTTTGTGCCTAAACCGGACAGGAAGCTAGGACCAGACTCTTTGTGCAAAGATTTCTGGGAACGTGGGAGGGAAAAAAGCGCTGGAAGAAAGGAGCTATAGGGAAGATAGAGGACTAATTAGAGACTGAAGGAGGGAGGGATGGACGGAGGCTGTCAGAGGATGTGGTTGCTATAGATACTTGGCATGATGCCAGGTGGAGGCAGAACCAATTTGCATTTATTCAGATGATGGCTGTTCTCTCTCTCTCTCTCTCTCTCTCCCTCCCTCTCTCTCTCTCTCTCTCTCTCTCTCTCTCTTTCTCTCTCTCTCTCTTTCCTCCCCCCTTCCCAGAAATAAAAGCAGCAAAACAGCCTTTCTTCCATTTTAATTTCTTCCATTTCACATTTATCCCAAACAATTCAATTTCCTTATGAAGCAATTTTTTTTAATGCAAAACCCAGAGAATACTGATTCAAAAATACAAAACATTAACCTACTTATACCTGAAGAAAAACACATATATGCTCTTCTGTTGAATATTTTCAATATTATGCTGATTTTATTTGATAGTGCCACTAACAAAATTTTTGTTCTGTTAGAAAACCAACAGGCTTTTTTTTCTTCTCCTTTCTTTTCTTTTCTTTTTTTTTTACCGTATTAGAGATTATGTGATTGTGAAGCTGAAAGCTGCAAAACCACACTGTTGCCTCTTCTTCTTCTTCTTTAATTTCTATTTAATTTTGTTTTAACTATACCTAACCATTTCTCTCTCTTTTTTTATTGAAACTATAAAGAACACAATTCTGCATTACTGTCCTTTAGGCCTGTGGACAGTTTCATGTAGGCCTAAATTTGTTCCTTGGGTTAATCTCAAAAAGAAAATGCAGCATTTATTTTAGATAAAAAAAACCTCAAGCATAAAAAGCCCCTTCATTGCAGTTTTGGTCTTATCGCCCATTCAAAATTCACTGTACTGGGTTAATGCACAACATACTAATTAACGTGCTCTGAGGAGTCTGGCCTGCACAGTAGATTAGTTAGCTGGTGTTGGGCCTTTGGACTAAAAGACAATTATTTTTGAAATTTCATAATATTTCTTATTTGTATAAAATATTTATTTCTCTGCACAAAAAATGAAAAAAATAAAATAAGACTAAACAAAAAGCCCAAAGGACTATAACAAAATAAAAGTCTCAAACCTGAAAAAGACTCAGAAAAACAATTAAAATAAATTCATTACGTTGTAAAATTCTGAACTAGATAAGGCTTATTTCTTTTGTAACAGCAGGTAGTGTTCATTTTTAAGTAAATGAAAATGTGTCGCTACAGTTTCCACAATGAATGACACTACACCAGAATTAATTTCACAGAAGCAACTTGTATCAAAACAGGAAACAGCAATAAACATCTGCCCTGCTCTAATTCTAACTGTGAGATCTTTTTACTGAAAATATGTTTAGTATGAAGACTGAATAAATTCACTAGAGCTCAACATCAAATTTAACGTTCTCTTTATTGATCACATATACAGTTATACCATATATACACACAAAGGTTTATAACAACTCAAGTTATTTGAATGACACAGTGAAAAAAGACCTTGGGGTATTTTTCAGCTGACTCATCCTTGACAGCTATAGCATGGAGTGACAGGTCTTTTGAGGTAAAATAAATAAATTTAAAAAAACAACCAAAAAAAAACAACAACCAAAAACACACACACACACACTTCCAATGAGTCAGGATTAAACTTGGATGGATGTATTTAACAGCGTCATATATTAGTTAACATCACCATGAATACGTTTGGAAAATTAAACACAATATTCATTTTAGTTCTATATTTTAATATAATAAATCTCAACCCACAGACACATATGATGTTTAACGATAAAAACCCAAGGCACAGCTGTTGGAAAAAAATATTCTGTATCTCTCTGTCAGTGTCTTTTTCTTGGATTCAGTTCAGATTTAGTGTTTCACCTCTAGGTGTTAATTGTGCAGCTGAAAAATCTGCAAAAATTGGTTAGTTCAGTCCAATCTGGCCAGAAATCCTTTTCTTCAAATCAAAAGTTGTCCTGCCAATCAGTAAGTTTCCAGTGCACCATCAATCTGCAAGGAGGAAAGAAGAAAGAGGAAATTAGTGACAGAACTGGGACACAGAATTAAAAAAAAAAAAAAAAAAAACATAACAAAATTGTCCTATTTTTTTACAGCCAAGATCATAAAGAACAGTGACACTGCCTGAGGTATAACTACAGCCGAGAGTTCAGGGTGGATAATTGTGTCTGTGTGTCATGTCATAGGACTGACACAGCATTTTTCGACTACAAAAAAAAAAATGTTGGGGTGTTGACGGGGCAGTGGAGATGGAGATACAGGCGGGACTCCCTCCTCATGACTACCAATATCTGTCTGTGTTTGAGTCTACGCTCAGCCACCTTTGACCTCTAAAGTCTGGAGCGTCAAGAGGACACAGTCGAAAAGGGACCCCCACAACTGTGCCTGAGGGAAAAGACACGCATGCACGCACGCACGCACGCACGCACGCACGCACGCACGCACGCACACACACACACGCACACACAGTTCTGCTGTCTGGTTTTGCACCGTCATGACTGAACAAGATTAGGATCTGACTAGCAGAGATAAGGGATTTAATCCTAATTTGTCCAGACTTTAATCATGATCATAACAGACTGCCTTTGTATTTATATATTTTAATTATTCTGCAAAACCTTTTATAAAACCTAAAATCACTCTGGGTTCATGCCAGTTTCTTACTTCTATTAATTCTCCAACAGTGCAGACTGATTCACAGTATAAAAATCAAGGTATGTGTGGGTTGGGTGAAGGAGGAGGAGGAGTATAGGGTTAGTTATGACTGAGGAGATCACAGCTAGACTACAGTCCCTGGGTAGATGCAGCGTTTCAGACATTGGGCAATTATGAAGGGCCTTCCTGAGCCTGTACGGCTCTCCAGGGCTACTCCTCTGCCCACGCTGTCCCATCAACTGGCTAATGTATGCAGAGGGGAGCCCACAGTCCTGTCTCCAGACTGCACACACTGAAAGCAACTTATAAAGAGTTTAATACTGTTAAATATATACATCTTGATTCCTATTTCAATAAAAGCAGGAGTGAGGGGGTAACAGTTGAGTCTTAACAGGATTACTGTAACCCTTAAAATGATATGACAGTGTGATGCTTGGAGCCAAAGAAAGGCACACAAATACAGGAGGTCAGAGGAGGTGGATGGACCATTTCCAACCATGACTTCTTTTAGCAAATCATTCCCCCTCTGCCTTCTGTCTTTCCTGCTTCCCTCCTCTGCACTCTGTTTTATAATCCTAAAATAACTGCAGGATTTTTAATATCTTTGCGAAAACCAGACGCTCTCAGATCTTCTTCCCTTCCACATAAATAAATCTATATAGTCCTTGATTTGTC
Source organism: Seriola dumerili (assembly GCF_002260705.1). Taxonomy (NCBI): domain Eukaryota; kingdom Metazoa; phylum Chordata; class Actinopteri; order Carangiformes; family Carangidae; genus Seriola; species Seriola dumerili. The sequence continues at coordinate 5,262,128 of NW_019174481.1, forward strand.
GGTTTCTAACTTTGAGAAGACACACACAGCCAACTCTTCTCAACTCTCTCAAAACAGGAAGCAACCAAAGAAACCACCTTAATGAGGGCACGATAGATGAAAATGTTTGGTGAATAAAGCGCTGGATTGGATAGAGTTGTGTGACTTTTTTTTTTTTTTTAATTTTGATGTCCTTGATTTATCCATAATAATAATTATTAATAAGTATAAATAAGTAGTTAATAAGTATTTATTATCAGAGCTGTAGATTTTGACTTACTTGAGACCTGGTAAAATAAAGTAAGCCCCAGAGCTTGAAAATGTCAGTATTAGTTCTATGCATTGACAAGGCTGGTCTCTGTTATGTATAAAACACTTACAGGTTAGCAGGTTGGACGGGAAAAGACCTGAAAGAAAATCATCTTGATCCATCAGTTCACTTATTAAGATACCTGAACATCAGGAGACTTGAAAACAGCTCTGATTTTTAACTCTGTTAACTTCTCCAGCGCACACAGAGAATACACTGTCCACCAAGTTCTCCCTCACCTCCACCGGACCAGGTCAGTCTTCAGATGATATTCTCATGGTAACAAAGTAAATCTTTTTCCAAGGATCAAGAAGGCACAGCAGAGAAAGTGTGTGTGTGTTTGCGTGTGTGCGTGTGTTTGCGTGTGTGTGTAATGAGTTGCCAAAGTAAGAGAAGCATAAATACAGAAAAAGCCTGAATTTGTAACCATGAGAGGGTGTGACTGTGTATGTGTGTGTGTGTGTGTGTGGGGGGGGCTTTCTCCCTCCATTTCCCTTCTTTCTGTATTTAACCCCCCCCTTCAACACACACACACACACACACACACACACACACACACACACACACACACACACACACACTCTTATGCTGACATTGTGTCCGTCCAACAAAGACGTCCCCGCAGCCCCCTCATTATAAATACATGTCATTGGATCACAGCTCGTCTGAATCCCTGAGTCTGCTGCGCTCTAAGTGGCCGTGACTGAGCCCTGAATGGGTGGCCGAGCGACAGCTATACCAATAGAGCCAACAGTGTGTGTGTGTGTGTGTGTGTGTGTGAGTGTGTGTGTACAGAGACGACCACAACCCACCCCCCACCCCCCAGCCTATGGGAATGAAAGCTTCACAGCAGGACGAGGTCAGAGGTCAGGCTGTCTGTTACATACACATGTGTACACATACACACATGCAGTTTACTGGACATTTGATATACTGATGCAGAGCAGAAAAAACAGAAGGAGGACATTATGATTAAAATGGTTTTTGAGTTGAATTCAGTTGAAGAGTGTTAACGGTTAACTGCTGCATGTGGAAAGCAGGTTTGCTTTAAATCTGGGGCAATAAGTTTCCTGCTGCCTCAACAACAAAGCTGCACGAATCTAGTCCTGGCTCACTTAGAAGGAGGGAACAAGGTGTCCGTGTGTGTATATATATTTGTGTGTGTGTGTGTGTGTGTGTGTTAAAAGAGCTCATCCTATTTCATTTTGCAGGGGAAATGCGAAAGTGTCGCTATCCCTCTGGAACCACAAACCAGGACACTCTCTCTCTCTCTCTCTCTCTCTCTCTCTCTCTCTCTCTCACTATCAAGGCTTCTATTTCTGAGTCTGAGCTCACATTTCTCCCTGGGTATAAAAAAGTTTTCCTCACTCTACTTTCGCTTGAGTTTTGAACCCACAGAGATATGACCTGGACTCGACTGGAAATCATTAATTAATGGACAGCTAATCACCAGCAGGTATGCTCAATATCCAAACAAATAAGGCATCTTTTTTGCTTCGCCTTGAGTTGACAAAATAATTGTATGATATAAAGAGAAGCTTTGTTCCCTAATTTCATTGTACAAACGAATGACAAGCGCTGATTAGTGAGTGTCTGATGCACACTGGGCTCATTAATGCAGCAATGCAACAATGAGCAGAGGAAAAGGCGGCGGTTGCCCATGCTAATCATCTCTGCTAGCCCGCCACCTTCCAGCACCTTTGCCTATATATATATATATATATATATATATGTCTCCTCCCCCTCACTAGACGAGGACCCTGAATAGCTGCCTGCGCACACTGCCTGATGGGAAACAGAAGCAGGGTTTTTTGAGGGATAGGCGCCTACTGTCGTCTCAGCAGCTAGAGTTTGGCTGTCAGAGAGGGTTTTAATGAAAGCAAAAAATGTTTATACTGCATCTGTCCATCATAGTTAATCTTAGTATTCTGAGGTAGTGCATGTTTCTTGAAACAATATAGCAAAGAAAATTGCTCAAATTTGTTTGTTTACAGAGGAATCCGTTTTAGTTTAGATACATTTTCATTATGAGAATCACATTTATGCGACATGTAGACAAATCTAAAAATACCCTTTATGAGTGTCTCTCATTTCTGTGAGTGAAAATATGTAACATGAGTTAGCTGTCAAAACTTTGCTGAGTAATCGTTGCAAATGTCAGTTGTTCATCGTGCAAAAATGCTACAGTAGTTTAAATAATGGCGAAACATAATTTTTAGGTGCAAGTTATTCTTAGAGCAGGTATTAAATCTCGAGTATAGGTCAGTGTTTTTTTCTAAGAGTGGAATTTATACAGGATTTATACAAAGTCAGTAATGTGGAGAATCATCAGAAAAGTTCAGGTTAAGTAATTTAAGTCTAAAAAAAACTAAATCTGCTACAGAGTGCAACAGTCTGAGTCCTGTACAACATATGGCCATTCCCTGAAAGGCTCAGATTTCTGTGAGAAATGTGAGACATAGAGAGGAATAAAGCGACTGGCAGACAAAACACCTTGTGTAAAAATTGTGAAATGGAGAATAATGGAAAGCATGTGAGAGAAAACGAGAGAACAAGGGACAAAGAGGGTGCGAGAGAGATGTGAGTCTCAAAAAAGTGTCAATGCCAGGCTTCCTTTAGGCATGAGTGAGAAACTATGAGGCCTGGTGGTGTGTGAATGGTTCGGGAACACGCATACAAACACATACCACAGGCACAAACACACACTTTGACGCACACACACACATACACATGCGCACATGCATGCACACGCACACACACATATGCACGCACACACACACACACACGCACACACCCTCCCTACTGAGCCAGAGCCTGTGCCAGCGAGACAGGTCTATGGGTCTATTGAGGGGACTTGGAGGGAGCTGTCCCTTTCTGTGGAGCTAATGAAGCCTGCACCCACAAGCATAAAGGAGTGGAGAGAGTTAGCACTGCGCTCCTTCACCCATTCACTCACTTCCTTCCTTTACACAGCTCCTGATGAGGTAATGCTTTCTCTCTTAAAGGGATACCATAAGTAATGCACCTTTACGCATGCAGCTCTTTACAATACGACACGCCAGAAATAAATCTGGATACAGTTTTTATGGATACAAACTGGATAGTTTTATGATAGAAGGCCCAAGAACACTGAAGATGCAAATCTTTAAAAATGATTCACAAATATATATATATGTTATTTTATTCTAGAAAGTCTCCGTAATTTCCTAAAATACCTGGGCATCATAGTTTTTATCAAACAGTAGCAAACACAGCATTTTGTTGGGGACTATTTTCAGCTGTGGATTGATACACATTTGTCTTTACAGCAGCAGCTAAAAAAATAAAACATAGTGTCCATGTTCATTGTAGTGAAAGAACATGTCACCCAGTGCAACAGTGTGGCTCATTGATGTGTTTTTAAATAGTTTTTGGACGGAATGGCTGCTTTGATTAATTATTAAGAAAATGTAGCAATGCAATCTCAAAACTGAAAGATAAAAATAGAAAATGGTTTTAAGATCTCCTATGTTTTATAGATTTCATTTGTTCATGTTATACTGTTCATCCGAAAATTTGGCAATAGAAGATCAGATGAATAAATTTTTTTTCAAAGGTTACAGCCAATCGGAGTCTGACAGCAGACTGTTCGATGGCGAAATTTTAAAAAGTTGAAAGAACTGTAAACTAATAAGACTGATGGTCTTGATAATCTTCCATCTGAAGGATATAAGACTTTTAAATCAAATTTTCCCCAAAGATTCCTTCATCATATAGACTTTTGTCAATGTAAATGATCAATTCAATGTTGGTTTTTGGTCTTTTCATAGGATTTGTTGACAATAAGTAAAAGATAGAATATCACCCGATTTATCCCCTAAGATGACAGAGATCTCAAAGTATTGACTAAACCGTTAATAAGGTTTTCCAGTTTGATTTGACAGAAATCACAGTGGCTAAAACTCCAGCATGGAAATGTGGAGTCCTTGTACAAAGCTGCCATCAATCTAAAAAGAAACAAAGACAGGCACCACACTGGAGAGCCTGAGACCAATGTGTCACTCAGAGAAGAAATGTCACAGAAAGCAGAGATGTGGGGAGAAAAGGCTTCCAGACAACACAATCACACTTTCAGCAGGGGAGGTCTGACTTTAAGCTGCCTGTCTGTCTGTCTGCCTGTCTTCTACTCTGCTGCTGCTACAAGATGATGAAGGAGCTCTTGTCCAAGTCTACACCCAGTCTAGTCCTCTCTGAGCAACCAGACTGAGCTAACAATAGACAGCAGTGCTTATCAAACAGCCTGGCAACTTCATTAGCATCCAGCAAGACCCAGACGACAACCAAAGTGGCCCTACACACACACACCCACACTCATGAGCCAGACAACCCCTCCGCTGGCCTTGACCCATGAACTCTAGGGTCCTCTTTCACCTGCTACAACTGCATTCATGCTAGCAAGGCTGTCTCGCCAGTGGCCGACTGTTCTGCATATATTCTCCTAACATTCCCACGCTCCGAGCGCAGACCTCCAGCACGGGAGATGATCACACTTTCAGCGCAGCAGTATTCATACGAGACATTATGGAGATTTGCATTGTGTCTGGCTGCCTGAGACTTTTTTTTGGGCCTCATGTCGACCACCACCGTCTTCATGACTTTATCCCTTTTGAGTGGAAGGGAGGCTTTTCTTTTCCGTCTTCCTCCTCAAATGAAATCTGTAAATATCCTATGACCCCATGTCTGACTGGCACACAAAGAAAATAGAGCACAGTCATATTTGTTTTTAATACACTGCTTTATTTCCTATTTGTTTGCGTTCCTGTTGTTGTATGTCTGGAAAACCATGTCTTTGTCATCATGAAATAATGCCCTAATGTCATTCCTCCCCTTCCCGCTATCCGTTCCTTTCCTCTTCCCGCTGAAGCTGTGTTGTTGACTCTCTTTCCCCCGGCACATCAAGGGTAAACTCGTGACTCCGCTCGCCTTCCCTTCCTCTTCCTGATTCTTTACGATTTGTCACTGGCCAAAAGCAGCTCAACATCTCCTGATTGGCTGGCGTGAGGAACAGAAACAGTGATGCTACTAACATGAGGCTTCAGTATAGTAGGGGTGTTTATGTGTTATTGCGAGAAATGGGGTAGAGCCCGTTCCTGCTCTCCGACAGATAATGTGACTGTCAGATGTGGAAGGGTGCAGCACTCGGCGGCTTTTCGTTCAGATCATGTGAGGGCGACCTGGAGAGGCGTGCAAAAGGCTGTGACTGAATTTGCCTCGCTGCACAGCATATGGACGCCCTCATCGCTTTATGCAAATGGCCGAGACACAGACACATGTTCACAAATGCAGACAAACTAACCCCCCCTCCCCTCCAGCCCCTCATTAATGGTTCTTCCTAAAACCAGACACCCCCCCCCTTCTCAAATAATAACCTCTCCACTAACACCCCCTCACTCCATCTTCCCCTCCTGAACGACCCCCCACCCCACAGTCTAGACCCTGCAACCCTCTCTCTCGCTCTCGCTCTCTCGAACCAGACGCCCCAAAATCCTAACCCTCCCTCCCTCCCTCCTCCTCACCCCTCCTCCTCCTCCTCCTCCTCCTCTCTCCTCTCCTCAGCTCCCACGACCAGCAGACAGACCCTATGATTCGCGTGACCGCCATTTTGCTGCCCACAGTATACCTAACTGTACAGCACAGCAGCTGCCTTGATGGGCGAATGCAAATACGAACGCTGCATTGTTACTCAGCTGCTCAGACGACTCTCATCGCATGAATTAACGCCACCCCTCAAAAAAACAAGACCTGCTCAATCAAACGTGACCACAAAACGACGCACTGCCGAAATGCAGAAATGTGAGATATTCATTTATACGCCGCCTCAATCCTTCTGACTACATAAACAGCTCCGAACGCCATTATTATACCAAGTTATGAGATCAGACGTCTTGAATATTTTTTTTCATTTTATGCCATTCCAAAGTCGCAAATAGATGAGAGGCGTTTCAGTTTAACTGGTGTGTTCTTGGGAAGCAGCATTATGTGATACTTCAAAGCTACAATCCAGTGTTCTTCAGGCTGCAATTTTTGTGATACCGCCTATTTCTATGTTTCATGTGCAGCCTTTTTCTGGCAAAATCAGTCCCCCCCCACAATTTGTTCAGTGCCATGGTAACCAGACACCCATGTGCATGAAAATGAGACTATTATGGTCTGTCTGTCTGGAGTTTGTTGGGCCTATGGACCCCTTCTTAATTAGAGTCTGTGTGCGTGTCTGAGCTCTTCTGTTTGCTTAATGCTTTCATCGGTGCATTATGTATGTCTGTGTGTAAAAAACTGTGAGTGTGCATGCGTGACAGAGCGCTATCTGATTAAAGAAAGCCTCGGCTTAGTCTTTTGTACAGTGTCACATTTGCATGCGAGGGAATCACATGCGAACATGCACACCATATGGCACAGTGGGTCCAGACTCTTGATCTCACATGCACCGAACACCTATCAAACACATTTCTGGGTGCGAATACTCGCACCTCAAGAGCAAAACAAACGGCACCGAATACGCCTTTAAAACATTACTTCACTCCAGCTTGCTCGCCGCTACGCCGCATTCATGGGAGCAATTATCAGCACACGCCAACGACATGATGGTTGTAGGTTATGCAAATGCAATTAGCCTCGATTTGCATTCGATAACAGCTAACGGATGCACAGATGGCAGACGACAGAGATGCGCCCGCCATCTTTGGCAGAGGGAAAGACTGGCGGCCATTTTGTCTGAAGCTGTGCCCATCTGGATAGAAACAACCACACTGCATTACTGTGACGACGGCAGCACTTTGGGAGCTGTGGGTGCACACTGATGCTGCTCGCTGGCAAACACTCTCAAGGCCAAGCATATACAGTCCATTCACACACACACACACACACACACACACACACACACACACACACACACACACACACACACACACACACACAGAGCTCTCTGTAGTAGATAATGTAAAGGGTGGTTGTCTCATATGATTCAAAACATTCAGATTTGAGTCAATTGACTTAAACACTTCAATGAATCTTTTAAGTTCCAAACATTTCTTAAAGTCAAAAATAAAAACATCTTTTACAGCAGTATTCATCACTCTAAAATCATCCCCTCGGACCAAACACACACACACACACACACACACACACACACACACACACACACACACTATTTTAGACAATGTATGAGGTAATGAGAGCACAGTGAGAGTTGTTCATAGAGGTGGAAAAAGTGGAGTGCTAAAGAGAGATACTTGCCATTTTACCATTTCCACTAAAAGGTGGGAAGGTCTCTGTGCTCTGTGATCTTCAGCCCTCTGCGCTGTTCAGTCAGCTTTTTTTTTTTTTTTTTTTTTTTTTTTTTTTAAATCAGTCTGAAATTGAATAATAGACGTCATGGAAAAAAAAAAAGATGTTCATACTTCATGTGCCTGTGTTCCTGGTTTGAACAGACGCACGTCTACGGCTCACCATAGTAACAGCAAACCAAGAGAGGTGGAGAAAATAAAGATAGCACTGTCTCTTTGTCAAATGTAAAAACTGGTTGGGGAATAAACAACGGGTGAGTCGAGGATGGAGAGTGAGTCAAAAGCAGAACTCCCAAACTGGTTTTTAAACAGCCAGAGGCAGAAGGTGGGGGATATGTCAATCTTATGAGGAAAAAAATCAAGAGAAAGGAATATCCCTCTTGGCGGTCTTTCAGCATTCTGGGTATTGGGTATTATTTGGGGAGAGATCCCCTTCAGCAGAACCACACACAGCCAGTGGAGATCGGGACTTGAGGTCCAGTCTTAGGAGCCAGGGCTGCAACTGAAGGCCACGCAGGGCCTGTCCTTTGGAGGTCTGCGGGCCCCTAGGCCACAGACTAACACAGGAAACCCCACTCAGAGCTGGGCAGGCTCTGTGTTTCATATTGATTTTTCCTGCATGACGGTAGCTCCAGAGGTGCTTCTAGCCTTCAGGGACCTTCTCCATCCTTCCCAGCCCACTCACTAGCCCCCCACCTGGGCTTCACTGGCTCTGCTGGACCCTTGGATGGAGGTACGGGCCACAGGAGGAGAGGAGGAAGACGAGAGCCCATGGCAATGATGATGAGCTGCGCCGGGTCTCTGAGTTCAGTCATCTACCAGCCTTTATCCAGCCTTCCAACCACCCACCCTTGTTTCTATCTGAAAAAAGAAAAATAGAAAGTGTTTTTCAAAATCTCACCTTTGGCATTCAGCATCCCTCTGCTCAATGCAAATGCAAATGTAAACACTCACACTTTGATTAAAAATATGTGGGAAGAAAACGCCAACTTGCTCTTTTGTAACCTGCCCCAAGGCACTCGCTGCTATACAGGCACAAATAAAAATGCTCAGTATACTGTATGAAACACAGACACATCTATCTCTGTTCATATTTTAAAATGTCTTCCAGAAATATAAATCATTCACATCCAAGTCATTACACGTAGCCTATATTATCAGAATATTTATGTTACATCATTATGTTATGTAATTTTTGACCAAGCCTAATGACTGGCATAAATAAAACAATGAGCATTATAATCCTTTTGATACTACACAAATCATTTGTCTGCAGGAATTCCTTCACTTCAGCGCATCTTGAAATATTCTGAAAAACATTCTGAATCCTGTTATCATGCTAATACAATACAGTCCTTTATGTGTGGCTTTGTTCTTTTCTATTCGAAAAAATGAATTGCAGAGGCCTCCTTCAGCAGCCACACACCCACTGGCCCCCGTTTCTGTCAAAACAAGCAGCAAATACACGTTCAGCTCAATGTGGTCTGCTGGAAAATTATTAAGACACAGACAATGGCGAGTTAAAATGGTCGAGGTCAGTTATGGGATGGTTTGTGGGTGAATTTGAGTTTGCTGTTATGTGCATGTTTTCAGCATATAATGGGGGAGCACCCGGAGTAGCCCCTAGCTTGGCCTGTGCAGGGGAGTAAACGTGGGGTGAGACTGGGTGAGCCGGAGGGAGATTCAGACACAATGCCCCCATTGAGAGGGTTCAGACATGGGTGTTAACTCGCCATTCCTTCACAGACAATAGGGCCCCCCACTAGAGCCGGCATAGGGGACAATGTTGGTTCAGGGCAGCCCTCCACCCAGCGAGAAAGAAAAGAGCTGCATTATCAAGATGGGAGGAGGAGAGAAACGGACAGGAGATAGAGGGATATGTTTGTGTATGGGTGGCTGGGTTGTGGGGCTGTGACCCATGGCTTTGGACTTGAGGAACAAAACAGAGAGACATCGACAAACACATCGCAGCAGCGTGAGACATGCTACCGCCTTAAATATTTACAAAATTTGACATAATGTTCGTCAGAGATGTCTCCAACCTTCAGCAAGTTCTTCACCATCAGCCAGTTCAGTACAACAGATGGTTAATCTAGATCTTATGTCTCGTCCGCTTTCTCCTGGCTCGGTTTTACATGTTGTTCTTAATGGCTAATTCAACATTTGGCCACTAGTCAACAGTTGAAAATGAGCCAATTTTTTGCTGCTACTGGTGTATTTACACTGATGTATTGAATAAATACATAAAACAAAAATACAGATGGTTAATTAAATATCCTTGAACCACATGAAGCAGCATTAAGGCTTTAATTACAATTAAAGGCGATGTTAGAGCCATTCAGAGACGGTAAAGAAATATTTGTAAATTATTTATATTTTACTTTAGTTTCACTGTAGAGTACTTAATAAGGGCCGATAATTCAGCTCCTGTCTCTGATTGGTTAATATGTAGAACGAGTTGTCTTTGCTTAGTAATTCAGTTGAATTTAGATGAAGCTGTGGAGAACATACTGGTCTTTGAATTATTGTTCGTTTTTCAGTAAACTGACTAACGAGTTTTATTGTAGCACACGTCAAACATATGCTTGCACCCTATATCTTAAGTGTGTTCCTTTTCAGGAAATAGATAGAGCCACACTAACATATAGAAACTATTGAATGGTTGCAAGTTGTTCTCAAATGAAACCGAGCTTGGCTTCACTATCCACATCACTGATGCACATTGAGTCACGCAAACTGTTACCAGTTACTGAGATAGTGCATTTCTATTTTTCAAAATAACACACCTTACTTGGTACAAATAAAAATGCCTGTTTCAGATATCATATAACCGCCGTGTCCCTGGGTTGTTTCCAGCTGGTGAACTTTTTATAACTATACCCCTCTCTTTTTTCCCCCAGCTTCCTGTCTGTCTCTCACAGAGTCACAACCATTAAAGGCAACGTACCAACAAGAAAAAAAAAAGGCTTGACATGTAGCGATGAAAGGGGCGACATATTAGCAACACTCTGTAAAAGCAGCAGAATTTTCTTACTATAGTTGCTTTATAATCATGTTCAACTTTTCCTTTTGAAGATGAAGTATTGGAAATGAACCACCAAAATGCACCACTGCTCGTGCACATTTCAAAGGTTTCATTGAAATACACGCACAGAGCCAGGTTGGGAATCTGATATATACAGTTTCTGCAGACTTTAATGGCCTCATGTTTGCAGCAGAAAGCAGGATTCTCATCCTCCAGTGAATTCAGCATTTTTAAAACATCTTTAGCGTTCCTCCAAAGACCATATAACAAGCTTTTACTTGTTCACAGTTGCTTGTTATATACACTGCGGTTGTAAAGGAACACTGTTTTGGGAGTCAGTTTGCGAGTGAAGCTGACAGCGCTAACAAGCTATTGGTAATGTAAGTGTATAAGCTTTTATTCTACCTTCCATTTCCAGACAAGTAAAACAAAAGGAGTTTCTGCTTAAAATGTATAAAGGAAACTATCGGGTTGGCTGTGCTTGAGGCCACAATGTGGTATAGGTGGCCGGGCGTTGGGGTGTGGGGTAGCTGGAAATGTTTATGGAGATCCTGTGTCTCTCTGGGAGCCTAATAGAATCCTGTGGCTGGAGTGAGAGCTCATTGTGGCGGCGTAAAGGATTACACTGGTAAACTGGTAAAACAGGGGAAAGAGCCCAAACACTCTCTACCTCCTATGGAGAGGCAACGAACCATCGAACAATGAGAGGGGAGAGTATATACTGCGAGCTGACTCATTTCATCAACACGGAGAGAAAGTAGCGAGAGGATGAAGATGGCGGTAATAGATTAGGGAGTTCATATACATGGATGTGCACAAGCAAAAAAAAAAAAAAAATCTATATATCGCCTGGAAACAGAGTGAAAGATAGAAAAAGGAAGGGGAGCAGAGGGGGCTGCGTGGAGGACAGTTTCAGTAGTAGAGGGTAATATGGGCAAATGATGTCTGTCTTGCTTGTCTGTCTGCATCCTGAGTGACAGTTTACAATCTCTGAGGCAGCAGGCAGGCCCAGCAGGTTGGCTCTTTGGCGCCATACAATCCCTCATTTCCCAACCAATTTTTTTTCCCTCTCTCTCCGTCTACCTTCCACCTCCGGCTCTCGTCTGTTTAGAGCCATCTCTAATCTCCACCACCACCACCACCTCTTCTTTGACTTTTGTCTACATCTTTTTTTTTCCTCTCACTGTTATTTTAAAAATCATCACTTCACTGTCCTTATGCTTAATGAATGACACATTAGTCCCCCTTTTTTTTTTATACCTCAAAAGAAAAAATTAAACTCTAACAGATATTCAGTTCCCTAATACTTAAGCTGCACAGTAATGATTTCTGACAGGCGCTCCCCTCTTCAGTGAGCCGGCTCCTACACTTTTTTTTTTTTTTTTTTTTTGCCCCTTTAATCGTAACCACAAATGATGAACTGAATCAGTCTCTCTCTGCACCTGGCCTCCCATTCATCAGAAAACTGTTGGCTGGGTTTCCAAAAGTGTCTTAGAGCTACGATCACCATCTTTGATGCTAAACCACTAGATGAAGCCTAAGCTAATATTTCCTAGCTTCAGTTTCTCTACTTACTTTAGCATCTGTCAAGAATGAATCCACTGAGGGTTTATTGGAGTCACTATAAATGTCTGAAGCAAGGAGACCCCCCCCCCCACACACACACACACATACACACACACACTCCCTGGCGTCTGATGAGCATGATGACCCCCGTATATTTCCCACAGTTTTCACAGACAACATGCAAGTAAAGCATTATTCTCCCCTCATCTGCTCTTCAAATGGAAACCACACTGAGCATAATGCATCATCTGCATTCTGCAACCTGCCTCGCTCAAAGACTCCTCTCTCCTCCTTCGCTCTCTTCATCTCTGTTCCTTCAAAGGCGGCCGAGGGTGTATTCAAACAGCAGGATACACACTCAGCTAACAAACCTCATTAAGGGCCCATACACACTTTCTCAATGCTAACACTAGCTGTCACACATCCCCTCTCAATGCACACACTGGTGGCCACACTGACCACGACAAAGCATCTTTACAGAGCTAATTAGAAGGGTCCCCCTCGCTATTTGAAACTCATCTGAATAGGAGGGAACATGATAACAAGGAAGGGAGAAAGAGATAGAGAAGGAGGGACAGGCAGAAGAAAGAAGGGAAAAGGGTGTCGGAGCAAGAGCAAGAGAGAGAGAGAAGAGAGGATGCTTGCTAATATACTCAAGGAGATAGTAGGCGGCGTCTTTCACAGTGTGGAATTAAAGCTGGGAGCTCAAGCAGGCAGGGGGAACTGAATTAGTGTGACACCGCTCTGTGTAGCTCGGACACAGCGATGGAGGGGAGCGGGGAGGGAACTCTGTGCTGCACCGTTTTTTGATTGGTGTGCCAGTATCTAGAGAGAGACAGAGGGAAGGAATGGGTGTGACACCAGCTTCTTGGGGAAGGTGGTGAAAGAGCAGCTGCTGACATGGACGACATCTCAGAAAGCCGCACGAGACACGCGGCTCCTAGGCATGAACACGAACACCAAATATATTAATGTATATTAAATATATTCAACCGACAGGCATGAAACGAATAAACTCAATAAATGTGTGACGCTTTTGCCTTTCTTTGCTTTTCTTTTCCTAATTATTGTTGCAAAACACTCATTTATTCTGGTCCAACAAAAAAAAAAAAAGAAGAAAAAAAAAAAAGGTGATCAGTATTCGCTGCCTAAAACATTATTCTCTTTCAGCTGCTCACGTTTTTAGAGAAAGACAGAGGGTCACACTGAGGGTTCAGCTGCAAAAACATTCCTCTATAGTTGCCATATCTTCCTCCAACCCTCCTCCATTTCATGTTTAAATTTTTCTTTTGTGTGTGTCCCTGAAGCGAGCTGTGTGTGAATTTGTGTGCGTGCATGTGTGTGTGTGTGTGTGTATGTGTGTGTGTGTGTGTGTGTATGTGTGTGTGTGTGCGCGTGCGTGCGTGAGCCTGGACGCAGACAATGCCAAGTTGACAGTTAGGGTCTTGGATCAAGCACAAGGCCAAGTTTGTCTCCACAGTCTGAGTGAATGGACACGTCAACAATTGCAGAAGTAAAATATTTCTCCAAAATGTCTCCAAAATTTGCATCATCATAACATAAAATATACAAAATGATTATACTTCAAAAATATTTATAAACTATTTATTACACTATTTATAAAGCGATATTTTTCAATAAATGTAACAAGAAGAGAGGCAGTATATTAACTAGAAAAAATAGAAATAAATAAATTAAAAAAAGAATAATCCAGGCTTTTTCTTTTCAGTCCTTCACAGAATTTTAAGTTCAAGTTGAAGTTATGACCTAATTGTTGTCCCATCAAGCCCAGTGGCCCCTGATGAGAGTGCAAAGCATTCTGGGAGAATAGCAGGTGTCCACATGTCACAGAGCTTCACAGACAGCTTGTTAATTTGCACAACTTTTACACACACATCTCTCCCTCCATGTGTGTGTGCATGCGTGTATATGTATGTGTGTATATATTAGCGATGGGACTTGACCCTAGCGAGCTGCGGCAGTGTTTCGCGTCTTGCTGGGCGTGGGAAAAAGACGGGACCCCTTTTCACAGCTGCCTCAGCCGAGGCCTGGACTGCTGGGGGCCCCTGTACCCCCTCCACACACACACCCGTTCCCCCTTGTCCGACTCCCCCCACCTCCCCTTCCTCCTCCTTCTATCCCATTCAGGCTCCGGCCTACTGGCTTTCAAAAGCAGGACCCCCTTCCCAGCCCTTCATAAATACATCTCATTATTCAAGCCCTAGTTTGCATAGGGATTCCAAAGAGATCTCCACTCTGCTCGTGAGGCCTGAAGCCCCTCAGCCTTTTGGACCGCACAAGTGCAAATTTCGACTTAGTAATCTCTCTGTGTTAATATTTGTTTTAAAACGATGTGTGCACACTTGCAAAACTATTTCACCAATATTGCAAATGTCTGAACATTTATATTCTGGTGCATCTTCTGCTTAAAATTTTGTCTTTCTTTTCTTCAAGGGATGTGGCAGAAAATCTAGAGAAACTAAAACTAGTGAAAAGAGAGTTTAGCATGACTATTAGCAAGTGCTATTAGTCTGCACTCCATCTGCCACCGGCTATTGTACAGTATCTCTCTCTCTCACACACACACACACACACACACACACACACACACACACACACACACACACACACACACTCTCTACAACCCCTCTACAACACCCCCCACCCCACCCCCATTCGCTGCAATGCATTACTGCAGAGATTTATCTCCTATCAGGCCGTATAATACTGAGGTTATAATTTACATCCACTCTAGAAAACAGCAGCACAGGCCAGTCCTTGCATATGCTAATATAAAGCTTGGGAAAATCTGGGCGACTCAAAGAACTCCATACTAAATTTGAATAACTGAGCTTTCTATTGAGCTTCAAGGTTGTGGAACCATGAAGATTTGACCTTGCTAACAATATGTACTTATTGTTTAATTCCTAATGCTCAGCTATTTAAGGGGGAATTGGAGGGAACATACTGACAGCCTTAAAACTGGGAATGTTTCTGTTTCGTTCTCGCTGAAATAATACAAATAATATCTTGCTATAATAATATCTAGCTCAGGTTTCTATTTCTCAGAAGCCTTAAAATTGAGAATTTTTCATTCAAATGTTAAGGTGAAACCAAAAGCATCTCACCGAACTGATCATCTTACAATAATCTTCCCTTTTTGCAATTTACGCTACCGTATTTTCAGGCTACTCGACCGAATGCTGAATAATGCATGTGCTTTACCTTTATGCAAATCCATACTTGGCGCACAACAATCAGGAGACTTTGGACAAGGGGAGGTGGTTCGTCAAGGCATTAGGGGCAAAAAGGACAGAGCCACCCAAACACTCTTTCCACATGAGCAGGTCCAAACCTTGGGTGAGCCCTACGCCTGCGCTCTCCTAACGGGATAAAGAACCGCAGCAAAGATTACACGGCCACCTCCCCTGCACCTACCACACACTCTACCTGACAAATAGGATCATAGTGTTTAAAGGGATAAAACGCTGAATGTATGAGAATGAAAGAGAGGTGTGTGTGTGTGTGTGTGTGTGTGTGTGTGTGTGTGTGTGTGTGAGTGAGGAGGATGGGGATGATGTACAATGTAAAAAAAATGTTAATACTTCAAAGGAGAAAGGAATGATGGAATTCAACATGGAGGTCTTACTTCACTCGCTCAATTCACAGCGTTTACACTCACTCTGTTGCTGTAGGCTACAGTCTATTGCTCCTACACACTCTATGTATATATTCTGATATATACATGAATGATAGAAAACTGACATTTACACTATGCGCAAATAAAAATGGCAGTAAATGTCCCTCTTAATGCCCCTTTTCGTTTGAATAAGACAGCGGGGATTACTGCAGTGCTGCACACTTTAAAAATCATTCCTGATGCAAAATAAAAAAATCCTCAATATTTCAAAATTCAGGCTTAGTCTATCTTTCTTTTTTTTTCACACCCACACACATACACAACCAACTCCATCCTCACAGCTCCACAAAAATATGGACAACAATCAACCACCAGCATTGCTGCAACATTGCTGGTCATGACACTGTAGAAACAAAACTATCTGCAAGCCTCCAGCATCTTCAAGTTTGACCTGAGCCTCTCTCTTAACTCCATGGACTTACTGCTATGCCCAAAATATATAAGGCAGAATGAACAAACTGCTGGTGCACTTGGCAACACCATGGGTTGTTGCTCATATGAAAGTGAACCACATCTGTGTTCATCATGCATGTGTTCCTGTTTTAAATATTCACCTGCAGGATGGCGGCAGCTCCTCATCCTGTCTGGTGGCAGTTTGTCTTCTTTGCGAGTTGATGCAAACTTTAGGGTCAGCATTGCCTGCATTTTCCTTTAAAGACAAAAAAAGAGAATCAACTGAAGCTCTAATTTTTAATACAACATCACATATTTCAGGAGTAAATAAGCAGCTTGCAAAGCAGTGGAGAGAAAGATAAGCAGGAACCAGGAAATAAATGCATTTGTGTCGACCTTGCAGCTAACAGCACTTGTTTTACTGTCTCCACAAGTGCTGTTTTCTCCCATGCACTTCTCATTATTTTGCTTTGTTTCAAGGTTAAATGTATTTTCTGTTGTGCGAACAGTAAATCATGCTTGATAAAAGTGTTTGTGGAGACCCAAAAAATGTAAAATGTCATGGGAAAGCCACACTAAGTAGTTTTAGAGAAAAACTATACCACAAAGTGATGGTATAGAGCATGCTTCATCTGGGCAGCATCCCAGTTGCTAAGCTACTAAAAAACAAGATTGAACATGAAAAATTTTGTATACAAATAAAAACAGGTTATCAAAAACATCACTGTGATCTGGGGAATTGAACAGACAGATAGAAAGATTACATAATCCCATAATATTTTAATCCCTGATATTCGTTGTATCACTCTAACATGGAGGACATGGAGGTCAAATTGTATATACTGACTCAAACTGTACGCCGGCGCTCCTATGCAAATGCCAACACACGCAGACACACACAGTCACACACCATCCGAGCTCTCTTGTTTAACGGCGCACATCAAATATTGTCAGTCATGGTCTAAATAGAGCATGCTGGGACTTCAGGGATATTCAGTCATCTCCAAGGCTTGCTGATTCTGCTCTAAGAATAGATCAAACTCTGAGCCGATGTCCTATTTTGTTCTGATCTAGCAGGCGAACATGAAAATAATCCACCCAGTGAAACACAAATTTGAACATATCTGCCATGTCTAACTCGGATTCAGCTTCAGTGACGAAAACATGTTTGAAATAGGCTGAAGATGGTCGTGTACAGCCCAAGCCTCTTTGCTCTAAATGACTGGTGCACCATGTTGTTGAGGTGTTATACCCTACAGGTTCTGGTTGGGTAGCAAAGAGGCAAACAGCCCACACTATATGACAGTCAGGTGATGGAGAAACAGTGTCCGTGGTCTTATCAGGCATGTTAGCACACAGTAGCTCAGTCCTGTGCCGTCTCCCCATGCTCCACTAAGGCTTCATTTTGCACCAAGCAATGTACATGTGCATCCAATTATACATCACACTCCTAATGTCAAGTTAATTACAGCCAGGGGACATCACTTAGCCTTCAGCACTCATAAAGGAAACACACTCAGAGTATCAGAGGAGTCAGGGAGTCTGCACGTGCAATGGATGCAGCTCTGCAGGATAAATTCATACTGTGTAATAACTGGCTTCAGTGAACGCTTTACCAACTTCTAGGCCTAAAAAAATCGCCATAACCTACATGTGAGATCTTAGAAAGCGATCTGGTGGTGCTGCTGCTGCCAACACCGTCACGTGATTCCTGGACCGACCAATCGCGTGAATCCTTTAACTATTTCTGGCTCACCCCTCAAGATATTGCTGTTATAACACCCACACAGTTATGGCAACTATACAGCAGCATGCGCTGTGGATTTTTGTATGTTTTCCCACATGCATAACTCCCCTACGTCCTAAAGTTGAACCAAAAGCCGATTTATTGATCCTCAATAGGGCCGAGCATCACCGCGATGCCCAAACCACGAGCCCTTAAAAAAAGCAGCAACATTCACGCCCTAACAGACACGCAGGTGGCTCCTGTGAACGTGCCAACACCTATTCAGGAGAGGAGAACAGCCAGCACTGAAATCATGCTGGTGCTGTGTTCATGCTCAGCGGATCCCCCCACCCCCCACGCCCCCTCCACCACCACCACTTCTCATCGGCGGCGGCAGCGGGGCTCAGCATCCGTCCCTCCTGCGTCCTCCTGCTGCTGCCCGGCA
>NW_019174481.1:5281083-5615926 GCF_002260705.1 Seriola dumerili
CTCCTCCTCCTCCTCCTCCTCCTCCTCCTCCTCCTCTTCCAAGCCGAGCGAGAAGGACCCCTGGCTCCGAAGTGCTCGGCGTCAGTTCGTACTTTCGGTTCTCTAGCTTTATGAAATTAAAACTCATACAGCTAGATAACCAAAGACACAAACTAACCCGTCGTCTCTTAAAGGGGCCGCCTCTCCGATACAAACACACAGAGAGAATAGAGAGGAGAGAGAGAGAGAGAGAGAGAGAGAGAGAGAGAGAGAGGAGAGAGAGAGAGAGAGAGCCTGCCTGTGGTCACATTGCACTGAGAGCCCCGTCTCTCTCTCACTCACACACATATACACACACACACACACACACACACACACACACACACACACAGAAAGAGAGAGAGCAGCAATGTAGCAGTTCGGCATAATTCAAGCTTTTATATTTATCTATAGGCTGTTTACGGAGGTGAAATGAAGTTAAAACACGCACATGACTAGTTTGTCTCACGCACGCGCGCGCGCACACACACACACACACACACACACACACACACACACACACACACACACACACACACACACACACACACACTTTGATTGTCATTCTAGGCCCAATATTATAGCTCTTTAGTTGGCACAGTCTACCACCACCAAATTCAACTTTGCTCTATTGGCATCAAAATAATTAGTGTAAAAAAACAAAACAAACATGCTGTATCAAGTCATCACCATGACTGGATTTTGTGTTTGAGCAACATTTTTGTTTTGTACAGCATCACAAGTGCATGCAGCTCCAGGCCAGACACCCTACCTCGTCCTACAGCAACCACATCAAAACCATTTATTAATATACACACGTATTTTTTAGGATATGGTGTCGTCTTTTGTCAATATGGTGGGTTTACACTACTACATTTAAACAGGTCTGACAAACAAGTAAAGTTGACTTTACACAGCCTTTAGTTGTGTGGCTGTTGTGATGTCTAGTTTAATACAAACAATCGATAAGATGAAGGTAAAACAGAGAAAACACCCAACAGCCCTCTACACTGGGATTAACACTACTCCCACATCGACTAACACAGGCTATACATCCCACTTACTTGCACACCAGGCTAACTCCACTCCACTATACGGTCAATATCCTCCAACAATGTCAATCCCGCCTCGGATCTTTCCCTTTTAGAAGCGTCTGGTTTGATCGCACCCGACGAGAGGAAACAGTGTAAGAAAGTGAGAGAGTAGAAATGCTACAAAGTGTCCTATCATCTCGCTATGGAGCTCTGTGGAAACGACAGCGCGTCCTCCCCCTCGCACGCGCGAGCTGCGACTGTCAAGTGCAGAGTCCTCGCGGTGAACAGAGGGGATAAACTCCGCCTCAGAGAGAGAGAGAGAGAGAGAGAGAGAGAGAGAGAGAGAGAGAGAGAGAGAGGCGGGAATCTGAAAATATATAAGCCAATTTGAAAGTGGATGATGCAGGTGTGTGTCAATCAGGAGTTCATTCCCCCAATTATCTTCATTAGTGAGGCCGTAAAATACAGAGAGACGGAGCAGCGACTGACGTATTTCTAAGAGCAGACTGAGGTTGATGCAAATGGAGCTGGATCAAACCTGATATGTGGGGAGCAATAGTTGTAAGAAATTATTTTAACTTCTCTAAATGTATTCTTTTTTTTTTTTTTAAGAGTTTGTAAAATGAAGTACCTCTCAGCTCAGCTCTGTCCTTCCTATACAGATGCAGAAGATTTCTAATCCTTTTCAGACAGTGTAATGGGAGCACAAACTTTATAAAATCCTTTTAATCCTTTACAATATTCTGCAGATTCTGCAGGGATACACTGGAGGAACAAAATAATCTTTAAAGACCTTCTTAAGCTCAGAGCTGAAATGTTATTAGATAGAAATCATAAGTCAAAGAAGCCTTTTCAGATCATTTAAAGAAGCCAAACAAAAGAAAAACTCAGAAAAAAACACCCCTTAAAAGCCTTAATAAGACGAAGTTATGTGAATTTTTAGCTCTCCTCTGTTGTTCACGTTATAAAATGCTAAACATGTGATTAAATGCATCTCATGGGAACAGTATTGAAATAATTAGGCTAGCTGTCTGCGTTCTCCTTACTTTATCATATGACCTGATAATGGCTGCTTTATGCATTTTTTCCCCCATGATTGTTACATTAACACTCCAAGTACAGGCTACCTACAATAGCCCTGTTAGAGCATTTAAACCGAATCCTCTGATCAGTGTTTCTTCACGGGTGCAGGGGCTTCATAAAGGAAGGGAAAATGTTGCAGGAGCTCTGGTTTTTATTTCAATAGATAAAAACTCGCTGTACAGGCGCCAAGCAGAGGAATTCGGGGTTTCTGTCCTTGGTGCAGAAAAGGCCCACGCCTAGCCAAATCCTGATAGCATATTCAGGCTATATTCAGCCTTATCGAGTGCGATATTATGATATGAGTGATATCTGGGCTGAGGAGATGAGATAGTGAGCACGATTACAATCACACCCTTTGATATAAGAAGCCAGTGGCAGAGACAAGACCCGAATAGCAACTTGCAATATCTCCCAAAGTTTGAAAGGATATTTAAAAAGGTGTGTGTGTGTGTGTGTGTGTGTGTGTGTGTGTGTGTGTGTGTGTGTGTGTGTGTGTGTGTGTGTGCAGGTAAACCAATAAAAGAGCAGGGAGCTACAGTCCCGGTTTCCAAACCAAGCTTGCATCTGATAGCAGTTACATATCTGATTATTGCGCATGGGCAATCTGTTTGTATCATGGAGGTGCAGCTCTCCTGTCAGACTGCAGCACAGGTCCAGCTCTACTGTGTGAATCCTATTCTATTCTGCATCATTTATAAGTAGATCTAATCAGCTGTGGCCTCTGCTGCTGTCATCCTGTAATTGAACTAACACCACGTAGAGCTGTTGGCGAGAAAAGCGGGAAGCCCTGCACATTTAAAAAAAATAAAAATAAAATAAAAATCACTGTTGCAACATTAGCATGAGAGCGGTGTTCATTTTCATTGGATGCACAGTCCTCGTTGCTCCTGAGCATGCGCGACCGAGGAGTTGGAAGACACGTGCAGCCCTATATTACATTTACTTGAAAACTCTTAACTTAATATTGATTGTATTCCTATATAGAAAGATACACATATAAATGTTCCCACAGGCGTCATATCCACATTAACAAGTCAAGAATCTGTGTGAAAATAGCCCATAGTTCTTCTGCAATAGCTGCATTGGGCTAATTGTTTTCTTTTTTTATCACTAAAATAAAAATATTTATATGCCAGAGAGAAGCCCTATTAGCCTACAATTTTTTTAAAAACTATTTTGGGCGTGTTTTGCTCAAATATTAGGCTGTATGTTCAAAAAAATCATGCTAAATTATAAGGCTATTAATTCCTGGCGATAAACTGCATTCAGGCAACTGCAGTAAAGGTTCAAAAAAATCTGTTGAACGAGGTGTGTGTGTGTGTATGTGTGTGTGTGAGTGCGTGTGTCAGATGGATTTTCCCACAAACAAGTGACAGGGAAAATGTACCCCCCCTCACAAAAAAAAAAAAAAAAAAAGAGAGAGAGAGAGAGAAGAAGTCAACATCAAGTTCAACAACGTGCCGGAGAGAAATTTACATAACAATCAGGTCTGGGATCCTCGAGGTCCCCCCACCCTGCACAACAGAGTCTGGCGTCAGCCCCGCTACACTTTCCCAGGCTCACAACAATATCTCCCTGCTGAACTCTGCACTGCAGCGCTGCCTGGGGCCTCCTCCTCCTCCTCCTCCTCCTCCTCCTCCTGCTCCTCTACTACTACATGAATACTTCTCACATGAGCACATGGCAGCGGAGAGCCTCATTAAATATTCCAGAGTTTGCAAAAACTTCTTTCTATTACCTTGCTCTACATGACGACAAAAATGAGTCTAAACATTGGTTTAGCTTTTTCTGATGACTTAAAGCGAGTCAATGATGCTCCAGGGGCCTTATCGTACTTTATTGTATTTATAATATGTTATTTCTAGCCTGTAATACCCCTGTATTACTGCTGTTACAGTCTGCTCACATTCTCAGCTGATATTAGCAGCAAAATATCAGTAAATAAGCAGGAAAAGGCAGATTTTTAAAAGGAATATGAATCCATGGGTTTTTCTAAATTGTTAGTGTATCATAACCAAACTGCACATAATGTTTTTTTTAACAGTCTCTTATTCAAAGATGATAACAGGAAACTTTAAATAAATTAATAAATAAATACAAATCAAGCAAATTAACGTGCACCATGTTGCACCTACATCAGTGTCAAAATATTAAAGGCTACTTACAAATTTCCCAAGTTCAGTCCAGTAATTTGCTCCACACAGATCCTCTGGATTTAGAGAACAGGCCTACGTAATTTATGCATAATTATGCTCCAGTAATGGCTCCTTCTTCTTTTTGCACTCCATCCAAATAAACTGATATTTAAAGCAAGACAGAGAGGTGTCTACCGCCTATCCTGCGTCCCAAAGGTGCACGGCATCGCCTGCTATTAAAAGCTATTTTTCTTCTAATCTTAAAAGTATTTTTTATTGCTGCATTAACGGATAACTGGCTACCATAATATGTGGAAAAATCCTCTCTTACCGGATAAAGCGGGTCAGACAGGAGGAGTGGGAGAGCTGCGGCTGCAGCCGGCGAGAGAGGCAAGGGGAGGGAGGGAGGAGGAGGAGGATGGTGATGAGGATGGAAAAGGAGGAGGAGGGAATAGAGCCGGCTCAGGGCCTATCAAATTTGTCAAACAGGCCCTATAATTTTTTTTTTGGGGGGGGGGGGGGGGGGGGGGGGGGGGGCATATAAAACATCGTGAGAGTCGGTTGTTGCTGGTTTTATTTTGAAATAAGAATCAGAGTCACATCGACAAAATCTGCTGCTGCACGGATTATAGCCTCAAAAATGTGTTGGTGTAGTTGTGAATAAGGTGGGTAATGTTTGACCCTCAGATCACAATTATAGACGAATGTTACCACCGAGTTAAAGGCTTGTTTTTTCTTTAGGAAAGCATTACACTCATTTGTGTTACTTATCTCAAAATACGTTATTTTAAAGAACCAAAATTGCCTCATTAGTATAATGTACAGTAGGATTTATTGATTCAAACGTAATAATTTTTATATACGCCTAAAAGGAAAAAGGAATCTTGTTATTTAATCTCCTTATTCCTAGACTCACAGATCGATAGAGTGTATAGATATGACAAAGAATGCAAAATCGCAGGAGATGCCATAGATGACTGTCGTCTTGTTTGAGGGTAACATATGGGCTGTAGGTGCTATAGCCTATGATAAAATAGAAAAGAAAATAATCCAAGGCACTGTATGATATATGTAGCTCCTTTACAATAATGCATGCTGGATGTACAGGGGTTTACCGCCTGTTTATGATCGACCTATAACAGACAAGCTGTTTTACATTGGAATAATAAATGCATTACAGATATTGCTAGCTGTTTCTCACCTGTAGACCAACAGATTGTGACTGTTTCCAGAGTAGGAGAAATGAATTTTAACGAGTTAGATCTTAAAACCAAACGACATGCTGCAGGCTCCTGCCTCGTTTTAAAGGCCGTGTGTGTGTGTGTGTGTGTGTGTGTGTGTGTGTGTGTGTGTGTGTGTGTGTGTAAACTAGCCAAAGAAATAAAGTATACAGTAAAAATGCATCCACTACAGGGCGAAACAGCGACACACGTTGGTGAGAAGAAACGAGATCACCTCGTAAATGCTGTTTATGTACAGTGAGACTATAAATTTGTTTTTAAGGATACTTATTAATTGCATAAAGCTTGTTTTTGTTTGTTTACACATAAAAAGATAGAAAATACAAGAACAGGTCGTGAGAAACCTGGTATAGACAAACTGTAGGCTTATATTTACTGAAATCTTAATATAGGCCTATGAAAACATACAATTTAATGATCAATCCTCTCCTTCATAGTATAAAAATGTATCATTTCATTACAAGAAAATGTTACTTATTGGAGAGTTTATACCATTATGAAAACAGTAAGAAACTGAAGCAATAATCAGTAACCAGCTTTACTGTAGCCTAATAGTAAATGTGGGCAGATGGTATTAAATAGGCTAGGTTTACATTAAGTAACATTACAGATTACAGTAACATTTAGTGTTTATCACACAAGTTAACCTGTTGAAACTGAAACTGAAGAAAATGGTTGAAAATTAAAAGATTGACTGAAATACAGGTAAATATATTTCATACTGTAAAAGGTTTGTCATTGTCATTGTCATTGTCATTATCATTATTATTATTAACCTATTATTATTTTCATTATTATTGTTAGCAGTAGTGGTAGTAGTAGTAGTTGTAGTAACCCCGGCTGATAAACCATAGATGAGAAGTGTGACAATGTTTAATTCACATTATTTTTACTTTCTTGCCATTAAACACAACACAGTGAATAATGCCAGTCTGCTTTGATTAATTCAAAACTGAATTTATATTATATATTTTTTCCAATGCTTGAGGCTGGCATTTTGTTATTTTAGATACATCATATTCCTTATTTGTATTTTTAAAAAGCACAGTTCCTATTATTACAGAATATTGGACTAGATATTCTGTAGTACTATCTATAAAATTTAAAGGGTGCAAATATGTTAAATATTGTATGTTTGAATCATTAGTTTATACATATTCAGCTTATTTTGAAAAATTTGGAGAATTTTGAAATGAGATTTTATGTTGCGCTTGTTTTGTAGCAAATGTCTGTTTATCAACCAATTCTTCACGTTCTGATTTATTTATCTTTTGGTATCTTACTATAGACTTTATCCCTGATACTGGATCAGAAAAGTTCTCCACACTGTATATTCATTGAATACATATAACAGGGGAAATGAATTAAATGGTACATGACAGTAGTGACATACGTATGCTCCCTGAAAACACTTTAACTGAACTCTGTTTAGGTTTCCTGTATGATACATTTGTACAGAGCTAAATCTATGATAGAAAAGTATTGTCCTTTTGAATTTTTTGTTATGATCAATCACAAAGAAATTAAGCAGAATTTATATTGTATTTTAACTTTTAAATATATGAAATATATGTGATGGTTGTTTAAAAACAATATTGTCTAATCTTAAATTGGACAATACCAATTTTACTAAAGAAAATATTAACCACCATATTAATTTTTCCTCATCTTTGGCAATTTTGTGTATATATATATATATATATATATTTATTTATATATACAATATATATATATATATATATATTGTATATATATTATATTGTGTCTGACTCTTAAGTCAATAAGGTGAATGAGAACGATCAGTACCAGAAATATGTACTGTATTGGTGTCAATTTTTCATATTAAAGCTAACAGGCCTCATCTCACACTGAATCCAATCTGTTTTTCTGTGTAAGAAGAATTTAGATATGAAGTCATCTAAGAAATACAAATAGATTTAAACAAATCAATTAATCTATTCTTTTTTATAATTACTGGCATTTTTTTCCATTATTTTAAGTATTATTTATTTTTACATTAATATAGACTGGGGTTTCAAGTGAATACATTAGTTTACCAATGACACAGAACATTTACAGTGTTTAAAATCAGTGAGATTGTGTTTTTAAAGGTTGACAGACAGGACTATCTCTTGTCTGTCAACCTTTAAAAACAGAGTCTCACTGAACTTGGTAAATACAAGATTAAAAATAAATGAAGAGAAGATTCCTAAACATTGCCCAGTGTTTATAATGAACAATAATATAATGCATCGTTGTACATTTTTTTCTATGAGAAATATATTGAAAATAAAGTTGATATAAAGTTGGAGTCAGTATTGTCACATTTACACTATAAAAGGCCACAAAATATCCAGAGAAATACAACTGCTTAATGCTCAGAGCATGTTAAGTAAGTTTGTTATTGAAACAAATTGGTGGCCATTAGTCTGCTGAATAAAATTAGCTAGGGACACAAAAAGGTACAGACTTCTTTATTCTCAGTGTGGTCATGTTACTTCTAGCTAAAGGTCTAAACTCTCAGAACACATACTGGAAATACATTTCAACAAAAAATTATCTATTTTTTTTTTAAACAGGGCAGTTTATATTCTAAAAGGATGCTAAAAAGCTATTATGGTAACGACGAGGCAGTACAGAATTATTTTACAGTAGCATAGTGTCAGAGGACATGAAACACTTTTAAGACTTTACACAGAATCACGAATAATTTCCCTCTGTTACCAGCCACAGTGTTAAAAAAAAAACTTCACACAAATGTTTTCATCAGCATTACACAACTATTGCTAATAAAGGGTTAGCAAAAGTTGTGTGAATGTGTGTATAAATTGAGAATAAACTTCTTACCACAGCAGGCTCCCGCAGAGACCTGTTAATTCCTCCTCGGCCTGGTGTGAAAGAGGGAGAGAGAGCCCGAGCCCTCGTGCCTTAATTTGAAGCAGGCTGGGTTTTATGATAATCAGAGCTGACACCGACCTGTGCGCCGTGAATAGAGGAGGGCACCCTCGAGCCTGCGTTCCCACGAGCCGCATTCCTCCGGTCAAGTTCAAGCTCAAAGCGCGAGCCACCATTACTATGCGAGGCGTGCCGCGTGGCTAATTCCAAAAAGGCGCGCGCTCCCCGTCGTGGGAGAGTTCGTCACCTTGAATTCAAATGCAGCTGTAGATAGATGGATGGATAGATGGATAGATGGATAGATGGATAGATAGATAGATACATAGTGAGGTCATTAACATTGAATCAAATATCAGAAAAAAGAGGCTGCTGTTTGCTGTGTTCACTTTATATACATAAATAGGCCTAAATAAAAACCCACATTCAAAAATTTCATTTTCATTCATTTTCTTGCAAACGAAAAATTACAATGTTCCTGAAATAGCTACAGTTTTTCCTTTTGTGTCTCCATTTGAACATTTATCAGGCTATATACCTTTTCACACAAACAAACCTTTGTCTGTAGGATTTGCTTTGCCTTTCTTGGTGTAGTCTTACTCATCATAGCAGGCCTAAATATGAACAAAAAGCAGACACCGCCCACACTTGCTCACATAATACCTATTAATTATTTCCACCTATTCTTTCTCATTTGATTTAATTTTCTTCTTTAAATGGCAGCTCCTGCAGCCAACAACAATGAGCATATTGAATTTTTACTGGAATTAAACTGAAAATCACTGGCTTAAAAAAGGTAAAAGAAAAAAAAAAATCAAAGCTTTTACCGAAAATGATAAGAAAAAGTTAAGAATAATTTTGTTAATCTTGTACAAACTACAGGATTTATCAACATTAATGAATGGCTGAACACTTAGAGGAGCCAGAAAGAGCTCCTTTTAGGCAGTTAATTACTGCAGCCATGCCTCTAGACAAATATTAGAACATATGTTTATGAGTATAAGACGTATGAATGGGCTGTTGACTAATATCATGTCTCAAGATCTGTGAGTGCATTTACTTTGACCTCCAGTGACAAGACAAAAAAACTTTATGCAAGAAGCACATTCACTCTGGCAGTTCCAGCATTGTATTTATGGAAGATCATATATTTTTATATGTTTTATTATGTATTATGACTTTAGTTAGTTAGACTTTAGTAGTTTCAAGATAAATCTCTTACAAGACAGCAAAGCTAAAGTTAAAAGTTGAAGAGTTTCGTTGGTGAAAGGCAGAAACAATATCTGAGAATGTCTGAGCTGAGGAATAATTTTGGTAATGTTCATTAATGGTTATTATTATAAGAATAATGAAGACTTCTCAGGGGCTTATTCAGTTTTCTAAAACATAAGTTTACATTTATAATATGCTGCCGTCCACTTAGAAACACACAGCCTGTTCCTGCCATTTAAGCTTTCGTAACAATCTATATTACATACATACAGCCATGGTTGTGACATTGCTCATTAGCATCGATTAAGCAGTCTTTCAAACATCTGGCACTTGAATGATAATTCATAGAAATTTTCACAACTGGGTCAGTTTTCTTCAGACTGTGTATGGTGCATTGTTTTTGCAATCTTAGGATATTGGATATTTTGTGGTCTTCTGCACTACAGAAAACGAAAAAGAATAATTCAGAATAATTCCAGAAACCTGAACAAGTAAACCATATTACAGCATCAGACCATAATCCTTTACATGCACAGTGTGTGTTTTCATTGTAGTTCAAACCTGCTTGAACTGCTTGAGTTATATTTCAGCAATTTTGCATGTTATACATATTTACACCATTCATGAAATGATGTAAATCAGGATCAGCTTCTTTTCAGCTTTCTCCAGTCATTTCAGCCAATACCAGGTGTCTGTATAGACAAGCAGGACCTCAGTCTGAGTTTGATTTTAGCAGCAGAAGATTCCCACATGTGAGGCATGTAAGTGTGATGTGTCTAGTCAGAGTATAATTGGCTGGTTCAGTCCCAGACAGCCCTGTCCCACCTCCCCATGCTCCTGCATTCGAGGTCCCACAAAACAGTGTCTGGCTCGCTGATCCCACGACCCCTGAGGGAATAAACCCCTCACTCATGATTTGGATTCTCCAGCTCTGTCTGTGATCCTGAAGTCAAGAGTTTTACAAATCAGGAAGTTATTCTACCATTATTCCACCATTATCCTTATTTTACCAAATCACAATTTTATGTCAGATTTTAAAATGCACTTTCCATTGTTCTAGTCAAATTGCAGTCCTGTGTTGTGGTAATGAAATGTCATATATTGTATTTAGATCATGAGGAATAGTCACAACTGTGGTCAACACAGTCGCTAAAAAAATAAAAATAAATAAAATTAAACATAACTGAACCTCTGAACCTGCTCGTAACGTTTCTGTTGTTCCACTTTTACAAGCCCATATACTTGTTCGGTGGCCTCCTTCTTACAGGCCTCTTCACTTTGGCTTTAAAGGCTGAACAACCTTATAAACACGTTTAACTTACAACTTTTAGTGCTCCTGCTAAGAGAAACAGATTCATCAATGAGGAAGGAAACATCTTATTATGTAATGACGACAAAAAGGGCTGGCCAGGTCAGAGGTGAGATGAAATCCTGACCCCACCACCCCTTGAGCTGCAGAGTGTGGCGGTGACCACGGGGCTGTTGATGAACTCATGGACTCATGGACAGTGTATTTAGTGACCTTTGGTGTCACTTGCCGGACAGCAGACGGATGTGTCTTTAACCCAATCAGCGATGATCAGTTGACATCAGTAGAGTCTGTGATATCGAACCTGGTTTATGAAGCAAGAAAACCAGATGATAGTCAGTGGAAAAAACAAACCCTCATTTATCATCTACAGGCAGTATATGCACACTCACTGGTTTATAACACACTATGCTTGTAAGCAGATGTAAGGACCTTTGTAAGTGTTTAATGTCATATAAGACCTATGAAGCATTCAGAGCATGTGTATACATTCTGTATATCACAGATGTAAGCTCATATAATGATATGTGGCTACGCAAATCCAGAAACAAATGTGTCATAACAACACATTCATTAACTGTTTATGCACATGTACAGATCATTCACAGGCAGGCTTAAAACTGTTAATAAATGTGTTAAAAACTCATAAATTAATATGTAGTAGTGTTTTACTAAAAATTCTCAACTCATGGTCTACTTTCTAGACTTCTCCTGGAGCTTTCAGCTGCATCCCATGGGCTTCATAAGCAGATGGAGTTTGTTCATTTGTCTCAGAGAGTGAAGAATCATTCATAAATAAATAAATATCTACAAAAACATTTTATATGGTCACAGCTGTGTTATATTATATATAGTAGTGTTGTTCTTTTTTAAAATTCTCCTTCTTCAAAACACTAGTAAATTAATGTCCAAATGTCTGATTGGTATTATCAAGGTCTGGTCATTTCAGTACTTATGGAGATTTCCGATATGGCCCTCCATATCTTGAGGTTGGATGTATGTGAGAGTGAGACACAATCTCATCCTCAGCCAACCATGTAAGCCAGACACCCAGTCAGTCAGCGTCATGACAGCATGTCAGCGAGAACATTAACTTAACATATGAGTTCACCAAGGTAACTTTACAACATATGTAAGAGATGGACTAATGGTTTGATATGAGCTTCACTGATGAAAATCAAACCTTCTGAGTGTAAAACTGTTTTTTTTTTGTTTGTTTTGTTTAGTTTCAGTGTGAATGATGCAAAATGTTACTTCACTGGATTTTTAAAGTGTTTCTTCTGGAGGAAGCTGGTCTTGAATAAAAAAAAAAGATCCTTTTTATATTGTGCCACTGTATGATAGTCAGTCCTGTCTTAAGCAGGACTGGGCAGACACTGGTGGGCAGACATTACCCACCCCCAGCCCACCACACATTCACACACTCACACACACCGCAGGGCAGTCATTTTTCACCCAGCCCTATGGGCCTCTGACAGGTCTGGGAGAAGGTCTGTCTCCATGTAAGGCAGACTGGCAGGACTGACACCTCCGTATAGCAACGTTAATTATGGGCATCTGCTTGGACGCCCCAGTCTGGGGGCCTTCCAGGGTCCTTGGCTGTTGCCATAGGGACCATGGAGAACCGTTGGTGGTTTGGGGGGCAGACAGAGACCCCGTTATTCTCCTGAGGGGTGGCCAGACATGACCCCCCACGACTCGCCCCTTTTGATTTGGGTGGGAAACAGCGAGCAGCCAGCCAGGAGAGAGACAGATCGTTTCAGGTTCATTTTGTGGACCATGGGTGCAGATCCTGTCAGACTCACAAAAATGGCAGAGAGTAAAAAAAAAAATTGGGGATTTTGGTTGAAAGAAAACTGTATCGCTGTATGAGTGCTGGTTGCTTTTTCATGAGTCCCATATGTCTTTGTGGGAATAAATTCAAAATACTTCAGATTTGATTTTTTATTTTATTTTAGATTTTAGGTGGCTGTAAAATTTTTCATTTGAATTTTAATATTTTTGCAATGCAAGAAAATGTAAAGCAAATTACACACACACACGCACACGCGCGCACACACACACACACACACACACACACACACACACACACACACACTGCCTGCTGGACTTGCTTTATTCCCACTTTGCATATATTAGCCAGTGTCTGTGTTCTGAAATGCATTGTTGTGTTTTCCCACACCTCCCTATTTGATGTCTCTTTTGTCACTGTGAATAAAAGAAGATTGATGAATGGGAGGTGGACTGCAGCTCCATCTGAGGGGGAAAGACCCACATGAGGAGGCAGCTACAGAGGCGGTGGGTGACCCCTGTTGGACAAGATGTGAACAGCACAGAAATCTCTGATCCTGATCACTGTAACTGATAGCCGAGGGGTCTTATATGTGACTTGCAGACATTTCACATAATGTTTAGAATAACTGTTCTCCATTTTGGAGTGTGTGAAACAACAGTGGCTATGTGTTCATAATAAAATATACAAATGAAAGCAGTGGTGGAAGATGTTCTCAGGACCTTTACAGCCCCTTTCAGAGTTATTATTGGCTTATTTGGGTTATAAGTAAACAGCATTTTATTTCTATAGACATTTGACTGATGTTAATAGTTAAATCTATAACACTGGAAGAAGTATTCAGATTCTTTATGTAAGTATAGGAATCCCACACTTTAAAGAGGTAATGTGTACAAATTGGCTAACTGTCAAATTTACACTTGAAACAAAGAGTGGGAAGCACTTTACCAGAAACCCCTTTAACAAGAGACAATGAAATGCACTCTGTGGCCTCTCCTCCCCCCTTCCCTTGTGCCATAGTTGGACTGCCCATCGGGCATACTGGGACAAATCCCATTTGGCTGGTGAACCATCAAAAAATCCTAAAACTTCTTTCCGGCCCTCTCTGTGTACTGGTCTTTTGTGGTGTGCATGTTCTGGGACTGGGCTCACTGGCCAATCACAATCAAGACTCAACCCTCACCCTTGAGCTAATGTTAGGTTGAATACATTTAACCTCAGCATAAGGCAGCTGTTGAGATGTTGCCAAACCTGCATGGATGGGGGAGTAATGTTTTCCCACACAGGTTTACCTTGCACTGTGATTATATCACTGGCTGTTTTCTATGGTTGCTGTTAGTCTGATGACAGCAGCACACCCAGTCTGTCCAGTCAGAAAGACAGGGAAGATGTAGTAGTGGCAGGAGTAGAGGACAAGCCACGAGAAGTTGAGTAACATGAGGGAGGAGAGCAGCTGGAACAGCAGCATCAGTGGCTGAGCCTGAGGAAAGAGTGGAGGGATATCATAGAGAGAGGAAGGCTGCAATGCAGGTAGTACTTCTTCATCCTCTCATGTTGGACTGAGGGCAGACTGGATGCTACGGTAACTCACTATCACCTCTTGAGATACAAAGTGGTATTATGAGACGGGATGAGCTGGGGCTAGCCAGTTAGCTTATATAGTATACTTACTAGTATACTTTGTATACTGTTGGTTAGTTTAGTCTATAACAATGCATCACATTTTATGTGGCTGAGTAAAAACTACAATATCTTATTCTGCAATACAGAGAAGTTGAAGTGTGAAGTGGAATAAAACAGGGATCTAATATTTGTTTGTTAAGGAAATACTTGAGTAAATGTACTTAGTTATCTTACACCATTTAATAAACATAAACTTCCTGTAGTGGATACTGTAAGTTGAAAATTTAAAAATAAAACTAAACACCTCTATTCATTATTATTATTACATTATTGCTATATTTCATTCAAGATATGAAGTGACAACCATCATGAATCATGTCACATATTCTGTATTTACTGAGTAAATGTATAAAATGATCCAGTGTGACTTAAAAAAATGCATCTGTTCATTTTTGTGAATGTACATTTTATATATTTTTATAAATATATATTTCCCCCATGTCTTCCTCCTGTAAAGTACTTTGCAACTTCTGTTTTGACATGCGCAGTGTAAAAGGTTTGCATGCTTGCTTGGGATATTAAGCTTCATGTGACACCAATTATTTCCACTAGATGGCTCTAAAACATCACTATCAGAGCCACCTACTCCTCATCCTGAATTTTCTCCCCTTCTCTTGTCCCTTGATGTGACATTATATTGAGTCTCATGTGAAAGATGAAATAGATTAAAACACTTCTGCTCGAGGGGAAGGGCATAGGGGAAGTTTCTCCAGGTGTTTCACATATTTAATTCAGTGAGGAAGTCTACCTTTTCACAGGTGTTACAAAAGTTTGAGAAGCCGTGCTCTTCACTTTCTGTCTGTCAGTCGAGTCAAACTGACTCTGAGGTGTAATTTACTGGAACACCGAGGACAAGTAGCAGCAACTAGGCGCCCTTCAAGAAAGTTCCTCCAAACATTTATTAGCACAAAAGTGACAGCAGGGGAGCAAGAGAGGGAGCTGTGGATGTGAGGAACAGTTGCAATTGCATTGCAGTGATGAGACCATTAGCGGCACAGTGCTGTGGAGAGAAGGAGACAGAGGGCAGAGGGAGGCCACCTGATATCAGGACTCAGTGAATGTCACAGTTCAGTACAGTTCAGCTCTCCTGAGGCTGCTGAGGTTTCAATTAGACTGACCTTTTTACCCAGTGGGTTAAAGACCAGTCGCGCACTGTGATCAATGGGATTGTTAGCCAGCTGGCCAGGTGTGTGTGTGTGTGTGTGTGTGTACTAGCTTAAGTCAATAAAATATGGGAGGGAATAATGTGCATGTACTGTTTCTCTGCTTTAAAGGTGTCTGGGTATTCAGTCAAAGACAAAACAGCAGTGTGAAGCAGGGATATTTCTGCTACTGATGGATTTACAGGCCTGTCTGCGTAATCCTCACACGTCACCAGACAGAAACAATAGACACAGAGAGGAGAAATGTTAAGTGTTTAGTGGAAAAATGAAGGACGACCTGGTTGCTCAGAATAACAATGAGGCATGAAGGGCGAATTTTTTAAATTAATTGTTGGACATTCTGGGAACCATGCTTATTTGCCTTCTGGTGGAGACTTAGATGACAGGATTGATACCACTCTCATTCCTGTATGTAAATAAATATGAAGCTACTGCCAGCAGCCAGTTAACTTATGTTAGTGCAGAGACTGAAAACAGCTAGTCTGGCTATGCCCAAAGGCAACAATGGCTGCCAAACCAAAGCGTAGAAATGACAGTTTACTGTTTTGAAAGGCGGGGGGTTGTGTGCTGGACAATATCTTGGCCAAAAAAAGTGAATTCCTAGTGTCTTCACTTGTTGCCAGGCAGAGAACCACACCAGCTGTTTCCCTCTGTCTCCAGTCTTTGTGCTAACCTAAGCTAACTGACTGTTGGCAGTAGCTTCATATTTATTTACACAGAGACGCGAGAGTGGTATCAAGCTTATCATCTAACTCTCTGCCAAAAAGTGAGTAAGTGTATTTTGCAGATGTCTGACAATTCCTTTAAAGTGGCTACAATCAATATTTTTGTAATGACAATGAATCAAATGACAACGTGAAAACACTTTAACAATATTAACAGGGTTGCTCATAGTGATGAACGTTCAGTGGATTTTTATTTTGTTTAGTTTTTAGCCACACAAAGCAGCTGTTGTTATTCAATGAAGAGCTGTAAAACCCTACCCAAGCACCAAACAGCAGCCAGACACAGTTAGCAACCAGCCGGTGAACACAGCGGAGCAGCTAAAGAGCCAGATATTTGCTTCCGGAGTTGATAGAAACCAAAAACAGAGCTAAAAGAGAGAGAAGATTGGATTTACATATGTCGGATGTGCAGAAACACAACACCAAATGACTGATAATGTTGTTCGGTAACTGCTGTATGTGCACAAAAATTGACATATCAATTTAAAAAGGTGATACGCCTGCGTTATGTTCACATGTTTCGGCTGCCCCAAAAGTGGCAGAAAAAAAATCAGTTAATGCAGGTGTGAGGATACTCACACATTTCCTGTTACATCAACCTGACCATGTAGCTAGAGCCAGTGTGGGATTGTATGGTGCTAACTGGCACTCTTTATGATCGCGCGTCTTCAAGATGCACAATATTTCTAATGGAGTTATGTTCTTAAAAAAATATTTGGGATTCACGCTGTGTTAATGCTCTGACAAGCCAAATGTGTTGTAATTAGGAAAAACAAACAGATGGGCATTTTCATTAGAGGCGTTAAACGTGTGTGTGTGTGTGTGTGTGTGTGTGTGTGTGTGTGTGTGTGTGTGTGTGTGTGTGTGTGTGTGTGTGTGTGTGTGTGTGTGTGAGAGAGAGAGAGAGAGAGAGAAAGAGAAAGAGAGAGAAGCGCGCGCACGCACACACACACACACACACACACACACACACAACAGGGAGTTAATGTACGTCTCAGAGTTGAGTTACAACTAAACAGTTTTATAGCTACTCTGTTTTTTAATTCCACAGTATTTTTTATAGCAGGTTCCTTATTTCTCACTGCAAAATACTGTGAAATTGTCCTTTATATCCAATTTATTTCAGCATTATTCCCTCATACGGATAGGTCTGCTGTGCATTATAAGTTAGTCTGTAGAAGCATTCTGTGACGGCTTTTATATTACAATTCGATCCGATTTGCCTTTTCTCTTCTGGGCTTAAGTCAACACCACCCTACCTGAACAATGAATTACACACTTCTGTGCAAAGGATCCTGTGTTTACAGTGAGTGGAAATGGCCATGGTCCGTGTTTTTCATTTCAGTGGGAAGCAGTAGAGAGAGGGCTGATAG
Organism: Seriola dumerili; assembly: GCF_002260705.1. Classification (NCBI taxonomy): domain Eukaryota; kingdom Metazoa; phylum Chordata; class Actinopteri; order Carangiformes; family Carangidae; genus Seriola; species Seriola dumerili. The sequence goes on from NW_019174481.1 coordinate 5,298,744, forward strand.
GAGACAGGGACAGGGAATTATGAAAGGCTTCGTGAGAGATGTTTACCCTGTTACTGAAATATAGTCCTTGAACATAGTGCAGCGTCATTGGCCGACACAAAGAGAAAGTGGAACATGTTTTTTTAGCAACTTGCTTGAATGAGGCGGGAACAAAAACACAGATAGACCTGGGTGATGAAACAGGGTTAAAATTGGAAGTAAAGTAGGTTAAGGAGTGAGTCTGCAAATCTTTAGTCAGATGCCCCTCAGTGTCAAGGAGGCAGAGTGAGGCAATATGACTGAAACGCATTCTACTATCAGGCCAACTGGGGCAAGTCTTACCTGCAGCGATGAAGAAATGAAAAGCTACATGTTTAGGTCTTTCATTATCTCACAATTTCCATCACCTTGTGGAATTACGATAGAAAATAGCCGAGTTACAGGACAGAGGAGCAGAGTGATGATGTGTGGAGGAGAATAGAGAAGGCTTGGCTAAAGTAGAGCTACAACAGATTGGAGTTGAGTAAAGACTAGAGTCATGTGCAGAAGAAAAGTCTGGAGCAGAGTAGAAGAGAGTAGAGTCCGTTACAGTAATAGACTTAAAGGGGCACTCTGCCAATACTACAAATCAATTGAAGTTTACCAGACACTATATTACACACCCTGTGAAAACAGTCTGAGAAAATAGCCCTGATGATGTCATAGTGATGTCATCGGGGTTACCTCAGGCTGGGATTGAGACTGTCAATTTTTTTTAATGAGAGCTCGCTTTACAGACTAGAGCTGTGAAGCCTGAATTAAGTGGGTATTTAGGAGGATGTGTTGGTCTTGTTGCATTATGGGAAATGTAGGCTCCAGTGGTTTTGGAGATCGACCCATATTTGAGACTTATATTTAAAGATACAAAATTACAAATCACTTTGCTGATTTTGCTGACTTTGTACTTCGGTCACTTTCACGCAGCAAGTGAACGCAGCATCATTCACACTGCAGTGATGTTCACCACTGATTCAGACTGTCTTCAGTTCAGTAGTACATGGGCCTGTACAAGCAATATTCCCAAGTTTGATAGTTCAGCAGGCACATATATGCGGCAGTTATCACATTATGGTTCTTTCTGTGTTTTCACAGTCTTTTAATAAGATTTGACAGAGCAAGAACAAATTTTATATTATGCCTGACATGAGAACGGTGCCCCCCATCAAGAGTGGAGCGCCATGACTAAAGCTACTGAAATGGTCAGTGACTATGGTGATTCAGTGCAGCTTGAAGATTCTGTGTTAAAGATTTGTTGGTACTGAACACCAATAATAAAATGCAGGACATATCAGGCCTCTACTGCTTCAATTCTAACTATATTTTTTAAATCTGTCTCTTGTAAGATCTTGAAATGCAACACCAAATCACTGGAGTATGTATTTAAATCAGAGGTAAAGGAAAACTGCTGTTTATTACAACTTTAGTCCTATAAGTTAGGATGAGACTGTACTCACCAAACAGCTGAGATCTGGGACTACTGAAACATTGTTATAATATGTCTGTCAAGCAGTCAGGTGATCAGGTTTCAAACAAGCGATCAGATCAGCTACCACTTTATTTAGTAAAACTGAACGTGAGAATATCTGTAATGTTGCGAATGATCCCTCATCGCAGAGGAAATCCATCCATCCAAAACTATGGCAATTGTGAGGGTCAAAATTGAATAAGGAAGTTTGTCTGTAAGCTGTGATGGATGTTTACAATGGATAGCTTGGGTTGTAAGTTTTCCTTTTCCATTTGTTTTTCTCTCCTAAATACAATTGGCCAATTTAGGGGTTTGTAAAGACCCTGTCTGATCACTTGACCACTCATGCTTGTTGCCCTGTTGGACCTATTTCTTGCAATATTGCAGTATTCTGTAGATCTCAGCAAGTAAAACAACCTTATCATAACCTGCAGAAATGATGGTTGAAGATACAAAAAATAAAAACAGCAGTAGTCGTTTATCTTTAAAGCAGAGTAAAGAATAATACAACAAAGTAGAGTTATTACTATGTGGAGAGGAGTAGAGAACAGTAAAGTCCCAGTACAGTAGAGAGGAGCATAGCAAGGATGGGTTAATGCAGAGTTAAGGCAGAGTAGACAGTTTAAGAAAATATATGTTTTTCTCTTGGAATATTTTTGTGACGTCTATCTGGGGTGAAGCTAAAGAACATAATATACCTGCACTGTGTGTGTGTGTGTGTGTGTGTGTGTGTGTGTGTGTGTGTGCGTATGTGTGTGTGTTTATTTATATCTGTGCGTGTATGTGTGTAAAGGAAAGAGTAATGGCCGAAGGCTTTGACAATAGAGCTTCCTGCTTTCAGAGCTGTGTGGGTTTTATCTGCTGCTGTGGAGAGAGCGACTGCCACAGATACTGGATGAAAGCAGGAGGAGGAGAAGGACGAAGGCTGAGTGTGGCACAGACCACAGATGCTGCACAGGAAAGCTCATTAGAGACACACACATACATGTATTTAGTCATACCTACACACCCCAATCATGCATGAGAATGTGCGCAGTTACACACACACACACACACACACACACACACACGCAGCTGCTCCTCCTCACATGACCTGAATTTTAACTGCCAAGGTAGATCAGTGCTTAATTGAGCATGTAAAAGATTTTTTTTTTTTTCCAGTGGGTGTGTGTGCGTGTGTGTGTGTGTGTGTGAATGATGCGTGTGCTTGTGTGTGTGTGTGTGTGTCTTTCTAAAGGCAGGCTGCTCCTCCTCACATGACCTGAATTTTAACTGCCAAGGTAGATCAGTGCTTAATTGAGCATGTAAAAGGTTTTTTTTTTTTTCCAGTGTGTGTGTGTGCGTGTGTGTGTGTCTCTGTGTGGGTGTGTGTGTTGCTGGGGGGTTGGGGGTATTAAAACTGTCATTAAGTCTGAATTAAAAGCCAGCACACATCATCTGAACTGTAAGACAAGAGCACAGATGTGAACTGAACACTACACTTCAAAGATAAAAAAAAAAAAAATCCAAAGAAAAGTGTCTGGTCCTGTCCCGGAAGCATGGAGCTCAAACATTATTATCACTGTAAAACCATTTTTGAGGTGGGAATTTGTAGCTGCTTGTTTTTCTCTCTTCCCCCTCCCTGTTCCTCTGTTAGCTAATAGTCCCACCACTGCTGTTGCTGTGATATTTTTTTTTTCTTCACATTTCTCATCTCTATTTCAGGCTGCCAAGAAAGACCTCCTTCCTTTGAGTTCTAACTAATATTTTCCTTCTCTACATCAATATCAAGATCATTTTAGGCTTTAACCCCAGTGACATGCTCCACACCATCCTCAAATCTCTGACACTAACAAGAAAACACATGATTTGTCAAAACAAAAAAAACAAAAAAAAAACATAACTAGTGTTTTTTCAGGTGCTTTTAGCCACATCTCACAGTATTCATCAGCAGATGGAGTTTGCTTGGTTGTCAGGGAGATAGTTCGTCATCGTGTGACCTAAGTTCCTGCATGTATCCCTGAAATCCTTTGAAAACTTTTCAGATAAACTAAAGAGACAGGGGTTTCTATATGGGCTGAGAAAGGTTCAAATAAAACCCTTTGGACTATCTGAAAAATGTATTGTCAAAAAGCTGAAATCAGGCCAGTATCTTTTTTTGTTTTGCTCATGAAAAGTTCATATTTTGGATATACATGGTCACTGACTTGTGGTCATTTGTGTGTGGAGATGACAACGCATTTTTGATCAAAGACGGTGTCTGGCAATGGATGTGAGTGGCCTCCTTGATCTTGCGATGACAGCTCATCCATTTCCTTGACAACTGAGCAAACGCTATCCGCCGAAGAAGACCGTGAGATGCTGTTAAAAAATGCCGTTTCAAGGAAGGGAGGGAAGGAAGGAACATTACTGTATAAGCCGTACAGACATATCACCCTGACACTGAAGAGTCAAGAACAAGTGTAGCTGAAAATTTGCATGAGCGTGATGGTGGAGCAGGATCCCTGGTGAGCTCACCGGACAGCTGGTTCTGATGAAAACTGGAGGAGTGACAGAAATGACAGCTGACGGCAGCAGATAAAGGAAGAGATTTTAAAGTTTGACAGGGAAGACTCAAAGACGTCTGACTGAGTGAAGTGAAAGGTGTGAAGTTAACTGTAACATTTGCTAAGTGGCACTAAACACAAATTACAACTGAGACTGAATGTCATTAGTTTTTGCAGGGATTTGGTCATAAATTAAAAACCAAGAAAATGAAAATGTCACCAAAGTTATTACAACTCATCCTGAGGGGGATATGAATGTCTGCAGCAAATTTCATGAGAATCCATCCAGTGGTTACGGAGACATTTCACTCTAGACTCAGCCTCTTGGTGGTGTTAAGTCAGGGACTCACCAAAGTCATTCCAGTGTATCCTCTGGGCGCCATGAATATCTGTACCAAATTACATAGCAATCCATTCAATAATTGCTGAGTTATTTCAGCGTGGACCAAAGTGGTGTAGCGACCAGCGACAGACAGAGACAGACAGAGACCAAAACTGACATTTTAGAAAGGGCGAGGGAAAATTAGGCCAAAGCAAACAAAAACCAGCAGGCCTGTGGTTAGACAGTGTGGAGGTAATCCATGTGGTTAACATCGTTGCCCACCATGTCTGCCCGACTTCCTCCATGACTGCCCCGCTGCCGCCCAGATGGGGCCTTTTGGCTCGCAAACACTTAAACACAGCGTGGTGGCTAAAACAAGTCTGAACTTCTTCATCAGCACAAAGACTGGAGTTTGTAAAATCCAGTTCAGTTTAGACTCCTCTCTACTGGGAGATATCCTGTTTCCTCTCTTTTTATGTGGCGTGGTTATTGGCTTGTTTGATCTCTTCACATTAACTGCATCGCCATAAAAACAAACCCGAGAGGAATCTGCTGCCCGGCAAATAATAAGCAAACACAGGAGCCTAAACGCACCACACATCTCGCCCAGTGTGGAGAAATCGTGACGCCACTGAAAGCCTCATTATGCTCTTTGTTTCCTACTGAGGGCAATGTGTGTTAAGATGCTATAATAGCTTTCCAGAAGTCGTTTTTGTGTCATCATCCTCATCCGGCCTCCCTTGTGTATTGTGTGTTGTGTGAGAGTGATTGACATTCTTTGTCTGTTTGGCGAGGTGCCTGACATTTCTAAAAGTCACAGCTCACATTAAGGCTGAGCCAAACCTCCTTGCATGTATGTGTCTGTGTGTGTGTCTGTATGTGTGTATGTGTGTGTGTGTGTGTGTGTGTGTGTGTGTGTGTGTGTGTGTGTGTGTGTCTGTGCGCGCATGAACTTGTGACTATGTGCAATGCATATGCAGTAAATGTTGTAAAACAGTGATTGAATATTTATTCTCCGAAACTTTGAGCATAAACAGCCTCACATATCCACTTTCACTTCCTGCGGTGAAATATATGTTCAATATTCATTATTTATAACATTTTGTCAATACAGCATCTACTGTGCTGCCGCTGTGCAGCCATAAAGCAAATCAAAAAAAAAAAAAAAAAAGGCAAAGACCAAACATCTTTATCCTGCAACGTCAGTTCTAGTGTCCTGTTGATCTCCGGGTGTTTTCACATGTTCAAATGAGCTTCCCGGAGCAGCTCCCTGAGGCCTTTGCAGTAAAACTCTAACAGTTGTGGTTAGTGCCTCTGCATCTCTTTCCTGCTCCTCCTCCTGTCGCGTTCTGAGGGAATCGGAGATGCAATAAGAGCCGGATGAATCTCCCACTGCTCTGTTTGTCTCTGCTTTCCCCATCACTCTCACAGCACTGACGAGAGCCCTGTCAAAAAACTTGTCTGTAAATGTGCCTGCTTGTAAAATAAACACAGTGACTGGAGCCGGAGCATCAGTGATAGACTTTACACCGCTGCTAGCATTTCTGTGTGTGTGTGTGTGTGTGTGTGTGTGTGTGCGCCAGTGATTCCAATTTGAATATACTCTCTTCTTTGTCACACAAAAGTACTACAAAACACGCCATTGTGTTAGGATGCCAACAAAACTGAGCCAAGAACTAACGTTTGCAACAGGATTAGAGGCCAACCCAAATGCAACTATGTGTTTACGCACTAAATACGATTAAATATGACTAATATATGTTCTCTGAGAAATCAAACAGCTTTGTTTAATCAGAATTTTTGCATTAAAAATGGAGATTTTGGAAGAACGATTTTTTTGTGTTTTGTGCAAATTACTGTGAAACAAAGAAAAACACATGAACAACAAGAGTACAGTGAGGTCTGCAGGCGGCTGAATAAATGAATGAACATTAGCCTCGAAGATGTTGAGCTGGCTCAGGCCTCGTCACATACTTTGTGTCTTGCCTTGTTACTCAGTTCTGCAGATTTATGTGCTGACAAAAACAAAAAAGCTTTTGTGTCAGCTAGAGGTGCACTTATCCCATATTTGCACTTAAATCATTGTCAGCGCTGCAGATCCCAGGTTACAACCGAAAATAAGACAATGTCCACGAATCTCTGTGATATCTACGTCAGGAGACCACAAACTGAGAGTCTGCACTGTTCAGTAACAGTAATGGCCGGAATCAATACTTGTTATTGGAAACTCTTGTACCTCTGTGGCCTGGAAACTGATCAGTGGCACTGTGGACAGAAGATCTGCCCTCAGCTTCATTTCCAGAGGATCAATTTCCAGATGAATTACAACACGTCTTCCTCCCTACAGTTGACCTCGTTTATCCCCCCAGTCAGATACCAAGTTTGAGTAGAAAAACACAACAGTCGCCTATAAAGATGGGTCATATTTACATTATGTAGCTGCCTTCACTTCCTCTCTATTTTCTGATTTCATAAAAGTAACAGTTCAAACCACAAGGCCAATACTTTGAGTATTTCAGCACATGCTTCAGATAACACCATCATCACATTTTATCCATGTTTAATCTCTTTTTATCCTTATTTCCCCTTAAAGCTGCTACAGTTGCTCTAACTAGTTTAACAACGGATGAAATGATGAACCCACTGGGCACCGCCAACCCGCTAACTCTGCAGTTCTTTGGCTCGACGGTGCTTTTTCGTGTCTCTCAGCTCATTGTTTTGGTTTTACGGCTCGCAACTTTACTGTTGTGGTTCACTCTCACCGCTCACATCAACCTCGTTTCCAATCCCAGCCACAGAAGGCGGGAGCCCCTGAGATAAACCCACTGTACCTGCTGCCTCGCCAGCACTAAACAGCAGACAGACAATGTTAGCATCTCGCTAATGAGCACAGTGGAGTGTTTAGCAGCTAAAGAGACAGATATTTATAGGAAGACAGAGCTAAAAGGTGACCAGACAAACAACTCCAAATAAATGCGCCACGTGCGTAACAGAAATAAAATAGTATCTGGCAGTATCAGATACTGTATCATGTATCAGGCTGTTCCAACTCCTCATTGAAACCATATAATGTTTGAGTGAATTATTAAAACTGGAACTTTTCTGCATGTCTCGTCCATTCCTCAAAATTCAGCCTGGTAACTCTGGAATCTGAATAAAGTTATGCAGGTTTGAACCGAGTTTGCCTGAACTGCAGCAGTTGCTAATGACTTACCCGGGGGCAAGTCAGTAGGGTTAAAATGAAGGTTGCAAAAAAGCTGTTCTCTCTTCAATGACTTGAATGAGGGAAATGAATAGCGGTACTTTCCTTAAATAAAGATTTTTAGTTCATTTTAGAGTCATCCTGATCACCATGATTAGTGGCTCTATTAAGATTCCAAAACCAACTCCTGCCTCCATTACACAAGGGAAGATGCATAATTCAAAACCATCTTGAGCGCGGAGACTGCAGACCTACAGTATGATGAATGACAAAGAGGAGTCTGCTGCTGCTCTACTCACTTTATCATTGAGAGAAATCAGTGGAGGAGCTGAACCTGCGGTCAGACGGCCTTGGTCAGAGCTGCCGTCAGCAACAAACAAGCTTTTTTCTTTGTTTATAATATGCTAACGAAGACTGATTCTGTTTGGTTTCTATTGACCCCGCTGCAGTGGTGACATGCTGGCTGTGTAGCGTGGTTGTTAGGTGCATCTGAGGCAGCTGTGTTTTCACTGAGCAGTTGTTACTGCTCAGCATCAGTTAAATGTTACTCCTGCACACATTAATTGGATGGATGGACGGACTGATTTTTGTCTCATTGGGATGGGGTTGTATGTGATTGAGCAAGTTGTCATGGTTTGTAGGTGTGTGTGTGTGTGTGTGTGTGTGTGTGTGTGTGTGTAGAAACGGGGGATGTGAGGATGTGACACGAGGGTATCAGGGGTTTTAGCTGATGGTCAGACTGTCATTGTAAGCTCATGGGTAAATTCTAATTTAATTCACAGACACCGGATCAACCTTTGAGGTTTATGTAGGATTATGGTCATATAAAGTACACCCCCCCCCCCCCCCCGCCTCTCTCTCTCTCTTTACCCCCCACCCACCCCCCACCCCCTTTGAATGGGGGCGCTGGAGCCGTCTGCCTGTCACCGCTTGCCTCTTTGTTCAAACTGATTCTGCTTCTCTCCCTCAGCGTAGCTGCTGGCGAGGAGGGGGACGGAGGGAGCACCTTGCTGTGCGTGTGAGTGTGCGCGCGTGTGCGAGTGCATTTATTCCCGACATTCAGCGTGTGAGGATGAACGGCGCATAAGGCTGCTGCTCAGTGAGGAGAGGATAACGCTGAAGAAGGAGTGTAAACTCCGAGACGCGGAGCGCTTGTGCACACGCTCTCTCCTCTGCCTCTGCAAAGTGCTGTTTCACCCTTGTTTCGTCGCTCGCCGTCTCTGCACCCTCTGGGAGCTTTGGAGAGCACCTGCACTGAGGCGCAAGGCTTTCGCCCACATTCCAGGGGATTGCACCATTAAGACGCACATCGTTTTTGCCAAGGTAAGAGCGAAAGCAAGAAGACGATCTGCTTCGCATGCACGCTTTATGAAACCAATCGTTTGGTCAGTGTGTCATATCTCAAGTCACCGGGTGGCAGGAGGCTCCTGAGACCGCGCAGCTGCTGGAAGACGATGTGAAGTGTCTCAGTTTCTTGCTTACCATATGAAAACGCACTTTTGATTAAACTGGAGCAAAAAACAGCGCAAGTCAGTTTTTTAGAGTGCTTTTCTCACTGCCCGTCTATGCAACATCAAATCATATGCATATGCAATAAGTGTAAGTAATAAGTATTTCATGTGGACCAATCAGTGCATTTCCCCTCGCATGATCGTCGCCTCGGCTTCACACAAATCGCACCCGTTTGGGATATCTTTAATTATTTACTGGTCAAAGCTTTTAATATTGGTCTATATTTACGACCCGTGTAGGGGCATGCATTAATCATCAACTCGCCAAGTAACCTTGTTAGCGTGTCCTTTACATCTCAAGAGATCTTCTCTTCATACCACAAGAACTTTGTTGCTTTGGTTCACACACGCACACGTCTAATAAACCTTCCTTTACAGATGCCAAAATTAAAAGAAATCAAAGGGGGAGGATGCCTTCTGTCAGGTGATGCAATTGTGGAAGCAGATCTGAACACTTGAACAGGTGTTTGTGAAATCTATTATGTAAATCAGAGCCCTTTGGTGAACAAACAACATGTGTTGAATAAGTGCCAAAATCTGATCTTATACTGGTCCACCTCCAGAGCTGTCACCTGGGCATGACATTAAAGATACTGCTGTGCACGGAAACTGGATTACCAGTGATCACTGTGCGACACTAACTTTGCTTTGGTCCTTTAAAATGACAGAAATGAGAGAAAGAAAGTGACCTAATGAAGGTAAAATGAGTGATTGCCTGGTGCCAAGCCGGTGAATAGATCTTTGAGAGTGTTATATTGATGACTGCCTGCTCTGTAAACAAACACTGGGCATGTACAAATCACAGTGAAGGAGGAGAACAGTTTGGGTCACCTTGACAAATGAGCTGTATTGTCTGAGAATATGAGAGCCCCCGCAGCCCAATAAAGCCCATTCTGTTTCTATTCACCGCTCCAGTTTGGAGGAGTTCAAGTCTTTTCTTCTCTGGCCTTGTTAGTGCGCCCACTACCAGCTGTGTGTCAGTGCCATAAAGCAGGACGAGGTTAACTAGGCAACGCCACGTTATAGACGAGCTAGAGCTGAGGAGAGAGGGAACATATGTGTGTGAGAGATAACAGAGAGTGCCTGTGGGACGAGGAGAGAGGAGAATGGTGAGGAATGAGGCTAAGAGACCCAGCTGAAAGTTTGCAGCATGCATTTTTCATTCTGTCCGGATGTGTGTGTGTGTTTGTGTTGTTTGAAAGGGCCGTGTGGGCATCCATGTGTCCCGGCACGCACATACAGTAGTTGTGTGTATGTAGATGACTGCACTTATACGAGCAGAGGGATCAGACGTTGGTGTTGTGAGGAACAGAAGAGTCTGATTCAAAAATAGAGTACGAGCTCAGTTCAGCTGCCTCGCTGTCTGTTGCTGCACACTTTGCACTCAGTCAGCCTCAGTATTGTTTATCATGTCTGGCTGTGAGCCGTCTGCAATTCGAGGAGTCACTTTGCATCAGTGGAAGATGGAAAAAAGAGTCATGTGAGGTGCCTTTTAAACAGATGAAATACTGTAGAGCTGGAAAGACTGGTCAATTAATCAATTAATCAATCGACAGCAAATGATTAGCAGCAAGTTTATGTCATTGTTCAAGCAAAAATGCCACACATACCCTTGTTCCAGCCTCTAAAATGTGAGGACCTGCTGCTTTTCTTTTCGTCTGATATAATAGTAAACTGAATATATTTAGGTCTAGTTGGAGAAAATGATTTTCTTACATTTGATACAACAATAATCTGTAGATTTATCAATAGTTAACAATGGACCAGAAACAATTAGTCAATTAATTGATTGACAGTAAATTAATCAGCAAATGTTTTGATAATCAATCAATCATTTGAGTTATTTTTCAAGGCAAAACACGCTAACCATTTGCTGGCAGCCTCTCAAATGTGAAGATTTGCTGTTTTTCTCTGTTATATCATTGTCAGTTGAATATCTTTGGGTTTAAAGACATTACTGTGGCTTTGGGAAACTGTAGTCAGCATTTTCACTATTTTCTGACATTTTATAGACTAATTTGAAGATTAAATCAATCATGAAAATAACCATTAGTGGCAGCCCTAAAATATAATAGCCGGATTTTCAGAATGAAATGAATCAGAGGAGACAGTTTAGCCCTGCTGGTCATAATTGTGCTGTTTTTTCCTCCAGTTTCCTGGTATGAATGCATTTGGAGAACCTTGCTGATGGTGTATTTTCAGTGGAAGCTAAAGGTAACTCTCATCCGCGGTTTGATATTAGTCTCTATGGTATGAAAGTGCCCATTCTAATATGTCACTTAGGTGATTATGGGGTGTATTCCCCCCTTATATAGTGTTAATAGCTAACAGAATGACACTATATAAATGCAAATTAGTACCAGCACTTGCTTACAGAGGCCTTGGAATGATCAAAATAAGCTTCACCTCAGAGGCTTGTTTCTTTATGCTTATGCTGCCCTGAAAATGCATTGATTTTGTTTAGAACTGATGGGTAGTGTTGTATAATTCAGTAAAATTATGAGACTTCTTTGTTGCTCTAACTGTATTCCATGAACCAGCAGATCCAACCGTGAACTAGACTGTGAACTAAAGTGGGAGTTTTATGATCTCTTTGAACTTTGTGGTCTGTTTACAGCCAGAAGGGGAATAGGCTTAAGACTAACAATGACTTCACAGTGACTGGAGCAAAAACTGTCCACGTTTTCAGCACTGGACAGCTCCCAAATCTCAGAGCCGAATGATCCGGCCACAAACATTTGTCAAATAGAAAAAGAGCAGTGACCAGTTTGTGTTTTGAGCTGCTGGATTTGGACGTAAAGTCGAACTCTGTCTCCCTCTCTCCCCCTCTCTCCCTGGAATATTGAAACCCTCCCGTCAAGTGAGTCCCCAGCCGCCAAACCCCAAAAGGGATTGGACAAACTAATCCATCAATCAACTTCAGTCTTTAGCTTGGGAGGGACTAAAGCAGCCCACCAGGCCAATCACTACAAGCGTAGATGAGACCACAGCTGAACAGCTCACCCACACAAAGAGAGAAAGGTCCCTCTCTTTGTCTTTGACCAGGGGGGCTCTCCTCTAACGTAGTGACTGGTGCAAGACAAATGTTTGGCTTTACAGTTGGATAAGAAGAAGCTCTTCAAGGCAGCACCAAAGTTTTATCAGCCTGTGCAATGTAGAGATGAGTTGAATGATAAGTCATTTTCAAAGAGATAGTCAGGCTTAACAGTCATTGCAGTTGTGTTACTTTTTTATTTTATCCCTTCTTTTGAAAAATCTCTCAGCTATTATTTCTTGTTATTGTTAACTGCTGATTTGAGAATGAAGAGACAGCTTCTGCCTCTTTGGGCATTGGCATTGGTGATAAAATGCTTGAAGGACAGAGCTCTTTCTCTATTTTTTTTCTTTCCATACCTAGCTCATAGTCCACAGAGTTAGCACATCATTAAAGAACAGGAATTCTTGGATGAAGTCCCATCAGTGTCTATGTTTGTGTCTATTATTCCATCCTGTGGATGAAAACATGGCCTTCTGGTAGCTCTCATGATCCAAGACAAACAGTGTGAGTGTGTGTGGAGCTGTGGATCTAATATGCTCAAGATGATAGCCGCATCTCATGCACCTGATCCTTTATTGGCTTTGTCACCAAGAGCCAACCTCTGAACCTTCACCTTTGACCTCTGTTTTTTTTTTTTTTTTTTTTTTTTTTTTAAGACACAGCTGGTGTAGTGGCCAATTAAAATCACTGTCCTCCTCCATATTGCTATTTACTTAAACAAATATTTTACCTGCAATACATTTGAACCTCATCGTTTCAATGCTTCTGATTCTTTAAAGCTGCTCTAATCAACATTGTCATTGTTACAATGAATTACATGTAATAAAATTACTACATGTGGCCTAATATGAAAGGAGTCATTAATGGTGTCGAAGCCCACAGAGAATTATAACAGCAAATAGCAGGCAGACACAGTTAGCAACTAGCTATGGAGGCGATTCTAAAGTGTAAAGAATTATCTTAGCAATAACACCGGCGGTAAGCCAAAGGGATACAGAGATAACACTTTTTCCCCTGGGATGACGGTGGACATTGGACATCATCAAATTTGTGCCGGCTCCATCCAGATAGTGGGTCCTAACATATCCAAAAACGTTGGAGCAAATTTCTAAAAAGGTATTCTTTGGGTAAACTGGCCACACTTTATAAATCTAAATGCTTACATACTCATCTGAAAAAATATGAAAACCTAGTAAAATGATATGATAACAGTACAACGACAAAAAATTGTTATAGCTTTGAGCCTGAATTGACCATGGATAGCGCCAGATCAAGCTTTTATTTTGGTACTTCCGCTGAGCAGCACTGTGAATTTGCACATTAGCTAAATATTTTGTTTCAGCAAGATTTATATTAAACATTTAACAATTCCACTTAACATTTAGGTTTAGATTTAACATTTAGATTTAACATTAACTTTACATTTATTTTTTAAAGTAAATATGACAACGTTCACAAATATTGCTGTAAATCTAGTTAAAAAAAAGAAGACGACTTTTTAAAATTATTTAGAGCTAAATGCGGCAAAATATTGCACTTAATTTCAGTAATTAATAACTAAACTAATTAATTTGTACAATTGGCAGCTAGCTGGTAACTAGCTGGTAAAGATGGATTGAAGCATTTAGCAGCTAAAGAGCCAGATATTTCTTTCAGGAGTTGATGGAGACCAAAAATAGAGCTAAAAGGTCAGTCAATATTGGACCTCCATTCATCTGGTGTCCAGACACATGACTCCAAATAAATGATAAAGTTGCTCCATGTCAATTGGATGTGTCAATTAGCCAGTGTTTGCTAACATGTTTGCCACATCTACTGTAGAGGTTTATGTCAATGTTGTGTTTACAGCTTGTTGCACTGCTCCCATGTGGCAAAAACGATTAATCAAACCATGTTTTAAAGGGACTTTTGACAGTATTTAGTTTGTATTGTTCAAATACACTTCACATAAGTTTATGCCAGGGAAAGAAAAACAAATACATGAAATATTTAAGTAAAAATCAAAATGGTATGGGTAAGTCAAAATTATGAGATACTCAAAATTATGAAATAGTATGTCATAATTATCACATAAGTCAAATTTTTGAGTCAAAAATGCAGTATCTCAAATCTTAGTATCTATAAATTTGCACTTACTATTTCAAAATTCTGACTTGCCATGAATATTTTTTATTTTTGTCAATATTAACTTTTTATCCACTTTTTATTTTCAAAGTCACTCATAGGACAAATTTTTATTCTCTATTTACCTTTTTTCTTTTTACTTTTTTAAAACAATTTTATATGAAATTAATCAGCTTGGTTTTGCTGTGAAGTCCTTCTCTACAATAATAGAACATTTTAAGTAAAAGGTTCACTGGTAACAAATGAAATGATGACCGTGTGACTTGATCTTTTATGATGCATTACAGATGCAGACAATGAGAGATGATTGATTCCACTGAGGCCGCTGCCTGGTTTCCATTTCCTCTAAAAGCTATGTTACAATACTCTCACACATTCATGTGCACACTTATAGTGTGGCTCCCTCATGTGTTATTCAAATACATTTAGATTGATTTTTTGTCAAACTCGCAGTTGGCTAACATGCACTGAACCTCACATCATCAAACCTACACCTTACTCACATGCACACACACACACGCACGGACAACAAAAATACACATATGGCACTGGCAGAAAGAGGCTTAGGATGAAGAGGTGGAGAGAGAAAATGAGCATATCTGAGATCATTTGCTGCAGGTCTGTTGAGTGTAGCTCCAGAGCAGCTTAATACGTAGCTCTACAGAAAGGTCGGAAACAGATGGACGTCATAAGAGCTGCCAATCTCTCTCAGGTATGAACAAATCATTGGTGATACATGCATGAAACATCAGTATATTTCCTCTTGGGTAACTGTACAGTGAATAATTACTGAAAAGAACAAGAAAGTTGTAACAACCAACTACAGCACCTATGTCTTTCTTGTAACTCATCCCTGTCCTGTTCTTACTATACTTGTCAATCAAGGGTCCTTCAGAGTGATCTACATTGCCTCCTCTCTGCGCTTTACTGCACACACACACCTTGCCAAATTTTAACTTGGCCTCCAAGCGTGTTATCGAGCCGGTTTAAGTAACCCCAGTCTCCATGCCCAGTGGGATCAATGGTTTCAGTGTGAGAGGATGGAGTGTGTAATCTTGAATCGGAGGGACCAGCAGCTTTCCAAAGTCCTCTCACCATCTGAAGCCCAGGCCAGAACTGCATGAGTCATTAGTTGCTTTGAGTGTGATTAGTCACCACACAGGCACACTCAACACAAAGGCTATCTGTGTGTTTATGTGCAGGAAGTTAATATCTGATTCAGCTCAGTTCACTCTCCCTCTGCAGTGTCCTTTTTTTCTATTTTTAATTTCTTGAGCAATTAAAGTTCATGCACGCTGGTTTTATGTCTTTTTTATGGCACCAAATCATGACTGCAACATGTATTTTTTTTCCTGTCTTTACAATTCATTAATGAAAATTGCCTCTGTGTAAGCAGAAGTTCAAATTTCAGCCACACATCTATTCAGGATGCACCGGCTGCAGCCTTTTTCTCATAAACAACAAATTAAGAAGAATTATAGAGCTCCAACACAGCTTTTCTGAGGAGCTTTCATCATGTTAGTTTATTATTGTCACGACGCTGATAAAATGACCTTCCTTTCATTCCTCTTCCTTCATCCTCTTCCTCTCCCAGCCCACCACTTTGTCTGTCACTCATCTGGAGCTGTTATTCTGCTGTTCACTCTGCCACTCTCTCTAGAGGTAATAGTTTTGTGAGACATGATTAAAGAAAAAGGGTAGGAGAGGAATCACCTTCTCCTGTCAGGTCCCAATAGGGGGAAACAAGACTGACAGTTTAACCCCTTACAGTAAAACCAACTCTACTTCAGTCCTAAAGGCTAATGGTACAGATTTATCTAAAGTCCTCAAGCCTCTCCTCTTCAGCCACCCATATTTTTAGACATTAATTCCTCTTGTTGTCATCATGCTGTTGGGCAAAAAAGGTTTACCTACTATAAAAATAAAAAGTAATCAGAAATTAGAGTCCAAGCTCTCTTCTGTTGAAGGAAGAAAAATATTCTGTCAAATGGCAAGAGTTTTAGCCTTTCCAAAGCCAAAATCATAAAAGTAATGAATTCAACAGTGTGTTTATCTGCTCAAACATAAGCTGTAAACATTAAAAACTAGTAGTAGAGTAAGTGTATTTGTGTATTACTGCCAAAATCAAAGACTATTGTTTTGCGGGGTTACTTTTTGCATAACAAAAAAACATGTTCAGGACCAATCAGGTCTCAATCCCCAAACGGAGAGTTTAGACTAATGCTATTCTGAACTGTAAATCACTTTCGCTGAAGTGAGACATATTATTTGAAAATGTGAACAATAAAGCTCTTTCTCTTTTTGTTGCTTTCCAAGTAGGCCTATATTATTCATAAACATCCTAACACTGTTATTTCTATGACAAATAACATTTAAAGAGGACCTGTTATGCTTTTCCAAGTTTTCCCCTTTCCTATAGTGTAATATAGCTGCTTTTTTGTGCATGTAAATGGTCAACAAAGTCGCAAGGCTTGAAGTACACACCAAAAGGAGTACCTCAGTCAGGGCGAAAACCCACTTTATCATTTGCATGAAACACCTCATTGGAGTTCAGGCCTTATTTCCTAGACCTATTGACGTTAATGTGTCCCTCAGTGTCGCCCACCTGCAAGCTGGACACCTCCTGCAAGCTTGGCACCTTTACACAAGGCACAGCACACAACTACTTAGATCATAAAGACAGTGTTCTCACATGCCTGGTGAAATATATGCTTTGCATGCTCTGCCAACGGCAGAACCACAATGAACCCATTGGATGGAATTCATTTTTACCACCGACCCCTCCACCGTTCCAAACATTTTACTGTGTGCCAGGAAACAGATTTGGACACAACACCGGCAAACAGAACTGCTTCAAAAAACTGCGCACAGTTCAACACCGCGATGTTTATCTCTGAAGGAAGGGGCAGTTCGTGGATTTGTGATGTTTAACTGCATAGCCGGCGACCGGATGGCATTAGTACAAGCAGTGAAGTCACAAGCACCAAGATATAGAAAAGCTCAATCTTTTTCAATATTGACCATACCTTGATAGCTTGGAAATTATCCTCAATTCTACCATTCATTTTCATTAACTATGATCACAAAAGTATACTTCGCTTAGATTTACCAGTATCATAAACCACTCCCTACCTTTTTTAAGTCGGATTGTCTGTTGGTTCCTGTCCATTCCGCGATTACTTATATTCCTTTAGTCCGTAAATGTCCACAGATTAAAAAAAAATCTAAACGTTTTTTTTTTACGTATGAATATTGTCACGTGAAGTCCAGTGCAGACTGTCCAGCGACTTTATTCGTAGCACTTCTCTTCATAATTCTGCCTCTTCCCTCCTTCCGGCTGCTCGGCAATGGGTATGCTTGTTTTCCTGCTCCAGTATAGCTTGCAAAAGTGGATCGGGTCAATCATCTAATAGTTCAAGACCGGCAAAACCGACGCCATTGTGACAGCCACAAACATTTGTTTCCAGCCGCTGAGAAAGGCGGGACTAGTTGTAAGCAAGCATGCTGGGCTCTGATTGGTCAGCTTCATAGGGGAGGCGGGGGGCCTTAAAGAGCCCTGAGCTCTAATACAGGCATTCAGACAGAAAGTACAGTATATGAACAAGACTAGTTAAAAACCTATTATATGGCTGGACTGCCTATGGTCAAATCCTGATTTTATAACTGCGACTGCATATGACAAAATCACCAAACACATAAATTAAAGACAAAAATTGTGCTGTGATATCAGCTATATTTACTTATAAAGTGATCACTCAGAGAGAACGTTAAAAGAGACAAACTATCTTTCTTATTTTGTCTCTCACAAACAGCACAGCCTCCGTCTGGGATCCACTATAGTTCTGCCTTTATTTACCTCCGTGACAGACTTTTATTAGAGGCAGGTGTTTTTGTCTAACTCCCTTGGTTTGATATGAAGAATTGGTCAGAGCAATGTTATAGTATGAAGCTTCCCACTTGCCCTGTAAAAGTTACTGCATTACGTGTTAATACAAACTCAACAGTTCCTGTAATCATTTCAAATTTAAATTTCTCTAGTGTTTCATTAGGCAGAAACTCTTTATTTCTTAACAGGGCTTTTAATTCCTGTGCTGCAGTAAGTGTATTGTACCATTTCCGGTTGCCAGTGTTCCTGTTGTTTACATGCTATTCAGATTTGCTAGTTTCTTTACCAATTATGATGCATTCTCTCTTTCCTTCCCTCACTCCTGCTCTCTCTGCTCAGTGTGGCTTATGTTTAGTTATTCCTCTGCCTCCTTTAGTAATATTGATACATGTAATGAAAGTAGTTTATGGACCGTAATGGTGGCGAGGCTCAGTGTAGGAGGCGCACCTCCACTTCCCTGTGGCTCAGTAGACTGCCCTTAACAAGGGGTGTAATCCTAAACCCCCAGTTGGCATCCAGATATTGTCCAGTCATGTACGAAGTTCTGTTTGAAAAAAGTCTCTAAATCTATCGACAATTTGCTAAGTTGGCTACACTGCAGGCTGTAAACACTCCCTAACAGAAGCTGTAAGCACCAGAAACTCAAACTCAGTGACAAGGTACTAGGCTGACCGGGGGTAGAAATATCCTCAGTCAGTCAGTCAGGGACATTCCAGATTATAAAAATAATTTATTTTTGAAACATTGAATCATGTAAATATAGTTTAGCAGATGCCAAGAATAAAATGATGAAGACTAAAAATGGCCATAATATGTCCTCTTTAAATTACACTTTAATTTATAATGCTATATTATAATACCAGGATGACCCTGCTATACAAGAACAACTGCTCCTGTGTTGGTTATCTGAATGGCTCATCAGCTGGTGAAGAAGCAGACCTTTTACCAGGGACATGTGGTTTTATTTGGGTAGATCACTACTTTTAGCATACTACTATGTGGCTATGTACTGCAGCCATCAAATGCATATATAGGACCTTTCTTGTATAAAACAACACTAACATCATCTGGAGACAGATTTTCACATAACTGTTAACTAAAATTGCCAGTAGCAGTGATTTCAGAAAACAGGATCAGTTGTTGCCTGTTAAAAATGAGAAGTCAGTTTTTGTCGAGGTCTGTAAAAAAAAAAAGATTTTGAGTAGTAGGCCTACATCTGACCCCATTATTGTGAACTACTGTACATATGTGTCATGCTGTCTTGCAGAATGTAAAGAGTTAAGCAAACTTAAACGGATATTTAACAGAGGCTAGGCACCAGGTTTTGTACTCATGTTGTTGTGTATGTGTTTTAGTACACAGAAGTTGAGATCCAGTGACACTCGGCTTTGGCTGGGAGTTTGATGTGCAACTTTATAGTGGTTGTACTATTACAGTGGCATGTGTGTTTCTGCTTGTGTCATCACTTAACATGGGACTCAACCTGGCCTGATTAAGTAAACCTTTGCAGTCTGTGAACATACACACACACACTTCAGTGTAGCATGGCAGAGGCATTGTAAGCAAAAAGCTGTTGTGCTGTGCAGCTGAGATGACATTTTCCACACTTTTCATGCTTTTTCTTCAAGCAATTTTCCCACCAACTGCGGAACTGAAGGAGATTTGGGTCGAGGGGCCTGTCTTGCTTGCGTCATGATGATCATGAGGCCAGTTGGTCTCCTGCTTCAACAGATTGACAGCTTAGTGCTGAACCCTAATGTAGGTCTGCCAGCCTCGTCTGGTAGCTCTCTTTGGATCTCTGTCACTCCACTCGCTGGCTCTTACAATGAGCTGAGAATGCGTCCTATTCAGACGACATCGTGAAAATGTGTCGGATGGACATTCGCATTGAAGTCCACTGAAGCATTTTAGAGACTTCTGGCTCAAGACACAACTGGGCCTGTGAAAGTGAAGAGGGGCGATTTAGAGGGAGACGTTCACAACATCTGATGTCTCGTCCTTAACAAAAGGTGGCACTGGTTAGTATGCGGCTGGTGCAATTGCATGGCCAGTGCACTGTATGTTGTAAATCCCCTCTGGTAAAACTTTGAATGGCTGCTGTCTATAGGAACATCGTTTGTATGTTGTATAGCAGCCATAGAGATGTCCATAGGCTGAACTCTGAATTCTGTTGCTGTGGATAGTGGCTGTTGGGCCCCTGCCAGTCCCAGGCACTCAGATACAACACTCTCTAATGCGCTCTTCTTGCAAGACTGGGCAAACTCCTCTGTGTCACGACCCTCTCCAAACCTTTAGAAATCTCTTGTCACCCACCCAGCTAGCTCAACCAATACTGCAGGCCTTCAACATGCAAAGAGTCCAACGGCTCAACCCCAATCTGTCACAGCCCATCACAAGGTCCTAACCCACCTTTATGGTGTGGATGCCTCAAAGTGTGTGGCACAGCGGGGTCTGACCCTCACCAGAATCCCCTTTTTTCAAAAAGTCCAAGACCGACTTGGTAGACCACTATTAAAACTCACACAACAAATTGTTGTTTAATGAAAAGTATTGTTTGGCAGGTGTCACAAAGTGCTTTACTGTCTGAGAGGAATGTTTTTTCTTTGCCTCACACGCTCCACTTTTATTTGGTTGAACGTTTTACTGAGCTTTCACATGGTCGGAGAAGAGAGCCACCATTATTCCTGTAATTTACAAAGGGTTGAGTTGGTGTTGCATAATCTTCTTTCTGAGCATTGGGATGCTGTTGGCATGAATTGCTGTTACCTTGGTGAATGCAAAGAGGCCATTTGCTTTCTTGGATTAATTATTTACTTTATGTAACTGAAATCCTGACAGTCCAAACATGGACTGATTTGTCTCAGATTATTTCAGATTCTTCAAATGGTCTTCTAGCAAGCCCTGGTAATGCAAAGTGAAGTCAGGAGGGAACAAAGAACCAATATTTTGTTCACAAATAAATAATTTAGAGTTGTTTAAGTTGCTTAACTCCCCTTGAAATCAGCATTACTGTAGAAAACAAAGCTGTGTTTACTTCAAACAGCATATTCTCCTCTTTATCTCCATTTCATACCAGTACGGGGCAATAAAGCTCTGTCTCAGGCGTCTCTCCATTGAGCTGAGAAGCTTTGGGCCCCAAGCCAAATCCTCTGGCAAAGTCAGCAGCTCATTTCTGATGTGTGGTAGGATTTCCTCTATGTTGTGCTGTAGGAATGCACCACAATCACCTTTTCACTGCAGTATACTGAAAGTTAATCCTGGTTTAGCTATACTTTGGAGAATGACTGTTTGGATGTTATAAAAGATTCAGTCCAATTTTTCTTCATCAGATATATCTGTGTCTGGCATGAGATCAAATCAGACTTTACAATGTGAGATAGCCTATTTTAGCCATGTACAAGACCAGTGTTGGACCTGGAGCTCAGGTGGTAGAGTAGGTGAAAAATATAAGTCGCTGTCAACAAAGGCATCTGCCAAATAAATGTAATTTAGCTATAAAGGGAGAAATCTCTGTCACGGGTGGATTGCTGAGGACCAGAGGAAGCGCAGTGTCAACTGTGAAGTTTTTTAGATGAGCGGTTCCTGAGAAACATACTTTTTACTTTTTATCTCCACCGAAATCTGATATATTAGGATCATTAACAGGTGGGACAAGTAATTTATGCACCATCATCTAATGTTGTTATTCATCTATTGTATTATTTCTGTTTCTTTTAACGTCCATGTATGAGTGAGAAAATGGCTTAAACTAACATTACAAACTGTAAATCATTTTAAATATTTTATTTGCTGATGCAGAAATACATTTGCCAGTGCAGTTTCTTAACTGCATAGTGCTCCAGCGATTAAATCCATGTCAAGTTCTTTAGTAAAAATACTGATTCTGCAGTTTACGGAAATGGTTACTATGCCATACATTGAATAAATCAATCTACATTCGCATGCCAAATTATTAGATACACCTAGATAAAACTAATGCAGTATAATACAACAGGGCAGCAATAAATCCTCCCCTTATGAGGATTAGAGTATTCAGTTTTTATTGAATCTGTTTGAGAGAGGTGTTGATTTATTTAAATAATCATTCTGGAGGCTGTAATTTGCTACACAGTGAGTGTGTAGTTTGCATGTCTCCATGTCTGCGTGGGTTATCACAGTGTGCTCTGCTTTCCTCCCACAGGGCACAAAAATGTGCAATTAAAGGTAAATTAAAGACAAGACACTTCCTGTAGCCATGAATGTATTTTTCCTGTTACATTTTTGAATATAATTTTGGATTTTTAGGTATAAAATACATAATAAAATTCATAAGGCAGAAGTTATCCTGCGGTCACAGAAACCAAACCGTTTTAAGGCATGACAAATTCTGGAAAATACAAAAGCAGATAGATGCCTCCAAAAACCCATACAACACTGACAGTTCCAGACTAAAGTAGTGACAGTAGTGTTTTCTCTGATGCACCAGTAGCAGAATTTATTTTTCCTGTTTTCAGCCAATTTCCGCCATTTGATCCCAATTTATAGATACATATCATAATTATATTAGATTGCTGTCTTTTTCATGTAGATTACAAGAAATCACAAGAGAAATTACACAAAATTAACATCACTGAAAACAACATGTAAGGAATTTTTTTAATGAACAATGGGCAGATGTAGGGTCTCTTTTTATGATTAATCATGTGATCACTCTGCTCTTTAAGAATACTCTTACACTAGGAGTAAGACAATAAATGTGACTCATTCTTCACTTTCTGGGAGGTACTTTTTTTCAATGAATTCACATTTTTCATTAAACACAGTATGTAGTGTGTATTAATTTCAAGATAATTCAAGTTAAAATTTCTAGTGCATCCCATTGGACATCCTCCCATCTCCAACAGTGCATGGGATCAAAGGTCACATTGTCTTGCTGCAGTGCCGTTTAAGCCTCTTTCACACACAGTTGTGTGTCTAGGCTTCCTGGCTGGAAAGTGCTGAATGAGTAATTTGCCTCAGCCCCAGTTAACTGTGTCTGGGTCTTTACAGATGCAGTTATTTGTTTGTTATTATAACACCAATAAATATGATACATTATCTGTTCCTGTTTGTGATACTGTGTGCTATGCTACTCAATTGCCTCATTTGCCCAATATTTGCTTTTCAGTGATTCAGTGATTCAGCCATTTGGGGCATTTAGTATATATATTTTTTTTAAAGATGTGGCCAGTATTGAGCTGGATATAATGTGGAGACTAAAGGTCACTGTGCAGGGGAGTCATCGCAACAATAAATAAATGAGAGAAAAACTAAAGAAAGTATGAGTGATTTGCCCATTCAGAAAGCTTGTGAAGGTCTGCATTAGTTTTTCACACTGCTGCTTTAACACCTGTTGTGGCTTCACAGATGATGGTTTCCTCATCTTGTGAAACTGCTCTGATGGTAGACAGCTCATTAAGATGAGTGACACGTATCCGGGCCTGTGTGAGCATCACCACCAGAGTTAGCAAAGGACAGTGCTGACAATACATTTCATTTCCATCAGCTGAAAACCCTTTGTGCTACACACAAGTTTGTTTGTATCACATTTGGATGGATATGAGTTGGTCTAATTAGCTTCCCAAAGTGTTTTATAAGTCAAAACAGCTGTGGAGGTTTTTCAGACACACAAAGGAGTAAGCAGCCCTTCATCCGTTCAGACAATGAAAGTCTGTTTCACCTTGTATTCACACTTTCATCTAAAGATCTTTTGCCTCTCATTCATCGGTTCACACACACCGATGGCAGCGAGCTTCCGTGCAGAGCACTGGCCCAACCACACAGAGCAATTTGGGGGTTGGGTGAAACTGTGCCATTAAAGCTCAGGGGTTTCATGTTAACAGACAAAATCTGTAACATCTGAATAATGAGTTACAGTAAAAAGTTCTGTCTTCAAGGGGAAAGCAAGCATGGGAGGATAACGCTGGATACAGATGGGTGAAGTGTATCATCTTACTGAACGAATACATTGAATGAAAACATGATTCACAGTTTTAATGTGCTTGCATTTGAAAGATAGAGGCAATGATAAGAACTAAACTTAAAGATGTGCACATTTACAGTTCATAAAATAAGATATTTACTTGATTGTCCAAGCTGTGCCATACAATTATTACACTGAAAAGCAAGTATACATGTCCAGTGTAACTACATTTGATCCAAAGCTTCCTCCTATAACTACTGGTTCAGCCTCCCTTCTCGATCCTGTCTCACTATCCTCTTCTCTGTTTTCTCCCCCTCTCTCTCTCTCTCTCTCTCTCTCTCTCTCTCTCTGCAGGTCCAGGATGGTGCTCACTCTGTGTACAGCTGGGCGGCAGATCCTCTTTGCTCTGATGCTGCTGCTCTATTTAGGCTTGGGTGAGTTCTCTGTCTCCTATACCTCCACTCTTTGTTTCCTTCAAACGCTTCATCTTCCAAGTGCTGCAGAAACTGATCAGCAGTTTTGAATATAAAGGAACAACGGTCCATGGTAACAGAATATGTCAGTATACAGGAGTGTTCAGTGAAAGAAGAGGGAGGGAAGGATGACAGATGACAAGGAGGATAGGAGGAAGGAATAAAGGAGGGGGGAGCAGCTGGACCAGAATACAGAAAAAAAAAAAGAGTTCCCACATTCATTTTTCCATAGGCATAATTACACGAGACAGGTCTGTACTCATTTGAGTGTTGTAAGTGAAAGCTGACATGCTGAGGATGTTTGCAGACATGCTCAGTGGGATTGAGCTGGAACACCTCCAAACCCATTTGTGCAAGTTTAGTCGACCATCTGTTCCATTACAACTATGCGTAAAATTCACAATTATGGAACAAAAAGACAAAAAATGTCAGAGCTGCAAGTCTCTGGAGGATAGTATCGCAGGTTTGAGGTCACACATGCAGCCTGCTGACGGCTTGTACTGAAGATAAGTTGCTCTCCTTAATTACTTTTCCTGCAATTGGCATGCACGGTGGAAGCTGGTCAGCCTGGATTTTCATTGCATCTCTCATTTCCAACATTAAAACATAAGCTCACTGGTCATTGCGCTCTGACAGGAGAAAGTTTTTAATCCAAATTCAATCATGTTTTATAGTTTTTTGTTGTTGCACGATACAGGATCCAAGAGTAAACAAAATGATCTCCCCGCTACTAAAATTGAAAAATCAGGATTGGAACCTGCTGTTTCTCTTAAATATTGACCTCCGAAACTACTGTAAAAGCTGTTAAAACATTTATATGTAGAACTATTTCACTCCTGAGTCAATAATTTCCAGGTTCATCCCCACGAAATGTACCACAAGATATCAAACAGGTGTATTTTTTACCATGGCAACCCTTGATGATCGTATCAAGACAGTGAATCTGCAGATTGTAGATTCAGTTGCGTTTAAGAAACATTGGTAAAAACCCTGTTTGCAGTTTATCAGTAATCCAAACAGCTCAGTGGACTCTGCAGAAGGACTCACAGGAATAAGAGATGACATCTGTTAATGACAGAGAGTGTCCTTTCATGTCACTTCCAGCTCTCTGCTTCTCTTTTTAGGCTGTTTTTCTTTTGTCCCATCTGTCACCACCATGCTACAGGCAGGGTACACTTATCATCCAAAGTCCCTCAGTTTCCACCATTCAGTTTCTTAGACTCCCTCTCCCCCTCTCTTATTCCTGCGCGCCGTCTTGTTCTGGCTCTTATGCTTTTCCTGTGTATTTGTGATTCTGTGATTACATCTGATTTGGGGGGAAGGCAGCAGCGGCGTTCTTCAGCACAGAGAGATGCTCTCAGGGGGTTCAGCTCGTGAAAGCCGTCCAATCTAAATGCAGATGGAAATATCTTTTGGGGATTCAATTCCACCATGTGCAATATTCCAAAGGAGGCTTTGTTTTTTGTTTTTTGTCACAGATTCTCTTGTTACACTCATAATTGTTCTCTACAAATTGGTGTATTTGACTAACAGTGAAAATGTGAATGGAGAGGACAAGAGAAGAAAACAAATACAAAAATCCCTGAACAAATTTCTTTTAAGCTTATTAAGCTTTGTAGTGGTGTCGTCTGCCTTTTGTTGGTATGTTGACAGACAGTTTAGCACATTACACTCCATGTAACTGCTTGACTTCAAGAGTAGAAACAGCTCATGAATTTATGATGAACTCTTGATGAGTATACAGTAGTCAAAAGTAAATGAAAGTTTACAAAAAACTTTTATAGATAGAAAAGGAAAAGGAAAACACAATTTCAACCATCTATGAAATAAAACAATCAAACAAACAAACAAAATAAAAAATAATAAAATAAATGGAAGCCTGGTATTTTACAGTAACATCCACGAAGGATAAAGCCACAAAGAGGTAGGCTAAGAATTGGTTGGTTGGAGGATAGTGGCTTTGTAGGTGATCCTGTTGTCATGGTTACATTGAACATGTATATCCTGGCAACCAGACTGAGTGAACTGCTGATATCAATCTGCAGAAGCATGAATCTAACTGTTACAGTGACATTCCCTTTACATTGATGTTTCATTGGCATAAAATCAATAAATGAATTAGTCTGAGTGACAGTTCAAGTCATTTGTGTGAATGGTGTGAAGAATAAGTAATGAAATAATAAATAATTAGGTTGGAGGCGGCGAGACACTATGGTTTTTGGTGTGTGTGTGTGTGTGTGTGTGGTTTTCAGCCCACGTGTACGGGTGTGTGCGTGTGCCTAGGTTGCGCTCCTTTGCTGCACTAACAAATCAAGTTCCTCATTTTTGTCATTCTTGTAGCTCCTCGTCTGCTTAGTGCACATTATATTATTCACCTGAATGAACCAGCAGACTTATTCATGTCTTTGAAAAAGCATTTATGTGCTGAACCCTTTCACAAAGTAGATTCATGCATGGTGAATCATCAATACAGGAAATTATTTACTGCACTTTTCTCTCCACTGTTTTCTTCCCTTGTAAGCAAAATGTCCTCCAACCTTAAGTGGATTCAGAAAGTATTCAGACGACCTCACATTTGTTCACATTTTATTATGTTGCAGCATCTATGCTAAAATCATTTCAATTCATGTCAAAACAGAAAAAAAAAATGAATTTTAGAAGTTTTTGCAAATTTATTAAAAAGGAAAAACTGAAATATCACACTGACATAAATATTCAGACCCTTTAATATGACACCTGAGTCCACCTGTGGTAAATTCAGTTGACAGGACATGATTTGGAAAGACACACATCTGGTTATATAAGGTTTCACAGCTGCCAATGCACCTCAGAGCAAAAACCAAGCCATGAGGTGGAAGGAGCTGCTGCCTGCAGGGCTCAGAGACAGGATTGTGTCGAGGCACAGATCAGGGGAAGGCTACAAAAAATATTTTTGCTGCATAACTCCTTAATTCTTAAATGGAAGATGTTTGGAACAACCTGGACTCTTACTAGAGCTGGCCGCTGTAGAGATGAGAGAAACCTCCAAGAAGGCAACACTGCAACACTCCACTGATCTGGGTTTTATGGCAGAGTAGCCAGAAAAAAACCTCTCCTCAGTGAAAGCTTGCTAAAAGAAGCACCTAAAGGACTCCCAGCATGTGAGAAACAAGATTATCTGGTCTGGTGAAACCAAGATTGAAATGTTTGGCCTCAGTTCTATGCGTCATGTCTGGAGGGAACCAGGCACCGCTCATCACCTGACCAATGCCATCTCAACAGTGAAGCATGGGGGTGTCAGCATCAGGCTGTGGGGGTGTTTTTCAGCAGCAGGGACAGGGAGAAGCTGAATGAATGAAAACCCGATCCAGAGCACTCAGGACCTCAGACTGGTCCAAAGGTTTACCTTCCAACAGGACAATGACCTGAAGCACACAGCCAAGACAATACAGGAGTGGCTTAGGGACAACTGTGTGAATGCCCTTGAGTGGCCCAACCAGAGCCCTGACTTGAACCCAATTCAACCAAGTCCCCATTCAACCTGACACAGCTTGAGAGGATCTGTAGAGAAGAATGGCAGAAAATCCCTAAATCCAGGTGTGCAAAGCTTGTGGCATCATACCCAAAAGGACTCGAGGCTGAAAACTGCCACAAGAGGTGCTTCAACTAAATACTGAGTAAAGGGTCTGAACACTTCACTTTTCCCTTTTTAATAAATTTGCTCAAAATTTCTAAAATTCTGTTTTCCTTTTGTCTTTATGGGGTAGCACAAGGCTGCAACATAACAAAATGTGAAAAAGTGAAGGGATCTGAATACTTTCTGAATGCACTGCATTTAATCACATAATCCAATTATGTTCTGTCCTCCTTTTGTTCCTCTTTAGGTGAAGCCTCCTCCATAGTGAACATGCGTAGGATCATCCATCCTACAGTACAACAAACACTGGCAGGCAAAGCCGTCCTCCCCTGTGTCTTCACCCTCCGGACCAGCTCCTCCAGCCAGCCTCCCCACCTCCTGTGGACCAGGCTCCCAGCGGGGGGACAGGGTGCTCGTCCTGAGCAGATTGTACTTTCAGTTAAAGGTAAAACAAAGATGTGATGTGAAAGTCTGATTCAGCTGTGGATAAACAACTTAACAATAGCAGCTGAATTAAAATGATGAACCTTCATAGCTGTGGTTTTTCCACTGTACTTGTCAAGGCTGTGTGCAGATTGAATTACCTACCTCAGGCGCCTTTATTCTTTTAGCATCTTTCAGTGGATAGTTTTGGCACCAAACACTGGATGTGAAGTTAGCAACTTGATGGTAAACACAGTGGAGCATTTGGCAGCTAAAGAGCCAGATGTTTCTTCATGAATGAGCGTAAACCAAAACCAAGCTGAGCTAAAAGAGAGTCAATATTTGACTTACAGCAGAAACACAACTCCTAATTTTGAATGTGTAATTAGTCAGCTGTTTGCCAAATCAACTTAAAAGGTGATTACACATTGTTTCTGATGCCCCCCCCCAAAAAAAAAAAAAAAAAATCATGAATCTGAATGAATCTTAAGGATTCCAAAGCAAAACAATGACAAAAATCTTGACAAGCTGACAACAGCAGATCCTGCAGTTAAAATGAGATAAGCACTCTCAATAGAAAGGTTTTCCAGGATTTTAGCAAAGTCATCCGAACAAAATAAAATTTGGTGATAAAGATTTATCTCCATCTATTTATCTGGAGTCCCTTAAACTTTATGTTCTATCTGTAAAACCTACAGGATGCCAGCAGACATTTGTCATGAAGAAACCTATTTTTCTTTGCCAAAGGTGATGTAATCAAGGTGAATAAGGCTTTCAGTGGACGGGTCATGCTGCCAGGATACCCTGCCAATCCCCTGAATGCTACCATGGAGATCTCCAGTCTCCGTACCAACGACTCAGGCACTTACCACTGTCAGGTTGTCATGGGTAACGACTATGAGAGAGACACTGTGCCCCTGGTGGTCTCCGGTAAGTGCAGCAGCCACTGGCGGGGATTTCTTTGTGAGAGAGGTTTAGTGCCACAACTCCCTAAAGGAAACATTTAAACTAAGCAGAAACGCCGCTGACAGACTGAGCAGCATTAACACAAAAGGCTTTTAAAATTCTTCTAACTTAATTGATTTTTGTGTTTTATTATATTCAAGACCTGTTGTGCTAATGTAAGATGCGTAAGGGCTGCTTTAAAACAAGAGCACAGCCAGCCTTTCAGGTTTTTTTTTTATCTAATTAAACATTAATAACATTGATTCACTATATCAATATCATAATGACTGACTTAATGTAGCTCACTGCTTTCTACGTTGGTGTTGTTCTTCTTATCTAGCTTTCCACTCGAATATGTGTAATTCTTTTAATTAAAGAATGAACACCAGTGATAATTTCTCTGTTTGCTCATTTGTGAAACTCCTGCTGAAACTCACATAGCGGTAGATTGATCTGTTTGTGGCCACAATAAAATGTTCATCGATTGCATCCCACTGAAACAGAAAGAACTGAAAAAGTTTACCTCAACAAATGTCTGTGTGTCTGCCCGTGTAGGTGTGGTGTTTCACTACCGGGCTCCCAGCGCCCGTTACTCCCTTTCATTTGCCGACGCGCAGCGGGTCTGCCTGGAAAACTCTGCTCAGATCGCCTCGCCGGCCCAGCTGTGGGCAGCGTACTATGACGGCTTTGCCAGCTGTGCAGCCGGCTGGTTGGATGATCAGACCGTCCGGTGAGAAGACATTCAATAGCCTCCTTCTGCTTGTCACACCCTTACACCTTTTGCTTTGAAGCAAGTCTGCAACTAGCTGTTTTTATGATTGATTGATTGATTGATTGATTGATTGATTGATTGATTGATTGATTGATTGATTGATTGATTGATTAAGTAGAGCTCATGTTTAAAAGAAAATGAGTCAGAAAAAATAAAAGCCAAACATTCTCTCACACCAGCTTCTGTGAGGATTTGCTCGGACAAGACATTTGAAGACGTGGACTCAGGCTTTGGGAAATTGTGAAAGATGTTTCTCACATTTTTTTGATCATTTATAGGCCAACCAATTCATTAGCTAAAGCTTTAACAGTCCCCAGAGCTCAGATTACTCTTTATTATTAAAGAGGAATCAGAGGAAACAGAAAGATTTTCACATTTGTGAAGATGAAACCAGTGAATTTTGGGCGTTTTTACTTAAAGGAATAGTTTGGTAAATATGCTCTTGGCTTTCTTGCCAAGAGCTAAATGATCAACGGAGTAATTGATTGATCTACTAATTGTTTCAGGTCAATTTTAAATACTGCTATAGTTTTAATATGCCTGCTAAGTCTCTAATATGAAGACATTTTCTTTGTGTTGCGTACTGTTTATTCCCTCTCCTACTGGATCATCTGCTGTTTCTATTAATATTCACTTCTTTTGTTTTGTCACCTTATCTGCTTCAGGATCATGTTCTTTTTACCCCCATTGTCTCTTTGCTGTTAATTGTATTTTAATCTATTCTAATATGTTGCCCTTTAAAAGAGAACACAGACAAGAATTTAGTCTGAACTGACATTTAAAGACCTAATGAAAATAAAAGTTTTGATATTTGAGCTGAAATAATGTTTGTACAGTAAAATGTCCAAGAGATATCTATGCTACTTATTTCCTGTTATTAGTGAAAAGAAACAAGGTTGACTCCCACATGGTTGTCTCCACAGTTATTCTGTCCAGCTGCCAGAGCTTGGTTGCTATGGACACAAGGAGTACTCCGCTGGAGTGAGGAATTATGGGAAGAGGGACCCGAAAGAGCTGTTTGATGTGTACTGTTTTGCAAAAGAACTGGATGGTACACACACACACACACGCACACAAACACACACACACACACACAAACACACAGACACACACACACACATGCACACTCACTCACAAAAATACACATCAAAACCTGTGACAGCTTTTGGCTTTACACTGGTGTTTGCATCATACTCTGCTACAATATTACAGGAGAAGTCCTGCCATATTCTCTTTTCTATTCCAATGAAAGTACAAACAGTGAATTGATCCCGCTCGCAGAGTCACACCATCGCACTGGGTGACATGTTCCCTCATGAACTTGGGCACTGTGATTTATTTTGAGCCAATCCCACAAACACCATCCTGCTGTTGTGAATACTCACTATTCCAACAAATTTCTTGTAAATCCACGGCTAAAAATAGTCCTCTTCAAATGCACCATTTACCACAGTGCCCATCTGATTTAGAAAATTATCTAGCATGTCATAAAAAATGAACCTTTACATTTAGCTTTTATGCCTTTAGTAGGAATGAATATGTCTGGAGCTCAAAGTCACAGGCAGGGTAACAAAAATATAAAATGTCATCAGCCTTATCCATTAAGCGCAAGGACCATTACGTAATATTACGTGTGCTTTCAAAGTCTTCATAACCCAGGTGTATCCCTGTTAGAAATCCCACAGGCTTCACCTGCTTCTTGACAAGCTCCCGTCTCATGTGTCCCTCCTCCAGGTGAGGTGTTTCACTCCTCCGTCCCGGGCAGGTTGTCTCTGTCTTCAGCCTCAGACCGCTGCGTGTCCCTCGGGGGTCAGCTGGCCACGGTAGGGCAGCTTTATCTGGCCTGGAGAGCAGGCCTGGACAGCTGCGCCCCAGGCTGGCTGTCTGATGGCAGTGTCCGCTACCCGGTGACCTGGCCTCGCCCGGAGTGTGGAGGGAGCCAGCCGGGAGTCTGCACCGTCACACCCAACAGCACTGCTGACAACACCACAGCGTTATATGATGCTTACTGCTACAGAGGTATTGTGACAACCACGGGTTGCGTTTGTTTGCTATTTTTGTTTATGGAAAAGACAATCAAAAATACAGAGCTAACTCATTATGGACTGTTTAGACAGCAATAAAACATGAATGAATCTAGTTGACTATTGCAATAATCAAAGACGTTTCATGAAGGTAATGTAATTGGAGTGTGTGGATCAAAACTGGGCACAAACATGGATGAATACACTGAGTTAACTGCCATCTCACTCATAAGAGAAGTGTTGTTGTTGCGCTGGATGCTTTGAGTTCCCTTAATGTAGTAAGAATGAAAATAAATGTCATTGCCAGTGTTGTAGCTATGGCAACACTGATTTCTGATCCACATTATCTACCCCACCGCCATGTATCTGTGAAATTGCTGGATTGACAGAAGCAGTGGGAGAGAGAGAGAGAAAAAAGAGGACAGGCTGTCTTAAAGTTAAATATCCAGAAGCTCCTTTTCAGATTCCTGCTAAATTAAAACAGCAAAACTTTGACACAAACTGGATGAAATCCTTCGGCGGCTGCCACAGGAAAAGCAAATCTCTTCGACTTGTTTCCTAGGTAAAGTGAAGAATACTGGCTCCATCTCTCAGATCTACACCTCCCTGTGGAAGCCCTGGAGCTACCTCACAGGCTCAAGTGATGCTGACTCCACAGGGACAGACAAGCCCGACCTGACTACACAGCAAACCATCACTACCAGAGGTTTTACATTTGTCTTCGATTCGCAGATCTGTAGCAGCACGAAGCAGCTGATTAATCAGAATCAAACATTTAGTATGTAAATATGGACATAAGAATGCACATAACTTTACATACATACACCCATGCAGGGTCCTCAGATGCTTTACCTTCCAACTGGACAGGGTTGGTTGACCTTGAAGAGGAGGCCGCTCTTCACAACGCTGATGCTTGTGAGTCTGACTGCTGATATTGATGCCTGTGGAAAACGATTGCGTGGATACTGTGGATTATTACTCACCCGTTTGTCTCCTCAGCCACAGACCCCTGGTCTTCAGAGTCCTCAGGGTCCTATCTGACCCTCCAGCTGATCCCAGGACAGAGCTCCTTAGACTGGGGAGAGCTGCTGGAGCCTGGACCTGATTCGGAGGAGTTTCTCCGACCCCCAGTTCACCCAACTCCTGCTGAGAAGAAGGTCGGTCTGGTTTTCAGCTTTTGTCATAAGGTTTGAACTACTGAATGAACTAAGTTTCTGTCCATCCACTCGTTATTTCAGGTGATCTCAAAGATTGTCAAGTCCATTTGGAAGCCTTGGAACTACCTGGTGGGGACTGGAGATGAGGAGGGGACCCGAGCACCAAACGGACAGGCAGGGAAGGAGGACACAGCTACCACAAAGACTGATCCATCCAACACATCATCACCAGGTGTGTGGATTATGATCGCTTTTAGTCACGGAACTGAATGACCTATCACCTGGGATTTAATGCCCGATGATGTGCAGCTGAATCAATTGATAAAAAGAGAAGAAAAAAGAGGAGCACGTTTCATAGCGTTTGAGTCATGAGGCATAAACAAGGCTTAATGGCAGTGTATGTTTATGAGTATGTTTTTGTGTGTGTGTGTGTGTGTGTGTGTGTGTGTGTGTGTGTGTGTGTGTGTGTGTGTGTGTGTGTGTGTGTGTGTGTGTGCGCGTGTGTAATTTTCTCAGTCTGTGATGTTGGGGAAACATCAGCTGAGCAACACAACAGGATGGTACATTCATTAGAGAACAAGCCCCTGGAATGTAGTTCATTAGAGAAGCACCGGGGTATACAAGGGGAAAAAAGCAGTGTAGCAAAGGCCTTTGGTGCCCTTGCATCCGGCTGGGAGTCAAACTAAAGCCACGCTGACCTTTCTGTGTAGCTCAGGCTGCCTCTCCTGTTGGGTCACTAATGAGCTGATTGACACCAAGTGTGACAGTGAACGAGCTCCAGCTGTTGGCAGTTGCTTTCCAGACACCGGGATTCAGTCTGAATAGTTAAAAGTGTTTGGTCTTTAAACTTTTACTTGTACGAAGAGGCTTTGAAAAATGTTACAAGATTAAGTAATATCAGTTTCCATTTATAAGAAATTGGAAATTGGAAATGTTAGATAAAAATGCATTATTAATCAGTACCGAATTACATTCTATGTGTGCTGCACAGCCACATCTACTGTGCAAGCATTAGTCAGTGTCTATAAAATGAATTAAAACTATATTTAAGTTCTCAAACTGCTCTAATCAAACAGAATAAAATCAGATAAAAATCAAACAGGATCATTTCTGACCAATTCTGACATGGTTAGCATGAATGATGGAGACAGCGCACTGTTCAAGGAAAATGCTGCTATGATTGGAGAAGATTAGTGGCTTTATGGAGCAGAAATTTGCTTAACTGCAGTCCACCCTCAACAGACTATAAGTAGCCATGTTGAAGAAGACAACACTAACACAATAAATCAAACGGAGAGCTGCATTTCTCTGGGTGAAGACCCCACAAACTCTCCTCTTAAGATCTCAGCCGACCAGGCTGAGGACAGCGAAAATAGGAGCCACAGATACAATATGCATTGGTCTGTTTTTTGTGTTGCTATTGATGTTTTGGGGGGTTTTTTTTCTTTGTCTTTTCTCCCTTCTCACTGCGCTTGTTTTGGGTAGAAGCTGCGTGCAGTGCTTGGTTGGTTCTGAGCAGAATTGCTGCTCATTTCCTTTTTTCTTATTTAATCGTACAAATATAAACGCTCAGTTACAATGTTTACTCTTTTTCTTTTTTCCCCCAATGATATTCCGCTACTTTCAACAAACGCTGCAGTAGGGGAGGGTTGTAGAGAACGAGCATCGTGACGGCAGCGTGATGGACAGGCCTGCAGCTGCTGTGTTACTCTCTCTCAGAGGCAGAGGAGGGATGCCTCTTGGCCTCACTCATCACTTAATGCCACTGAATGGCAGTTATTTGTTCTTGTTCTTGAAGGGTTCTGTTTTGTATTGAGATTTGATCCATTGTTTGGGGATGGAGCCTCGCACAACAAATGACAGATTAATTTGTGTGTTTTCTGTTTTACTGTGTGGGCGTTGTGCTCCGGCCCTCGTGTATGTGATTACTAGATGCTGCTGCTGTTGCTGCTGCTGCTGTTGCTGCTGCTGCTGCTGCTGCTGCCCTTTCATTTATCTGTGTCATGCTAATAACCACCTATCAGTTTCCACATGTTGTACAAAGTGTGAAAAACATACCTTGAAATTCTTGCACTTAATGTGAAGGACATTAACCACATCATCAAATGCCAGAAAATCTTTTCTTTAAGACAGAGAAATGTCAGATAGCGTTTCTCCAAGAAACCCACCTTTCAGACCTGGAACATATTAAAGTAAAGAGGTGGGGTGTGTGGACCAGATGTTTTACCCACTACATAACTCAAAAATCAGTTATGAAACAATAACAGAAAAAGGAGAGTTGCTGTGTACTTTTATCTTGCTACCTGTATGGTGAACTTGTTATCCTTGAATGCTCCAAACTATATATGAAGCCTCCTTTGTCCCACAGCTTCTGTCATATTTGGCTACATTTTCCTCTCCATACACGAGGTGACTTTAACTGTACACCTAACTGTCCCCAAAAGAAGCATGACTTTCTCAAATCAGCTGATATGATTAGAATTAGTTTATAAGACAAAGTGCCCGACTCCATCTGATGAGCAAAAAGTGGATCCATGGAAACTAATTAGCAAGGAAGAAGTCTCATTCGTACTCTCAGGGGAGTACCTCCCCCCTGGTAAGCCCCCTCACAGATATGCATTCAGATTCTTTTAGCCGTCTCCCCCCTACTTCAAACCTCACCCACATCCCTGTCATTTTGAAGAAAGATAAACCTCCTGACCTGTGTGGCTCCTACAGACCTATCATTTGAATCTGACAGCAAGCTGCTCTCAGAACTTCTTGCCAGGCAGCTGGAGAATTTACTCTTTTAAACTCAGACCAGACAGGATTTGTTCACGGACATTCCTCAACCAGCAACATGAGCATTGTGCAGTTTACTACTTGGAAGAAACAGAAGGCTGCCACTGGCTGTCTCCTCAGATGCTCTGAAGGCCTTGGGTATAGGGTCAAGTGGAGCTATCTGTTTGACGTACGGGAGAGACTTGGGTTTGGGGGAGGGGTTGTCCTTTAAAATCATATATCACTCACCAACAGCTTGTGTCATAACAAATGGTCTAGGTCTTATTTTTTCTTTTTTTTCTTTTTTTTTTTTTTACATTTTTTAATTAAATTAAAAAAGACCTAGAGCGATGGCGTGACCTTCCATTGTCCTTCACTGGTGGAATCAGTCTCATTAAGATGAATATTCTCCCTCGACTTTTATATCCCCTGCAGATTCGCCCCCTGAAATTACCCAGGAAATTCAACCAGGACTTAGAAAAAGGCATTTTCTAATTTTATTTGGCCTAGACAGAGGAGTAATATACTTACAACTACCTACAGATATGGATGAACTTTCTATGCCTAATTTTGTATCTTGGAACTTGGGCTAGTCGTGCACGCCACTTCTGGCTTTGGTTACATATATATCTGAAGAGAAAGATTTGTATTGAAACCTGGGTATCAGAGTCTGGTATGATATAAAAAAATATCTAGGACGGAAAAATATGACATCTCCGCTGTCTCCTAATATCTAAAATCCTGACTTTCCTGCCTTCTCTTCATGTGTTCTCTAACAAGGGGATTCATGCACTTGGTGACTTATTTAAAGTTAATACTCTGCTGTCCTTCCAGCTGCAGCAAGAGATATTTGATATTCCCAAGGGTTAGGGTTATTTCTTTGGATACCTGCAAATGAGGCATTTCATATCTTCTCAGGTTAACTCCTCTTCTGAGAGATTTACCTTGAAGAGCCAAAACATTTTATATCATCATTTTATTCACTTCTCTGTTCCTCTGACATATGAGTTGGCAAACGTGTCTCATAAATGACAAAGAGATATAGGTACTGAATATATTGGAAATTATTGGAAAGCGGCTATAGACTTGATCAGATCCACGTGTACCTGCAAGAGCCTAAGGGAGATTCAGCATCAGTAGATTCTTCACACTCTTGTTACCTTGCACAAAATAAATCCCTCTCTTTCTCCTCTGCCATTCTAATATGTGGATGTATTTCCATTTCTTCTTGGGGTGTAAACTATTTTCCAGATTCTGGGCATCTATTTCCAAGGTAATTAGTGGAACATTTAACATAAAAATGAAAAAAATATATCTTTTTTTTCCCTCTTATGCCTTTCCTCCAGGGAATTGCACTTCCATACATCACACTACAACCTTCTTGAGAAGCTCACTTTAATTGCACGAAAATGCGTCTTGCACAATTGGATCAAAGACTCCCCGCCAAGTGTCACCCTCTGGTACAGGGACATTTTTAACACCCTCCCCCCTTAAAGATTACAGGCTGTCTGAAAAGGAAAAGACGAGCTGTTCCTCAAGGTTTGGTCTCCTTTTCTAGATTATTTACCCGCAGACCTGAAGAAACCGCACCCTAAACTCACAGAGGACTGGAAACAATGGGCTATTTTCATCAATGAACATACTTGTTTGGTATCTGTTTAGGTTGAATACTGTGACTGGGGGGGCACAGCTCTCTATCATGTGCTGTTCCATGTTTAAACTCAGTTGAAAGTACGTAAAAATTAAAATAAAATAAAATGTAACACAAAGACTCGTGGTAAAACACTGATATTTTGCTCTTCAGCTTTATAAAGGCCATTTGCAGATTTGCTTTTGTAATTCTCATTTCCCCACAAGCATTTAGAAAGCAACTTACCAAAAGGAGAGACTTTTAAATTCTTTCATCTAACAGCGCTTCAGATGAAGTGTCTGTATAATTCTTCACAAGCTCTTGAATCCATTCTTTAAAATTTATGAGGCCACATAATAAAAATATGTTGTGTTATTTCTATATTCATAATTGTATAAACACGTCTACAGTACGACAGCCGTACCAGAATCTTTATATTACAGACTGAGAGGAAGCTAAACCTGGAGAGAGGAGAGGAAGCTCTGAAGCTTCTCTGCTTAGCATTTAAAGAGTTCAGCCAGCTCCTGTCTTGGCTGCAACTTAGGCATGTTTGGTTAGATTCACTCATTTAGGCACCTTTCCAATCAAAAAGCAGGTTTTTTCTGACTCTACCAGATTCTCAATCAAATGGAAACCCTCATCGTTGAGTGGTTTAAACCACAGCTGAACCTTTTTTGCTGTACAAATAGACCCATTTTAAGAAATATATTTTAATGGAGTGCTTACATCCAGAACCGAAAACAGGAGTAGCCTGCTTGTTTCCGTGACTGTGGCTGCTCTGTGCCTTACGAAACTAGAGTACACGCAGAGAAATCATGTCTCCAAGTGTCTCTCTTGAGCTAGATGCCCATTATCAACACTGAGGCACAGGCATCGTGGGATGAAAACATCAGGTTTCTTTCACACATGAAGGCAGGCAGACGATGGAGAAAGACTGAAAACAAACTCATCAACCTGTATTTCCCACTTCTCCAGGGGGCCTTCGGCTTTACAGGTCTTTATGTGCTGGCTGTGGAAGAAAGCCGTTTTCAAATGGCAGGCATCCCCGCTCGCTGTTCGTTGAAACTGTGTTACAGAGTTGTTGATTCAATTCTGAGGCAATTTGTGAGACTGTGGTGGTCCTTAGTTTCATTGTGTTTGGCCTGATTGTGTGTGTGTGTGTGTGTGTGTGTGTGTGTGTGTGTGTGTGTGTGTGTGTGTGTGTGTGTGTGTGTGTGTGTGTGTTGTGTGTGTGTGTGTGTGTGTGTGTGTGTAGGTCCAGAGGGGTTTTAGACCTTTAGACTTCACTCATATGTTTTTTTGTCTTCATTTAGTCTAATGAAAAGTGGCTTCAGTTTTAAAGTTTTTAAAGTTTTAAACATGATAATGACACGAAACAATCTCTTTAAATGTCATCAGTAATAGAAACATATCTGTGAATGAGCTCAGATAAAACTCTTTTTTTTGCCAACATTTCGCCTGTTCTTGCCATATATTCTCATACATTTTGAACGTTTTATTTTAGACACATTATTTAATCTTGCCTTGACAATTCAGCACTACATTCATTTATTTTGGGTGTAATTACTGTGAACTGCAGCAGCCAGGGCCGGAGGCATTATATTTTCGGGTTGTCCGTCCATACGAACGTACGTACATCCCATTCTTGTGAACGTTATAAATCTCTGTAACACCTTGAAGGAATCTCTTCAGATTTGCTACAAACATTCATTTAGACTCAAGAATAAACTGATTAGATTTTGGTGGTCAAAGGTCAAAGGTCAAGGTCACAGTGACCTGAATGCAATATCTCAATATCTGTCCACTGGCACTCAAGGATGAACTGATTAGATTTTGGTGTTCAAAGATGTGTGTCACTGTGACAGAACATATCTTGAAACTTCACACAGAAATTAAGATAAAAATTTCACACAAATGGTTAATACTTAATATGACTCTGGACAAACAAGGATGTAATCTGCAACTAGTCTGAGTGGGGGAGGCAGACAACCACGAGGCGCTAATTCCAGTCTTTTGTTGTGATTATAACTCAGATGT
Source organism: Seriola dumerili (assembly GCF_002260705.1). Lineage (NCBI taxonomy): Eukaryota > Metazoa > Chordata > Actinopteri > Carangiformes > Carangidae > Seriola > Seriola dumerili. The sequence goes on from NW_019174481.1 coordinate 5,338,612, forward strand.
GTACATGAATGGCTGGTGTTCAAGTCAGAACCTGGTATTTACCTTAACTCTGATATGACATGAACACGGTGCAATGTTAATTTGAAAGCTCACGCTTAAATTCAGTGTTGAATGTTAAACCTTTCAAACAAACAATTCTAACTGTCTAACTGTCTTTGTAAATATAATGACATGGATTTCATTAGCTCATCCATCCCCTACACACAGCGTTCTCTGGCTATATTTATCCCAGCAGTGTTTGACAGTAATGTTTAACATACTGTAGAGGGAAATGTTCAGCTTTATTCCAACCTTTCCTTTAGACGCTTGTCTTCACGGTGTCCACAGAGCTTTTCTTGCAAGTGCTGATAATATTGAAGTGTAGACAGTGCTGGTGCAGTGGTAGAAGAAAAATAACTGATGAGTAGCTCATACAGCTTTGAAGCGTTTGTTTTGCCTCTCTTGGCAAGACATAGAGAATCCATAAGATGATTCTCACTTTGTTCGTCACTCTTGGCTTTGTCTTTTGCATGTTTCCCTCTGTCTGCCATAATTGCACGCCTGACTTTCCTTGCTCTTTTCTTTTTCTTTGCTTTGCGCCCTCCGCAGGTTTGCTTTCTTGGGGAAGTTCATGGTTCAGCAGTCCCCCAGAGGAGAACGCTTCACCAGCCAGTGAAGACTCACCCACTCGTCTGGCATCTACTTTGGCCGCCTCCGGTATTCCTACGACTACAGAGAGCACCAAGAGCTGGGAGAGTTCAGAGACGCACACTTTCACCGCCTCCAGCTCTGCACCTGAAATTACCTCATCCAGCGGGGATACCTGGGTCCGTGTTGAAGCAGAGACCACAACCCAGCCGGGTGAGAAGAGGGAGGAGACAGTGACCTCCAGAGCAAGCGGAAGAGGAGGCAGAGGAAGGGGGAAGAAGAACAGAGGGGAGGACAGGAGCAGAGGAGAAGAGAGAGGGAGAGGAGAGGAGAAGGGGAAAGGAGAAGATGAGGGGAGCGGAGAAATCACCGGAGCAGAGGCAAAAGGGGAGATACAAGTCTCACGACGACCGGTTGGAACAAGTAAACCGAGAGAAAGATCCAGAGAAAGATCTAGAGAAAGGGGTCACAGGAAAGGACAGTCCACTACGACCACCACGACTGCCACTACCACCGCCAGTCCTCCAGAGCCCACAGTGATGACCACTCCTGGGTCAGAAAGTGTTGACTTTTCTACGTCCGAATCCCCGTCCGCTTTACCAGCAGAAACCCCGTCCCCGTCGATCTCACCAGAGCCATATCAAACACTGTCCTCATCTCCATCGCCATCAACCTCACCATCCCCGTCCGTCTCAGCGTTTATGTCCTTTTCTCAATCTTTGCCATCTCAGTCCCCGTCTCTTTCCTTTTCCTCCTCCCCCTCTCCATCCACTGATGCACCATTGTCGACCTCCCAAACCCCATCCCTCTCACCCTCGCCAGCATCACCCTCTTCCCAGTCCCCAACTCAAATGGTTGGATCAGGAGACCCATCTCCATCTCCTCTCTCAGAGAACCAGGACAGCGCCACCAACCCCCTAACATCACTTCATTGGGTCCCAGTGGAGAAAGCGGGTCACAACAGCTCTCTGGATTATCCTCCATTACTGTCAGGGCCCTCGGATGAGGAGGAGCCTGCTTGGTCTCACTCTGTGGGCTCAGGGGCCCTGTTACCTGGCAACATGGATGAGGAGAGCAGCAGAGGATCAAACATCAGTACCATAACTCTGGGCCAAACGAGTAAGAACTGTTTATCTGTTTTAAGATGTTGAACACTGAAAAAAAATCACCATTTTAATTTGATAGTCTTTAAGGATAATTTTAAGGATAATTGCTGACACCTGCGGAAACGGCAAAAAACAGGTCAATAAAACACAACAGTCAGATTAATCAAATTTATTTGCAAGAGAAAACATAGACAAAGTGTAAAACGATTACCCAAACTGCCTGTTTCCATCTCTGTTTGCTCACTGCAGTTATACATGCGCAGAGTGTTTGCGATGCTTTGTGAGAATGCTACTGATATTTTGGGTGCGCTCACTTTCTTTTCTCTTCTGAATTAAGTGGTTCAGACATTCTGGCAAAACTATCACCTTGTTTATAACCAGTGTCGGGCAGTAACACTGTACTTACCAATGCATTACACCTCTGTGGTTACCGTTTGTCAGTAACCGGTAGTGTAGGGATACAGTTTTTTACATATCTAATCCAGTAGTACTCTGCTGCTCTGACATTTTATGGGGGTCTCATTTTGTGCTGTCTGATAGTGCGTTCGGTGGATGGAGCTGTCTGTGGGGCGCCTCAGTGGCCATGAGTTCAGTTCTGACCTGTGGCATTTTGCTGTAAATCGTCCCCTCTCTCTCTCCCTGACTTTCCTGTCAATCTCTCACTGTATTGGAATAAAGGCAAAAATGCCCAAAAATATAACTTGGAACAAAATAAAAGAAGAGCTGTCTGTTACACATTAGCTTGGCACAGGGACTGGAGTTGATGGGCGGTGGTTAGCCTCTATCTAAAAAAGAGAAATGCTACTCCAAAATTGTCTTGCTGTCTTGCTCACAGTAGCCCACTTTGAGACATTACCTGGCTTTGTTCATAGTGAATAGGTGTGTGAACCTGCTTGTGGTAATTGGAGCTAAGAAAGCATTAGCTGTGGATGGAGAGGCTGGCTACTTACATGATAATGTCTTGTTTTCTATTCTTACATGTGTTAAATAAAAAAAAATGTGTGATGTGTGGGTGTGGAGGCTTTAAAGGCACCTTGGACAGAGCTGAACTGAGCGATGAAATGTAGCAAGCGATGTGACTAACCCTTGCTGTGCAATCTCAGGAATGACTTTGCTAACACTGTTATTATAAAGAAACGATAAAAATAAGATCCTGGTTGTAAAAGAACAGAATTGTCCTGTAAGACTGCCTTTTCATTTCCCCTTCCCCTGACCTCTCCACTGGTTTATTTATTCAAAACATTCAGTGTGTATTCCCTGGCTACATACCTTTTATTCCCACCACAAGCAGAGATCACACCCCTGCCACCATACACAGTCTGTCCATTAAGTCTGCAGCACTGTATATCTCAGCAAAGCTCCTGGCTGGCCACCTGGTTTACTACTTATTTCCCGCTTGATAATGAGAGCGCATGCAGGAAACATCTTATCACCCGGCATTTGAAAGCCCCACGGACATCATGCTATCACACATTTCTATGGTGATTTATTTTGCGCCCTTTGAAAGCGGCTCATGTCTGCAGCAGGCGTGGCTGAGCTGCCTGCTCGGGGTGCGAGGGATCTGCAGATGGAAATCAGCTGTAAACTGTATCGACAAGAAGCCGAGGGTAACCATCTGGACTGCTGGTGTACAGTATGAGGGTTGATTGATTGACTGAGAGACCCTGGAGTCATGCAGGCAGAAGGCCATAAACACACAAACACACTGATATCTTTGCTGCACAAACAGAGGAGGTGGATGGATACGCTTGCAGAGAGATTGGACCAGAGTAATGGCTTTCAGCGTACATCTGTCTCACTCACGTGTGCACACTCTCAGCTCCTGCTCAGTCCCCTGTGGTTGGGTTTCATGGTGGTGGTCAGTGTTTGCTCTCCTGACTGGATCACGCAGCACTTCATCAGTTAGTTCAATCAATGAGAGAGGAGAGAAAAAAGGGGCCTCAGGTTGGATTCAAGGACTTTCAGCAGCGAAGCACATTGCACTAAAACGTGGACACACACAAGCACAGACACACATGGATTCACGCTCAGAACACAAAGACGCAGTCATCCATCAAGTTTCTTTCTCCTGTTTGATTTTTTTAAACTGATTTTTCTTCATTTTCTTGTAACATTTAAATTGCAGACAGTTTCTTTGTTTTCACCTTCCTCTTCGCGCTCTCCTGCCTTCACAGAAATGCCAATGATGTCTTGTGAGATTTAAACTCCTTCTCCAAAAATCATATTTCCAAAGTAAACCGTGTTTCCACTGTAGTCTGTAGCTGTGATTACTCATAGCAAAGGCTAGGTGTGATGTGTAGATTAATGCTTTGAGGTTTCCCAGTGCTGCTGCTGCAAAGTATCATCCCCTAACCGTGCTATCTCTGTAAACTTATTAGTTGGGTTTTGCTGTTGCCAGCTTGTTGTTGTTGTTTGTGCCGGTGGTGTCAGCTGCCGTGCGGAGCGAGGGACAGTCGGCCTCCTTCTACCTACTATTGATTTTTCTGCACCACTCGCTTTAATGAATGGCCAATCGTACAAGGTTTATTTTTCACACATACACACACACACACACACACACACACACACACACACACACACACATACATACTGTCGTAAATCTGCTTGTCATAACAGTTTATTTGTCAAGGCGTGCCATGACCTTGACTGATGCAGAGGGTGCAAGTGCACGTTGGACCAGACTGCTGTACATTAAATGAAATGCATGGCTGGTTTTAGCACCTGACTTCAGCAGAATTCAAACCATGAGCACAGAGGTTTACTTTGCAAAATTTATCATAAATCTATAGAGTTAAAGTTATTGAGAAATCTCGCTCTGTACCAGAGTCCTTGATTGAAAACTCTCTATCTTTTTTTTTGTCTTTTTTTTCTTTTTTTAGCCCTGAACATTTATTTTGTCCAATACAGCAGCCGGCAAGATGATAATTCAGAGGATGTGAGCTTGAGATGTCTGCTTCTGGTTAGTTATTGACCAGGATCAGCTTCAGGGCTAATCATAGCCAAGGTATTGATTTTCGCTCATCGTGCCGTGTAAACACAAACACAAACACAAACACACACACACACACACACACACACACACACACACACACACACACACACACACACAGTGTCAACCTGCTCCAACCAACACCACCTCCTCCTAAGCAGTCCTCAGTGTCAGAGAGAGAGAGATCTGGCAGAACAAAGACTCCCACAGCCGAGCTTTTGCGGCCAGGATGAACGAGTGGTGGTTTTCAAAGACCTTAAGTTGTTATAATGAGCGGCTCAGGGGAGAAACACGTGGTGGTGTATCAATTGATATGGAAATGTGTAATTGTGGAAGGAGACCACACACACGCACACATTTTGGGGGTGAATAGCGAGGCCGAGGTGCTCAGCGGGAGGTCTGCTCATTTCTGTTGAGGATGGCTAATGTCTGAAGTTCTCACGCTGCCCACTACGCTCGGTGGAGTGAGCCAAGGCTTGCTTTCCATATGGTAACCATGACAACTGTGGCTGTGAGTGGATGGCGAGGTTGAGGCTCTGTGGCTTCTGATCCCTTTGAAAAGAGACAGAGTGTGAAATGGATATGTGTGTGTGTGTGTGTGTGTGTGTGTGTGTGTGTGTGTGTGTGTGTGTTGTAACCGCTGGTTTTAGCTGAACTGCAATGATGGAAAATTAGGATGGCATGTGTTTTTTTTTCTGAGTCATACATTGATTTTTATTTTTATCCAGAGCAGTGCTGAGGGGAATTGCGTTGAAGCCATCCAACTTTAAAGGATCACCACGGAAAGAAATATTTGAAGCTTTACTCAGTCTGTAGAGCTTAAACGCACGTGTTGTATCCCTGCCCAAATAAATCACATTTGCAAAAAAACAAACAAAAACATTCTCCTTTACATTATCACTAATTAACTCCCTTTTTTTGAATCCCTAAATCCACCCCCCACCCCCCGTCCGTCTGTCTCTTTTAGTGGAGGTGGAGCCCTGCGTGACAAACCCGTGTCTGCACGGAGGAAAGTGCCTTCCTCAGGGAACGGGCTACAGCTGCTACTGCCCACAAGGATACACCGGGGAGAACTGTGAGATTGGTGAGTTATGCTCAAACACATACACACAAACACACACACCGGCATAATGAAGCCAGCTCTGGTCTGTACATATTGGCCTAAGGCTCTTCAACGGCCTATTGGCAGGTCAGAGGCTGAGCTGTCCGTCACAGTGAGAGAGGAGAGTTGACTAGATACTAGGGTCAAAGGTTAGGATGAGACTGTCAGAGAAGGGTGATGGTAATTGTCCCTCAAGGTCGTAGCCATGGTAGCTTTCAATGGCAACGTTTTCTTCTCACAAATAACATTCCTGGCTAAAGTAGTGCCATGTAGCCAAGATGCTGATTGCATGTACAAATGGATCTATCTCTGTGATACTGTGCCAGCGCTCAACGATTCTCTAACTTGCTGTTACACCCAAAGACATTATTATAGTCACTTGAATTTTTAAGATGATTTGATTTCTTGTCCCCAGCGTAAACGCCTGAAGGTTTTGGAATCAAGTCAAAGCCTTGCTAAGTTTCATCATGGCTGAAAAAAGAAGAAAGAAAAATCATTTTATGGCAGAAACCCCAGATTCAAATCAGCACCAACAAACAAATCAACACCCTGAATTTCATGGAAATCCATCCATAGGATTTTATGTAACTAAGAGACAAAGAGCGGAGCAAACATAACCTTCTTGGTGGAAGTAGCTAAAGGTTATTTGTAATTATACCCTCAAAAATTCACACATAGATTGGACGTACTTAATTACAGGAAGGACAAGGTCAGGATCGCCTGCATGAAGTGTGCGACAGTAACTAGATTCAAAATCTTCCTGATCAATCCTTTGTTTACATGGAATTTTCCTCTCACTCTGAACCGCCTGTTATCTTTGGCGATGACAAGATCGGGCCTGAATTATACTTGCGGAGGTGTCACTGTATTTATGGTGCAGTGGTATCAGGGAGCCAGATGTGTTTCTTTTTTTTCTTCAAGGTTAAAATATACACCCACAGTCAGCCACGTAGCTGCAACTCCAAATCTGACGCTCACAAAGCTCCAGCCACAGCAGGCGTCACGCTGTGTCCCAAATCCATGCTGAACACTGATTCTAAGCAGGTTTGGAGAAGCTGACAAAATAAATGTACTCAAAGCAAACAGCGTGCATTCAAAATATTGTCCATTTCTGAGTGTGCTGTTCAAGGAAACTATTACTTACTAAACTACAATGCAAGGCAGAAAGGAAATGAAGGGGCTGCTCACAGTTGAAAAAGATTAAGATAAACCGTGGATGGTGGATGCCTCATCGTCCCTACTGGTTCTTATTGATATCTTTCATACTTTGCTATGACTGTGAAACAGGTAGTAAGATGACTCAAAAAGCCTCAAAAGTTCTTCGGGGCGGCTCGGTGCCTCACCTGGTAGAGCACGTCTGACCCGTGGCCCTTTGCTGCACGTCATTCCCCCTCTCTCCCTGATTTTCCTGTCTCTCTGTCACTGCACCTATAAAAATAAAGGCAAGAATGCCAGAAAAGAAACAAACTCTGGTTGTATCAGACCATTGTTGGCCATTTTGGAAATCAATGATGAGTACCACATTGTATCAGGTTTACAAGATTTTTTGCATCAATGTGATGAACACATTGTTTTTTCAGGTAATTATTCATTTAATTCACAGTCAAATATATTCTATAAAGGTTCCTCAATCAAGTTTGCAAAATTGTATTATAACGTGATACTGCAAATATGTATTGTGTATATTGATATTGAGATAGAAGATTCTGTGCATCCACCTTTACTTCCCATTTCTTGAGCTAAACTGGTTCCCAAATATAGTTGTGTTTTAGAAGAGATGCTTGTGAGCTTCGCTGTAGCTGATCCCCTTTGTCCCGCAGCAGGTAGAACTACCTCTGCAGAGGTTCTGTGACACCGTGACAGAGGTAGAGTATATATCTGCCCTAAGGGCCCTAATTTGTTCCTTAACACATGCTCAGCTCGTTAGGCAGCCATTCCTCAAGGAAATGATCACTTCATGAATAAATGATCCACATTCTGGCTGTGAACACCTTAATATTTACTCGATTTTGTCGGTTGTTCGGTGTCATAGAAAGACAGAGGGACGGACGGAGAGACAATCAAAATGACAGCCAGCAGCTGATGCGTGGGTATGCTGGAAGGCTTTGTTATGGATTTGCAGAATTTGCAGTATTATCTCTCGGAGGAGCAGCTTCCCCTCTGCATAATGGATGAGAGGGACGAGGGGAAAAACAAAGAGCTGGATTGATTTTAATAGAAAGAAAAAGTTGGAACTGTGAACTCGCACATCTCAAGGTCATTCAAGGTCATTGATTTTTTATTTTTTATTTTTTTCATATGTTAGGTTTTTTTTATTATTCTTTCATAAAGAATATGAGGTCTGAGTCACTACCAGTGCTGGTAAAAATAAATCAATAAATAAAATGACAAAAATGTAAAAAAAAAACTTCCACATCACATTGTAGGGAATCCAGACTCTGCCCTTTTTGACTAAACACACTAATGTGTGATTGTCAGATGAAGTTTCATTTGCCTAAACTATTTGGAGATTATCTGGCTGGGTTGCACCCACACTGTTTAATTTAATCTCTAATAAATGACAGTCTGAGCTTGGTACAACTATGATTAAAATGACTAATCCTTGATTCATATAATACATTTTTTTGTACAATTTCACCATACTTTAGTAACTTTGAAGTAGATCTAATCCTATATCGTGTTTCTGCCACGGTGTTATTCCTCTCACATGGTGGTTTGAAGTGATTTGAACCAATGAACCAAGCTGTCAAAGAAGGCTATTTTCTCAATAAGAAAAGTGGCTTTTGAAAAACTTTAAGGCTACTTATGCCTTTAAACTGCAATTTGATCTTACAGACAAACAACATAGTTTGATTGATCACAACTTTGAGCCCGTTACAAGAAAACACATTAGCTCAAATCTACGCTTTCACACTCTGTCTTTCTTCAAAAATAACAGCCTCATTTTCCTCCCTCTGTCATAAAAGAGCTGCCATCTTCATAAACACATAAACAACCCCTATTGTCAGATTAAAGTTAGATCAAACCTAAAAGTATTTGATGCCAAAGAAAACATTAAAGTTAAGTTACTAAAGCTGAGAAAATTGTATTTCAAAAAAGATTCAAAAACAATCTTATTTAGTATCACACTAGAACACTGCCATATCCACTTCTTTTTTGACTAGACTGAAAATGAATCCTTATGTAGCCAACCTCACCAGTGTGAAGTATGAAAGTCTTGTGTGAGGCTAAAGGTCATTCTGGTTTGATCCGTCTGACACATTTACAATAGCTCCTCACAGCCACTGACCTTTTTCAGTGTTCAGCTTCCTGCTTGAAACTAAGTAACTGTTGAGATCTGAGGAGATACTCTGAAGTAAGTTTAAACTTTTAAGTAGCTCTCTTTCTGCACTCTCGCTGTGAGTTTTAATAGATTTCTGCAGTCCTGGGGTATATCTGTTATTCTGGGTCCAAAAAAACCCCACAGTGTTGAAAGAAGATTACATGCCCTCCATTTACAATGATAAAGTGATGCTTTATTGATCCCTGTAGAGAAATGTTCCTCTCGCCTGCCACAGAGAGGTTAGAGAGCACCGTCAGCTGCAGAGCGGCAGCCCTGGAGCTGGTAGCGTATCTGTTGTTGCTTGAGGACTCTTCAGCAGTGTGGAAGTCTGCCAAAATGGGGGGCCGAGCCCAGACCAAGTTCAGCTCTATCTGCTCACTCGTCCACCAAAATTTATGTCTACACTTTAACAGCTTTAAAGGAAAAGCAATGCAGACTGCCGTTTCTCCCTCATTCAGTCCTTTGTAAAAGGAGACAATGAACAAGAGACAAAATAAGAGATTGGACATACATCAAGTTAAGATCTGTAAACGCATAAAGAAGGATGTAGCAACACTTGAAAGGCTTTTAGAGTGTCTGTGAGAGAATGAGGACAAACAAAGAATGTAAAGGAGATTAGACTGTCTGTATTCTGCTCTCACCCTGTTTGAATTATGACACTGTACACACCGACATCGCCACCTTACGCTGTTTAAACCGGGAGCAATGACCAGCTCTTCTTGTGTCACTTCTTGAACGCCTCCAACTTTTTTACTCCTCTTCATGAACAACATCTCTTCAGCAGAAAACATCTCTTAAGTTTGAACCCTAATGTGATCTCCAACCAAGTCTGTTATCCTCGCTTCTTTCCTCCCAACAGATGTTGACGACTGCCAGTCCGAGCCATGTGAAAATGGAGGCACTTGCATTGACAAGATCGATTCATTCCTCTGCCTCTGCCTGCCCAGCTACGGAGGAGACACATGTGAGAAAGGTGAGAGGGAGAACACTGCACACACACACACACACATGACTCCAAGCTATCTGAGGACGATTGTCATGCATTACGTTACTGGACTGTGTAGCGCCAACAAATTCAGTACGTTGTTGTATGTGCAACCACAGTGGTGAACTTATTAAGATTCCCGGCTGTCTGACACCAGCAGTAAAAGGTGCTGGTGGAAATAATCCTGATCAGTGTGCAGTGTCTGTTACCGCTATATGTCATAATACAGAATCGCAAGGCTGCATCTCTTTGCAGCTATCAGACAGTGTATCTGTGCGTCATAGGGCTGCAGGGTGATGGATACTGACTGAATCTCCTGCGTGCACAAAAAGCACCAGTTACTATTTGCACATTTTTTTGTCAGTTATTTGGCAGGTAGGACTCATCAAAAACACAATTTTATTGTGTTTGCTGTGATTGTAATAGTGTTTTTATGGTTCAAGATTATTGCTGTAACAGTGTTATGTGCTGTTTGTAGATTAAAGGTGCCCTGTGGGGTTTTCTTGTAAACAAACAAAAGTGATGTTTACATTCAGTGTTTCTTCCCAAAACGCATTGTGTGTATCCCTGAGGTCATACAAACAAACTTGTTGATTGTATTTTTTTTTTTTCTCATCAAACATTTGCAACGCAGCTTTTTGGACTAATGCAATGACTAACGCATTTTTTACATCTTTGTTTGTTGGCGTGCTTCTTCCATACTTCATACTTCTGTGCATGTTACTGCCACCACCTGTCAATCAAACAGAAATTTTTGGAAAGAGGGATATAAAAGAGAAGACAATTTATAAAAAACAAGCACAATTAAATTGGTAAACTCACAGAATACAATATCAAGACAATCAAGGATCAAATCAAGGAAACAAATCAAGGATCAAATCAAGGAAACAAAAACAAATAGGTGTTAAGATCATTTTAAAGGGATAGTTTGACATTTTGAAAAAAATGCTTATTTGTTTTCTTGCTGAGAGTTGCCAAGATACAATGTGTTAAGCTGAGCTTTAGTCATGCTGGTAGGTAGATTTTGGCACCTTTGGACAGAGCCAGCCGAGCTGTTTCCAAAAAATAAGTAAGTAAATGACAGTGAGAACCAAGGAGGCAGAGAAACAAGCCACAGAAAATATGCAGGCGGATGTGAAGCTGTGTCGCTAAATATAAACCAAACTAAGCTAGCAATGAACTGGCTGAGTGTAAAAACAGTCTGATGCAGGCGCTCAAATATCAAAATAGGCAAATCAAGATCCATGTTACGTTATCAAAGAGGCGTACGGCAGCAACCAACCCACAAGTACTGGCTTGGCAGTCCGTGATACAACAAAAAGGAGGCAGTCTAGTCTCATGAGCCCATGCAGTATGAACACTAAACACAGAGGCACGAGTCACATGTATGTCCGTGCAGTATGTGGCACTAATCACCCCCCATACCACACCCGCTGATTCATCACCTCACTGGTTTTAGCCACTTCCAGCTCCAGATCTGTCCTCCTTATATATGTGTGTGTGTGTGTGTGCGTGTGTGTGTGTGTACTGTGCACTAGTTGTAATGAGGATTAATGAATATCTAACCTTTGCAGTTATAAATGAATTCACAGGCCTTGGTGTTATTAATGAATACTAATAGTGCAGAGAGAGGGCCACATGTGCAGTGAATTGAAAACGAGCCTGTATAATTACACTTCATGTATTTAGCCTCTCAAGATGCCAAAGCCATATATTTTAGTCTTTATTTGCCAAATGAGATAGAACGCTCTGCAAAAGAAGCGAATGGTTCCACTGCTTCCTCTCCTCCTATCTTAGACAGACTATTTTGTCTTTCTCCATGTTCCTGCATTCAGCCACGCATTTTTTTTTCATGCCCTTCAAGGAATAATTTTAGCTTCTGTCATTTCCGCTCCTCCTTTCTCTTCATCTTTACAGACATAGAAGGTTGCGAGCATGGTTGGAGGAAGTTCCACGGCCACTGCTACAGGTAGGAATGATGAAAAAAAAAACTGGCAGCACTGGGAAAATAAATGGAGTCACAAAATATTTGCCTGCAACCACAGGTGCCTCGTCTATCTGCATTACTTCTTTATACCCTTGAGTTTTCCCTGACACACTTACCGCAGTGCTCTGTACCAATTAGGCTTGTCTCGCTGCATTATGTATGAAATATGTATTTTCATATCCACTTTCACTGCGTCGTCCCAAAGGTACTTCACCCACAGACACACCTGGGAGGATGCAGAGAAAGACTGCAGAGAGCACAGTGCCCACCTCAGCAGCGTCATCTCTGCTACGGAGCAGGAGTTTATCAATGGTATGTGTGTATTTATTGTTGGTGTGGTATGTAACACACTTATGCACAAAAACAAAAAAAGGAAACAACTAGAGACATAAATCAAATGCCTGCACACTCAGAAACTAAAGATATAAAACAGGATAAACAGGATAAAAAAAAAAATTAAAAAAACCTTTGTAACTTATCTCCATAGTCGTCCTGATTTGTTCATCTACAGTATGATGCAGGGAGAGGACAAATGAAAATAGAATACAAATGAAATGATAGAGAAGAAGGTGATGGAATAGACGAGTCAGAAAGGGACAGAGAGTGTGAAGCACAGAGATATACTGTATGCCAGGGGGTGTTTAAGTATGTGTGTTAATTAGGTCAAAGAATCATGTTGTACTGGAATTTTTTTCCAGGTCTGGGTCATGACAACGCCTGGATCGGACTGAATGACCGCACAGTGGAGGAGGACTTTCAGTGGACTGACGGGAATGATCTGGTGAGTGATCGCCGTTGCGTTGTGCCGCCGACTGCGAAACACCAACTTTAGTTTTAAAGCTCCTGACAACATTCATGATGAAATGAGTTTAAAATACTCAAATAATGTGCATCATCAGGACAGTGTGGGCGTGGTTTGATCTGATTTGACAGATGGCGGTTTGAATCAGATAAAAACACCAATACAGAAATCTCTCATGAAAAAAAGCCTAAACTGTTCTGACTCTATTTTGCATGCAGAAAGATGCTGTTGCTCATGATAAGAAACTGATCGGGATAATATGTTTTTTATGGTCATTTAAATCTCATTTGTAATTTTACAAATGGCATTTATCTGAAAATACCAGTGTTCATCTTTGCCTGAAGCAAGGGGAGTAAAGATTGTTGATTTCCACAGTGACAGCCCTGACAAATGAAAGCAGATGCAGCTGAACTGTGATGTTTGCTGTCGTGCAGGTATATGAGAACTGGAGGGAGAGCCAGCCGGATAACTTCTTCGCAGGCGGCGAGGACTGCGTGGTGACCATTGCCCATGAGGATGGCAAGTGGAACGACGTGCCCTGCAACTACAACCTGCCCTACATCTGCAAGAAAGGCACAGGTACTGCAAGACGGCTGGACCGAATGCAACCAAACAGCCGATAGTACTCACTAACAAACTAACTATTCCTTTAGCGCAATTAAACACATGCAAACAAACAACAACTTTCTGTCCTTCCCTGTTTGACAAATTGAGGTCCAGCATGACTCACAGCGTAATAATCATTTCATGTGGAGAGAATTTTGCTGTCTTCATACAACTCGGTTCCTTGTGTGTTGACCAGCTGGCTGCCTGTTAGTCATCAGGGCTCATCATCAGTTCTTGTGCTCTGTATGTAGGAAACATTTCTTTATCACAAAGCGTCAGGAGCTGCTCAGACTCTTTTTCTCCATTAAAGGTCATGGCAGCAGATGCTCCAAAAAGTTAACCACAAACTTAAGTGAAGATTGCGATTCAGTCTCCAACCATGTATCGATTTTTGAAAGCAATATCCACTGGGCTCACTTACATTTTTGTCCACGCAGCAGAACTGTAGTTGCAGTTATTACCAATTATTACCTTGTTCACAAATATGATCTGAAATTCCTCTCAGCCATTTTGCCAGGTTCTCCTAATACCGCTCCTTCCCCCTCCGTGAGCCACAACTCAGCCGGCCTGAATGTGAATGCAGTGAGATCATGCGGGATGCAAAGAGAGCGAAAGCCGGGGAGCCGCTGAAGACACAGAGGATGGTCAGGAGGAGTTAGGAAAGGAAGGAGACAGATGGAGGAGGACAGGGAGAAAAGGATAGAGTAGTGTGAGTGTTTGTTTGTCGGGCTGTGGTCTCATGGCTCTGTGGTTTGGCTGTAGTCCCTGTCTACTGCAGAAACCTATTACCTCCCTTTGGCCTCACCACAGTTCAGCTCAGCTATCAGATACAGCAACAATGCTGCCATCTACAGGCAAAACACAGCTCGGTTACTGTGCCTTTAAAATAGATTTGTTTTATATAAATACAAATATGGACTAAGTGGAGGTGGAGACTATTACCATACATGAAGTCGTGGGCTTTTGGCACCATATATGACTGATGTGACATAAATACTGCATGTACACCAACCTTTATCTGTGTTATTTACACGGTTTTAATTGAATTATTTTTGGCAGTGTTGTGTGGGACCCCGCCCACAGTGGAGAACGCCCATTTAATAGGCCGCCGGAGGTCACACTATGACATCCACTCGGTGGTGCGCTACCAGTGCTCTGAAGGCTTCTACCAACGTCACATCCCCACCGCTCGCTGCCGGGCTGATGGGAGCTGGGAGAGACCCAGGATCATCTGCACAAAGTGTGAGTATTCAGGAAAAGGCAAAGGAAAAGTATGAAGCTTTATATTTATTTTTACAGTCCGTTTCAATTATTTAACTCGTAGTATTAGGCTGTCATTGTAAATAATTGATTTGTTTTGGCTTTCCTCGGCAGATATAGCCTAATTTCTCATCTTTATGGGTGAATGGCTAATGGGGAAAAATATGATCTCAGTGACTCTGACTGTGGCATGATTGTTGTCAGACAGGCTGGTTTGAGTATTTCACAAACTGCTGATCACCTGGGATGTTACACATAAAAGTGTGTAGAATTTATACTATTTTGTGAAAAACAAAAAAGAAAGATCCAGAGAGTGACAGCTCTGTGGAAGGAAACGCCTCGTTGATGAGAGAGGTCAGAGGAGAATGACCAGACTGGTTGGTGCTGACAGAAAGGCTACAGTAATTCAGATAACCGCTCTTTACAACTGTGGTGAGCAGAAAAAGCATCTCTGCATGAACAAAGGTCAAAGCCTTGTCAGGTTCCACTCCTGTCAGCCAAGAACAGAAATCTGAGGCTGCAGAGGACACAGACTCCCAAACACTGAAAAACAATCCAGGCTGCTGGTGTAATGGTGTTTGAATGCCAGTTATTGCTGACCTACGTTTCCCTTTATGGCCACAGTTTACCGTCTTCTAATGGCTACTTCCGGCATGATAATGCACCATGTCACAAAGCAAAAGTCATCTCAAACTGGTTTCATGAACATGACAAGTCCAGTGTTCTTCATTGCCCCCCCCCCCAGAAATTTAAACAGTGTCATAGTTTGTCACTAGATATATTGATTGTAATTCTAATTCAAAACTAATAAAACAAAAATGTTTTTAGTTATGTGTCTAGGTAAAAAAAAATAAGAGCTATACCACAAACCCAGAACCTTCTTGTTGTGAAGCAAGGCCTCGTCAGCGTCAGCCTTACAATACAAATATAAGGTCCCTTAAAATATGAAAAATATATAATGCAGAAACATACAAAGTAAAGGTAAGTCAATGAGAAGGGCAAACAAAGAGCAAGATATAAAACTATAAGCTGATTTTTAAATGGTGAGCAGAGGACTTAATTCACTGGGCGCAACAAGTGTGAGGAACGGTCACCGAAATCAGAGTTGTGTTGTTTATCTACAGCCCTGCAGCACATGTACAACATAAAACAAGATAAACATACGCGGCTCCTTCTCATTTTTAGCCCGGCGATCACACCGGTACAGACGCCACCACCACAATCAGCACCACGAGCGCCGCAGCCACAGGAGACACGGAGGAGAGGGACACAAGGCCAGAGAGGACGCACACAGCTACTACTGAACCAAATAACACAACGTCTGCGATGCCTAGGTGCTAACTGTGGCCCATAAAGAAAGACAGTAGTTCACATCACTCTCATTTCCTTTCCTGCTTCTGACCATGCTCTCTGTTTAGCTGACGAATAAGGTTTTCTTACTCTAACATAAAGTATATCTCCATGTCACCGAGTTCGGGTGTTTTGATGCCTCTTTTTTTGTTTTCACTACACTTCCTTTAACCCGAGGTCCATGCGAACACTAACTGTAACACTAACTCTTATTAACATCCTCCCTCCCTAACGTCTCAGTACAGTGAATCCTTCACCTGTCTATGAACTAAAGCCCTCTAGACTGACAGCGGTGTGTGAGCATGTGTGAGCGTGTGCATGTAAGAGAGAGACTTACAGAAGTGCTGAGTCACATTTTTCTTTTTTTTGTAAAAGTTTGCTTGTTCTACATGAAAAATGACTCTCATCCTAGTATTCTGTTTACAAAGCACAGATGTGATGATGCAAGATAGCATTCAGTCCTTGATAACCCTGAGCTTTTTGTATGTGTACTGTAGGTGTTACTTTTTTCCATAGAGTATAGCTGGTCTGTCTTAATCTACTGACATGCTTTTTTTCTGATATTTGCTATGTTTTTGTGTAATGTTACTATTTATTATGAATCATTTGCTAGTGAATATGCTTTCTTTTTTTACTTATACTTCAGAGAGCCGATGTAACATCGTTTTTCTATACCAGTATATAAGTCCAACAATCAATAACAAAATTAATCATGATTGCCTCTAATCTCTGTATTGTAAGTATTGTGGTGTTTGTTATTGGCTGATCCCTGATCAATAGCTGGACCTTGCCCAATTAAATAGACTCCCCTGTTCCCATAAGCACTCTCACCTAATAAATATGTCCCATTGGCATAGTTAGTTTGGATGGGATTATACAATACTTTCGTGAGATAACCACTTGATTGTATCTGAATTGCTGAATACTTTCAATCTTTGCACGGCTATATTTACATGATGGGTAGAATGTCACAATTTTTTTGTCTTTGGTCCCTTTGATATTTGATCGATCATCCACTTTTTTGGTGTTCTTATGACTTTTTGTCCTGCTGTTGTATTTCATTCTTAATAAAGTGAGAAAAAAATGAACATTCCTGAGTATCCTTCATTTAAGCCAAAAACAAAACAAAACAAAAAAAACAACAAATTTATCTGCTTCTATCTTGTAAACGTCTCAACAACTATTAGATTAATCACTGTGAAATTTTGCATAGACCCTCGTGGTCCCCAGAGGATGAAGCCCGATGAATTCGATTATCCCCTGATGTTTCCCATAGCGCCACCAGCAAGTCAATGACGTCCCCTATCAATAGTGTGAACTGAAATAATATCGGTGACTTCCCTGACTTTTCATCTAGTGCCATCACACAGAGCCACTAGCAAGGTTTTCTTTCACTGGTGTGTCTGTGTACAGATCCCATAATCCATTCGTCTTTGACAGGAAAGTGCTGTTGTGCTTAGATTGTTTCTATCATGTCACCAGTTTGGTACCCCAGCAGATGAAACTCTTTGCTGCTCACTTTATTTCGCTCTCTACACTCTGGGCAATAGTTTTATCCTGTTTGGTACATGAGCTCATCTTGGTTGCGTCAGTGAGCAGAATACTTGAGGAGAGAGAAGGATGACCCCACCCGATGAGTGAGACATAACAGATTGTGTTTGCCAGAATCAACAGAACCCCCAGTGTGAAAAAAGAGAAGATTTTTCTTATGTCGCACAGTATAATTACAGTATGATTTTGATCTGATAAAAAAGCAGTTCAATCACAGGGATGATCATACATCTGTCATAGGCGTCTTCCCCCCCATGTTTAATTCATCTCACACCATGGTCCCAGTTTCTCTACACTTCCAGATATAAACTGCACCGTTAACGTGAAATCAACCAAGGACGACGACCTCTGCCTAACAGCAGCTACAGTCCTGTACACACAGCATGTGAGGGCAACTTTGATTCACCTCAAAAGACAAACAGTTTACGTGATGCACAGCTGGCTGATGTGTCACGTCATCTTTTGTGCTGCTGTTGTGTGTGACAGCTAACCTAAATCCAGGGTTCAATGCTTATCAGTTTGACTACCACAGCGGTTCACTGTACATAGGGCACAATGACATCACCAGGCAGGGACAATATTGACTTCTGAGGAGATCGTCCTATTA
This sequence comes from Seriola dumerili, assembly GCF_002260705.1. NCBI lineage: Eukaryota > Metazoa > Chordata > Actinopteri > Carangiformes > Carangidae > Seriola > Seriola dumerili. The sequence continues at coordinate 5,356,906 of NW_019174481.1, forward strand.
AACCAGCAAACCGCTCAGCTGATGAATAAAAGCAGATTTCAACTTTGGATTTCGTGATCATGAATCTATGGCCTGTTACACGTTGAAAGCACAGAAAGACATAAGCCAAGAGACTCAGAGAAACTGCGTCATTTGAGATGACTAGAGCTAAAATGTTAGTTAATAAGTTGATGAGTTCATGGGCAAAACTATTTTTAAATCATTTATCGGTCAAAAACAGTGTCAGTGAAAAATGGATTGCTGGGACAAAACAGAACAATCTGAAGACATCACCCTGGGCTCTAGGAAATAGTGATACACATTTTTTTTTTTTTATTACTCACATTTTATAGACCAAATGATTGATCAATCAATCATTAGTTGCAGCCCCAGTAACAACAAATAGAATCACCAAAGACGGTGCACAGTATCCATCACCAGGTCGACTTTTCCTCTTGAGTAACATCTGCTACCATCTCCCTTATCACATCAACATAAGTTATTCAGACTTTCAAGATTTTATAAGTATAAGTTCACTGACCCTGTCACTGTTAGATCAGTAAGAACAAACTTTCAGCTGTAGAGCTGCAGAGATTTTGGTGTGGATTTCTGCATAGAAAGATGTAGAATCATGACTTTATGAACTGGGTGTCTGCATGAGTCACCTGAAAACTGTGAGAGACGATCACAGCCCTTAACTCCATCAACAGCCTTCTTATCAGGGTCCAATAGTCCATGCAGGGAGTGCTGCACGAGGTGACTGATTTTCAAAACAGTTGACTCAAGAGCAGTGTCTTTAGATTTCCTCTGGGTTTTGAGGTTGAAAAATTGTGAGTTTAAAGCAGTTTGTACACAAGAGAGAGTCCACAGAAAACATTCGGCCCGTCACAGCGTGAAGTATTCCTCGACAGTCAGCAGCTGGTGTGTGGTTTAGTTTTTCTTCTTCTCGTCGTTGGTCTGTCCCTCGGGAACAGGATTCATAAAATAAGCAGGGTTAGTGCGGCAGCGCAGGGCCAGCAGAGCCGGCGCAGCAGCGAGCAGCACATTGAGGGTGATAACAGGCCACCATTTGTCTGCTGTGACTCGGTATGTGAAGGGAGTGCGGGAGTGCAGAGATGCACCAATATGGCACCACTGGGTCTGGAGAGAACAGCAGGAAGTCAACATTAGACTTGTTATGTGGCATTTTGCTTTTTCACGCTATATGAATAACAACGAACACATTACAACCAAAGTTACCTGAGCCATGGCTGCTGCAAAGAAGATGGTCCAGTCTAACATCCAGCTGCACCCGGGTGTTCTCAGACCATAGATGAGGACAGTCAGCAGGGGAAGAGCATAGAACAAATGCACCAGCATCTAGAAGAATTGTGCACAAAAATCAGTTATAGATATACATTAGATTTGCTTTAATCCTGTGCATCTTTCTCCAGACTGACCATAACCCTGGGGAAGCCGACTGGGTCTTTGAGGTACGGCTCGTACTGATAGATGTAGGTGAAACAAGCGTCCAGGGGACAATCCAGCACCACCTGGAACACAGCAGGAGGACAGAACCGTATTCCAACATGTTACCTGATATCTCAGTGAGTAAGGCAGACATACTGGAAAAAGGCTACAAAAGCTAGCATGTGGTTTTACTCACAAAGCCTCTGAAAACAGAGAAGGCCATCGCCCCCACTAACAGAAGTGAGAGAAGCAGGTCGAGCGGGCGGGACAGCAGACCTTTCTTCTGCTCCTCGGCGATCTAGTCAACACGGACGCATTCTCAGTTAATGTAGGCACTGTCCATTTCTTTATTTTAATACCTTAATAATGATTAAAGCCAAATTCATATATTGATAGGGACAAAATTGGCTAAGCAAAGGATTGATAGTATCAGCACTACAGCAAGAACTGTGACAGGCTGCATAGGTATGTATATTTGTTATAAGTTTAAAGTGTTTTATTTTATTCATGATTTTATTTATAGTTACTATGATAATTTAATGTCTAGTGAAGTTTGCTGTTAAAGAAGTTCTGTTACCTTTTATTTACGGTTTCTGTCAGCTTTCATGATAAAGCCTATCATTAAATATGTGTTGGCCAAGACAGATCTTTATCACAGTAAAATGCATTAATGTACAAAACAAAAAATTGGTCAATATATCAAATCTCAAATATAGGCTAGTACCTGCGTGAGCCTAAAAAAAAAAATACAGCATCAGCCGGGCTGTGATATCATCATAAAAGTCAATTAGCACAAATTAGTTGATCGTCTATGGCAGTGGGTCCCAACCTGGGGTTTGGATCCAACACAATGGGTCGTGTCATGAGTCTAAGAGGTCGCAAGATTATCATCAGACGTGAGGAAACAGGAGAAAAAACTTGAAATGAAATAGTCTAAAAAGGAAAAGGGTTGGATGCCACTACTCTACACATAGTCTATTCAGAATATTGTAAATGTGTCACCAGTGGAAATGTACCTTGTCCGCTGTGACAACCGGCATCTCTCTGGGTCTGCTAAAGAGCAGGGAAGCCGCCCAGAAAGGCACCAGAAAGAACGGCACATTCCTCCAAAAGGCCGGTCGAATGTTAGACCCGTATTTACCTGCACAAACGAGAACGTCATCAGCAGAAATGGACCTCAAACAACACTCGGGATTAAATACATACACACAATGAAAAACAGCGCTTGCATAGGCTGCTCTCACCGATGACCACTCCCGGGATGAGAACAATTTGATGGGCGATGGAGGAGCCCGTCCACAGCAGGCCCAGGCTTCGATAGGACTTCCTGCATGAACAGAAAAGCAACAGGTTTCATTAAGACGAACCCGCTGAACACACAGCAGACAGGCAGAGATGGTGGCGGTGGCGGTGGCAGTGGTGGTGATGATGCCACAGCTCACCCTCTGAACATGCGGTGGATGATGGTGAGGAAGAGGACAACGTGAAAGACGCCTTCCCAGTACGACATCATCACAGCGTAGGCCGAACTCAGATGAGGTTCACCCTGAAGAGATAGCATCACACAATGACATATAAACACGTGATAAAAACCATCATCAGGAAGTCGTATTTAGGAGAGTGGGAGGAAAGGATCTTACCGTCTTTAGATAGAAGCCCATGAAGCCAGAGATGAAGCCATCCTGCTCTAAAGCATTAGTCAGGCCCACCATGCAGGTGAAGGAAAACTCTGCAAACACTGAAGAAACATATGCAGGATTTTTTTTTTTATTAAACACCTTCTACACCTTTATTTCACTGACAATGTCAAAATATTTGTTTAACTGGTTTTACCATAGAATAAAGGGTCAATTTTCTTATTGTGTGGCACAGTGAGGAGAAGAAGAAGAAGAACAGATCCCAGGACAACCATTCCCATTCCCAGGACAGGCAGAGGTCTGAGGAATAACAGTGACGGACACAGTGAGCGCTCATTCATCAGTCTACAACCCTGCAAGCATTTAACTACTAGCAACTATTGTGATCATCGATTTGTCGTTTATGTCAGTTTTCAAGCAAACAGTCACCGGTTGTAGCTTGTTGCTGCTTCCCTGTGTCATTTGTGTTAATTCACTGAATACCATCCAATTCTAGACAGTTTGTCAGACAAACCAGACGACATGAAGACGTCGCCTCGTGCTTTTTACCTCTACTTTCCAACATTTACATTCAATCAATCACGAGAAATAATCAGCAGATTATTCAAGGATGACAATAATTGTTGGTTGCAGCTCTAATTTTACTAGAATGTACAATCTCCCTCACATCCACACTTTCATCAGAAAAGACAACCCTCACAACAATTTTCTCTAAATGTGTTATTTCCTCCATTATCCTTTTAGAAAAAAAAAAAAAATCTAACACTGGATGTTGCACAAAACAGTTTTAAATATCAGTCAAGCCATACAGTGATCATATAGTTAAATCATTACTTTTAAAAGTGTATCTCTATGGATCAGTTGCACTGATTTTGGTGCAGACAGGGAACACCAGTGAATTTGGGTGATTTATTTTCATTTAAAAGCCTTGCACTCAGGGTAATCAGTTTAGCAATTTAATATATTACTTTTACGAGTTTAATCTATTTCCCCTCAACTAATTCATTTTCATCTCCTCTCGTTTTGTTTTCAAGGCCTGCGTGAATCTTGTTTTCAGTGTGGGCTTGAAGAATCTCAACTTTAATGGACGTTGAGCACGCCGTCGCTAAAACCGTCTTTTCCTCCAGGCTGTGGGCCTTTCACGAGCTTATTCATATCAGCGGCTTCACTGTACGATGCCTCCACGCCGCAGGCCAAGCTGAGAGGGAAAATATAGTGTATACACGCACACATACATACAGACACACACTTACTCCTGAAGCACGGGGATGTTGTTCAAGGTGTACAAGACTACAGGAGCCAGGAGGGAGAGGAGAAACACGGACACTTCCACCGGCGGCCTCATTGTTGAAAAACTGATTGTTTGACCTATTTTAAAAAAACAAAAAGAGAGAGAAGCATCAAGATGGAAATATCCCCAGCTAAACGCGCTTATTGGCGATGAAACGAGGCATGTTTGAAGCCAGCGTCCTCTCCACTGCCGCAGCCGAGGGAAGGAGATAATTGGAAGGAGTGTCACCAGTTGCCTTTTGATCTGTGATGAAACACCATGCTGCTCCAATGTGTCTGCTGTCTGGTAGCTAGGTCTCAAAGTTCAACTCAGGGGTCATGTCCAGCGGGCGAAATTTTAAAGGGAAAGCATGCAAGATTCAGATTATGGATTTCTGACTGGCACGTCATGCGTAAAATACTCATTTATTTTTCTATGCTGGATGTGGTGTTTAGGGACAGGCGGCTCCACATGTTACTGGAGAACCACTCTGATCATACAGGTCACTCACCGTTCAGCTTGTACAGACTGCCGCCTGCTGGAGGCAACTTTTTTTTCTTTCTCCCACCCATTGATAGCTTCAATTTGTGGTTTTGCCTTCTCCGGTCATGCAAGTTTTGGTACATGAGATGAGTCTGTAATGAAAAAAAAACAAAACAAAATCCCGGTCACACTGCACATGTTGAAGTGTTGTCTATAGGCTCATGTGGCCCCTGGGGTTCGTTTAGGGAGCCATCTGTCCTGTTTGGTGTAAGATTAAGAACTCCTCCATCTGATGTCTCCAGTCTTGATTAGATTCTGGATTATATCTGAAAGAGAACACAAAGTTCAGGACAAAGATTATGTTTTTTTTTTTTTCAGTCAGGGTGTTGTTTAAAACTAATCATCACTCTTATATTTGTTGCACAGTTGCTTTATAAAATATTGGCTCATAGCAGTCTTTTAACTGCAGATCATAGAGAATGAACATGTGCATTACGTAACTACATCTTAAGGATGAACAACATTTGTAAAGCAGGCCTACATCTAATGCAACTTTATCTTCTGTTACAAAGCGGCTGAAGAGGATTATGCTGCTGTTGCCACAGAAACTTAGTGACCAGTGGAAAGAGAGAGTAGAGAGGGGTGGGGAGTCCACGAAGAGAGTAGAAGCAGGCTGATTCAATCAGACGTACAGACAACCTGTCGCACACCCACACAGCAGACAGGGTTTTTTTTTTTAATTTGAGGTGACACAGATTTTGAAAAGAGTCCACTCAGTCTGCACCATGCTGCACCCTTTAATCATCGGCATTGTGACCGTAAACACTTCCCTCACCGTTGTCTATTGGACCTTCCTCCTGGGAGATGCCTACTTCAAGTGGCTGGTGGAGCCAGAAGACAAACCCAAGAAGGTGGTCACCCCAGCCTGAGGGAGTCACAGTCAATATGGACCTGCTTGGCTGAGTGACTGGGTGTTATTTTTGCGTAGGACTAGTTCAGCTTGTAGTGCTTTCTGTGGAGTCTGATTTTGCAGTCAATTTGCTTCTTGTTTCACCCGAAGAAGATCTGGAACCCCGCTGTGAACTTTAAAATTAACTGAACTGAATGAATCCCGCAAGTGAACGAGAAAGGAATCCTTCTCACAGGTAAAGTCTGACATTTATCTAAAACGTCCGCATCAGACAATATGTTGAATTGCATGATTTACTTTCTGCGAACTGTCTTGTAAAGTATCAGCGGCTCAAACTGCACCGCACTTGACTGTCAACAGGTTCCTCAGGTGATGCTCAATGAACTCCATCTTTTGTTTTGCTGTCTGCTGACTCAGTGAAAAGGTGTTCCCGGTGACGGTGGCATGTGTCAACCAAATCCTGTCAAGGATTACTAAAGAACACCTCCATAATGACACACACAGCCTTCCTCTCCTGACAGCTGCATCTTGAGACGCATTCAGAGACCTCACCCTGCTTATTTTTTGATCATATCCATTCCTCTCGTTTGTCTTTGTTTCACTTTGATTTCTCAGTCAAACCTTTTTACATCTCTCCTCTGAACAACATGTCGCACGTCTTCTACTGCGGGTTGCACCCAGTGTCTTGGTTCATTCTTTTTGCAAATATAACCATCACCATCATAGAGTGGAGTTTTCTCATTTCTCAGTTTAACCAAGTTCAAACTCAGCCTAAAGAAAATGAGTCTACACCATAGAGGAGGCAATCTGCAGCACATCCTGATGCTTCACCAAAAACATCTGAGAGGATAAAAAGTGCATTTTAGGACCACTGTTTACCTGCCCACTTGTAGAGAAAAACAATGATGGTGGGGTTTTTTTTTTCTTTTAGCTGTTTGCAGTGATAGAGCAGCCACTACGGTAAGCCTTTTGTTTGCATGACCTTAACCTTCTGCCATGTGTTTCTGGTTATTTCCAGAGCTGTCTGTGTACAACACACGCTAATTTGGAAGTCCTTTCATGCACAAGTCAAAGAAAAAAGCTGAGGAGCCGGTTTGAAGTCTTGATTACAAGGTAAGGAATTAAATCTATTCCCTAAAACATCTTAAACCTCATTTCCTCCTTCTCATGTTTAACATGTTCTCATCTTTTATATTGCAAGGGTAGATTAGATGTTGCTCTTTATCAGTTTCATGTGAGTCTTTCACAAGTTACATTTGATGACTTACAGTTTTCCCACCAATGGGAATATTTATTGGTCACAAAACTCAGATTGCATTTTGAAATATCGCCATCTGCTCTGTTATGAAGCAAGAAATGAGCCGTGCAAATATAGTGTCATATTAGTGAATTATGTGATGGGACATTTATAGAATACAAGAAGTGGACCTGCTGTGCTGTAAAGATGAATATAAAGCATGCAATATCCATAAAGTGATGCCAGTTTAAACCCAAGAGAAACTGGGTTTACTGTAATATATGTATCATATTTATATGCAACGTGGTTATGGAGGACCATAAGCCTCTTTGGCATATTACTGTCCACCTCTCCTCGCTCATATCTCTAATCCCTGCAGATGGAAAGCTGATATTGCTCTGTGACAGACTCAATCCTATTAACTCTGTCTGTCCTATATTCACCTCTCCTCCGTCTCACACTCCTCACCCCGCTGGAAATTTGACCGAGGACCCCCTCTCCAAAAGACTAGAAGGAGGAATGCTGGGATTTAAGTCTAGACGAGAGATTAGGAGAATTGGCACACTTATGTTATGAGATTTTTCTTGTCTGGTGAACCACATTTTAGTAGCACTATTCTGTGACACTCTTGACAATGTTCTCATTTTTTAAACATATTGACATTTCCATCTGTCAGTCAATCCTGCCATTCCTCCCAGCTTCAGACAATGTTATAAATCTTCTAACGCTCAGCTCCTCTCCCTCCTCCTCTCTGATGCACCTATTTCACCCGTTTTCCAAGTTTTCACAGAGCCATGAAGGAACTCGGATCTGCAACAACACAATAAATCTGTCATCGCCCCCAAAGAAACAGGCCCAGAGTTTCACCATATTCTCTGAACACTCTCCTGTTAAGAGAGTATCTACTTGTCAAAAACAACTCTACCAAAGCAGCCAAAACAATGAAGCAACCACCGGTTGTGTCCCTGAACGCCTCAGGAGGAGCTCTGCTTTTAAACCTCACACAAGTGGTGTTTGAGCACCGTCAGCTCCTGCAGCTGTCCAGAAGGAAGGCGGAGGAGGAGGAGGCCTATTTTGTGGACTACATTCCCCCAGCTAGAGATGCTATAACTCTGCCGCGCAATGTAGTCTACGTCCTAGTTGGGGTGGTGTTGGTTATAGTGGCCACTTACGCCATAGTGGGACACCTGATTAAAGATCTGATGCATGACCTGGCAGGTAACCCCAGGCTGGTGTTCTCTCCTTCCCATCAGTCCACTCCATGTTTGTGGTGTCTCTGAGCCCTTTCCTTACCCTGAAGTCTTGGGTCAAGGTGGCATCAACATTTTGTCTTTCCCTTCTTTATCGTCTTGGGTGACCGTGTTGCTTGATGACTCCCCTTCATATTTATTTATTTTTTTTTTTTTAAACCTTACCAAGTTTCCTTGTTGTACCATTAAGGTGAATACCAAAAAACTGATTAAAAGTTGAGTGAATGACTGCAGCTAAAGTAACATCTTAAAGGGGTACTCCAGCAATTTGGTGTTTTCTCTTCCACAAAGCGGGAAGGCCGAGCTATCCAGACCTTTAGTCAAAAACACTTGATCCTGTATTTCCCATAATGAAAGTTAATAGTATGTTTATTTAGACTTTGCTTACTTGGCAAAGGCCCACTTCTTTCAAACTCTAAACCCATGGTTAGGCAGCAATTCAGTAATTTCTAATAATTATACAACTTTTTCACAGGCTGAGTACACCATATGATGAGTAAACTAGACTTCATGTGTAAAATTGGTGGAGTGCCCCTTTAAAACACACCATCAAGTCAGAAAAGAACATTGCATTTCATTTCATTTTTATGCCTTTTCCCCTCACAGACTGGATTCTTGGCCCCAAACCAGTGGAGGATGATTCAGAGGAAGCAAAAGCAGAACTAGAAGCAGAGCGCCGACAGAGTTTTCCCAGTGAGCTGAGGGGGAAAGACATGCTGAGGATGGAGGAGGAAAAGGACAGGCCACTGCCCGGTTTCTACCAGAGTGAAGGAGGCTGCCGCCGTCCATCCACCCCTCCTCCACTGAGAAGTGCCATCACTTCGTCATACACTGGAGAAAAAAGGATATCCGCTCACAGTGTCACCTTCGCCTGCCCTGCGACCCCTTATGTCACCTCCCTCTGAGTTTTTGTCACAAAAGTCATTCAGATACATTTTTGTCTCATCTCTCATTTCAGTGCAGTAATCAGTGTTGTCTCTTTGCTGTAGTAATGCTTAAGCTAAAGCTATTTTTGTTTTCTATAAAAACAAATGTTGGTCAACAGTTATAGTTTTGATTCATTTTACAAGAAAATGCTTCCTGTCATCACTTATTAAAAAAGTTAGTGTAAAAAAAGGTCCACATTGTCAATAATTTCATTATATTGCACTATATTATTATTCGTGGTCCAATTGCTCATGCTACAAAATGTAAATTATGCACTATGTAAACTTCAGTGATGTTAATAGGACCTGCAAAAAGGACATTTTATTTTGATAACTGACATCAAAGCTAAAAAAAATAGTTTGACTTGAAAATACCTCTCAATGAAAATGTCAAATTCCTCCTAAGTGTTGTTAAATTGCACATAAATTTCCATTTCGGTGCATCTTCCACTGTCATGACTATCATTTTCCAATTACTTCACACTTGTTGCTGTAATGTTTTTCTGAAGAAAACACACATCAGTTTTCCTGTTCTGGTGTTGGGACTAAGCTTCTCTCCAGTAAACAGCTGAATAATACAAGAGTGCTGTTGTGTCTTCTCTGCTTTCATTAATCCATCTTACCTTACTCTAATACCTGGTTGTGTCAGGGGCAATGACCTTTGTAAATGCCAGGGATTACTCTACATCAGCCATATTAAATACTGTTCAGTAATAATGTACACACGGAGAGCGTTAAGATAGATAGATATACAGACAGATAGATAGACAGACAGATAATCTACATGTTGTTCTAAGTGCAGCAGGTAAATACTCTCCTTCATTTGGAAACTGCTTGCGGAGTCGTTCCTCTGACCTTGAGTACCTCAAGCTGCTGCAGCTAATCTAGTTTCCATATGCATCGCTCAACAAGCAGACAGATAGGGAGGGAAACAAAATGAAAAAATAATCAGGGGGAGAGATACAGTTGTAATTTTAATTGAAGTCTTTCTTGCTTTGTGTAGCCTTTAATCACAGGAGCAAAGATACCTAATGAACTGGAGGATCCTCACCTGCTTCTTTGCAAAGTTTGTGAGTATGTGAGGTAATGAGGTTATTTCCTATAGAGATTCTGTAGACACAGACTTTTAAAGGTGGAGGACATAGTATTTCCTGTGCATCTTTTTTGTAATTTGCATGAGGTGATGAGTCAGACAAAACCTCTGTGCTGGCTTCGTAATACAGCGATGACACAGAGATATTAAGTGGATATCCCCTGGCTGACAGCAGATTTTTGAAGACTACCGTGCGGCAATGGATGTGACAGTGGACAGCTTAAACGTTCGTTACAAGGAGGAAGATGGGACCGTGTTCTTTGAGTCTTATGTTCCCCCTTCTCGGGATGCTGTCCACCTGCCCACCTATGTCCTCTACCTGCTCATGGCTATCTTCATCGTGCTGTCTGTTCTTTACGCCATCATCGGGCACCTCATCAAAGACCTTATCCATGACTGTGCAGGTTTGTTACTGTAGCTGCAGCTTCTTAAAACCAGAAGATACTGTTTCCACTGTTCAATACAGTCTCTCATTGTGCTTTTCTCTTGCATCCTGTCTAATGATTTTCTCCTTACACATCTTCCCTCGCTCTCTTTTTCCAGATTGGATGTTTGGGGAGCAGCCTGAGGAAGTGGTGGTGAACTACTGTGAGGCAAAGGATAAGTTCATGGCCGACTGGTGTCCAGAAACCTCACCTGAACTGGAGGCGATGGCTCGGGCCGAGGAGAACAAGGTGGCTGACAGGGACTTCATGAAAGCCCCTGCCATTTGGATCATCAACACAGAACCTCGGGGGAGCAGGTCGGGACCCCGAGTGATTTTTGGGAAGAGGACTTAAGGAAGAAATGAGTGAGGAAGACGAAATCAAATCAGAGACGTGTTGTTGATGCTGACCTTCTGTATGTGGTGTGAATGCATGGATATAATGACTGAGAGGTGAAATGAGTGGCTGTAACACAATGTTATTGTGTAAGGGTGAAAATGTATTATATTGCAACAGTAGCGGGTATCTCTGTCTATGTAGGAGCTAAATGCTTGAGTGGTCTCATGAGGACATCTAGTGTCTGTTGAGGTAACTACAGCTGATTTGCTACATGAATCTTACTGCACAGTGATGCTCGCACGAGTTTGAGATTAGAGATGAACAAAGATTACAAAAAACTATGAGCATGCCTTGCCATGTCGTCTGATTTTTTTTATAGTTTATAACAGATTTTTTTTTTTCTGTTAACAGCTGATGAGAGAATATGTAGACAAAATGTGTGGTCAGTCAAGTGTATCAAGCGTTATGTCACTGTTGTGTCTGCTCAGCTAAAGATTTATGAATTAAGTTGCAGAGTATTTTCATTTTAATAAACAGAGGGGAAAGTTTGGGTTTTTTTTAATGTTTCTCTTTCATTTATATCTTATATTTGAAATATTCTCTGTGCTCTGAGCATTTGGGTAGTAGTGCACATATTTGGTATTATGTTAACAAAGACAACTTCAACAGATATTTCACATTGATTCAATAAATCATATTGGAACTTATTGGCAAAATATAAGCTATGGATGAAAATGTGATACTTTTTGGGTGCAAGAAATAATAAAAACAGCAACAAAAAATGTTGATAGTAGATCGATTAAATACAACTTTTACAAGCATCTTGGAGTAATTTTGTTGAAATTAGCCACTAGATGCACTTTGAGTAGGTTATGTAAATTAAAAGGTCAGCAACCTTAAGAGTTTTTTGTTTGAAGTCACAAGTGTGAAGTCCCACTGATTTGTATCAGCTTAGAGAGTATTAGTGGTTCATATCTGAATCATGTGGTTGCGAGATGTGCTGTGCTCTATGAATTTCCCACCAACTAAGATTAGATAACGTACTAGAAAGAAAGTTTTTTGACACTAAATTATTGCAGTTGAGGCTAACAATTTGGCATGAAGCTCCTGTGTGTGAACCTTTTAAAAAATATATGTTTCTTAGATTTTGCAATTTCTCCAAAATGACATTTGTACACAAGCCTCTCTTCCCTCCCTCCTGTAGCAGAGATAAACATGAAAAAGTGTTGAAATTAAGAGACCATGATATACAAAATAGGTAGTGGGGAAGCTCATAGTTCAAAAACAAAACAAACAAAAATGCAGCTGCAAGCAACAATATATAAGATCCCTGTATGTCATATATCACACAGATGGCATGGTTAGATTAAATACAAAATTGTGTAAAGCTGATGTGTATGTGTGAACCCTTTTAACCATAAAAAATCATCCTAACCAGACTAAACCTAAACATAAAGGGTCAGTTAAAAAAAACAAAAAAAAATAACATTGTTTCACTAAATAGCAACCTTAGCCCCAGGAGAGGGCGCTGTGGCAAAAAAAAATGGCCCCATTAGCTACATGCCACCACATCTGATATTGTGAAGGAAGCACAGGAACCTTTTCAGGCTAAAATGAGTGTGGAGGTCTTATAAGTCACAACCCGACAGGCATCCACTAAAGAAGTAAATGTGAAATACAACAGAATATTATGATATTTTTGCTCCTTCATTAGTTAAGAGTAATGACTTTTCATCCCCCGGGCTCATGTGTGATGCCGCAGGCTCAGCTAACGATCTCTCTCCTCTTTCAAAACTGTTTCTGTTGCACCCATAAGTGGTATTTTAAGGGTTCTGTGGTTTCTAACCAGATTACCAAAGCTGTATCCCTCTTCACATCCTCTTGCTGTTACTGAGTGCTAAAGCAAACATGACATAATCTTATTAACTTTGTCCCTCTAATCCTTCTCTTTCAGAGCAGGACCCCCAAGTTAATGTCACTATCTTCAAATTGATAAAATGATCAGCGGCCTCTGCAGCTTGAAACAAATATCAGCAGAGGGGGATCTCAGGGATTTTTAAAGGAACCTAACTGTATAGTGCAAGGACATGAAAATCCAGATAATGAGGCAAAACCTTATGGTCAGTTTGTGCTGTAGAAAGCATACAGGTGTAGTTTTTAATGTGGTATCTGATCATATGCTCTTTCTGTAGTGGTAACCAGCATTTTGATAAATCCCTGCTATGCCTCAAAGAAAATGTACATTTGATAAAGAACTCAGTCAAGGATTACATGCGGGACATTATAATAAGCCAGTATATAGGATAAGCTGTAAAAAAAAAAAAAAAAAAGAAAGAAAAAGAGCAGGACTGTTTAGTCTATCTCAGTGAAAACTGGAAGCTTATGCTACATTTTGTTTTGGTAACATGGTTGTGGTACTTTTATTTTGGAAAAATCAGTTACCTTTAGTGAAATCAGGGAATGTGCAGATCATTATTTTGAAGGATGTAACCTCAGACAGCTTTCTTGCTTTTGAAGCAGCTCTTCTCGTCTGGTGGTGGGGCTGGTTGAACAGCAGGGGCTCTGCAATGTGGGATGGGGGCTCGGTGACATCCCTGCTTTCATTTTTCAGGGCGCGCATCCTCACACTCTCACACTCACACACACATACACACACGCCCCCTCCAAACCTGAGCGGTGTGCGGAACGTCGACCGCACAGATAATGTGTTCCTGTTTGGTTATATTTCCCCTTAAAAATGAATAATGGACGGGTGATTTGAAGGCAGCGTCTTACCGGCATGGATGCCCGTTGACTGAGGGAACAGCCTATATGGATTGGAGCTCATCATCGCCGGAGCAAATCTGGGGAGAGTCTGAGAGGTGAGGCGGCATTTGGTTGATTGTGTGCGGGGGGACACCGCAGCGGAAGACAGGCGCTCATTGGGCATTGTAACAAAACACGACGCTGGGTGTAAGCGGGGTTTTGGGCTAATTAAAGCGCACCTTTCGGTTACAATGCCGTTGTTTTCTGTCATATGTTGCTTTCATAAAACAGTCGTACAACCAATAAAGGCCCTTTTCTCCGCACAAGACGTGGCTGTGTCACACACAGTGGCCATCTGCATGCTTTATGTATCGGTGGAAGCTATTGAGGCCAATGGCGATTAGATTTATGACTGTCATATTGCACGAGTGTCTACATTTTCCCCCAAACACGTTTATAATCAGGTTTTCTGATGAAATACACGGATGAGGACGAGGCTCACAACGCTAATTTTAGCTTGCTTTGCACAAAAGAGCATACATTGCGGTACAGTAGCAAATATTTAAAGGGCCCAGTCGTGCATATGGGCAATAGGGCCCAGGAGACAATTCACATAACAGACCCAGAAGTGACAACTCAGATTAAATTCCTTTATAGCCTACAACCAGGTCTGAGAGAGCATGACAAAATAAAAGCATGACTTTCAATCATTACAAACGTTTTGAAATTCCCTCATCATAACTAACCTTAATGTAATGCACTGAATATATACCAATTAGTTGTATTGATTCAGAGTAATAGCAACCTCACATGCTTCTAATTCTCCATGCAGTGTGTGATATGTAGATTACTGCATCACCAAATCCCTCCCACAGACAAGAACACTTTAACCAAAAAAGGACCAACCCGCTGATACTAGCAACAAGAAAACAGTAGTGAAATAGGCTGAGATTGTGAGACCCTGCCCTCCACAACATTGCAGCATGACTATTCCCCCCACCTGGTGAACTTTTAGACCTCTGGCATGCAGCAACTGTCTTTACATTTTCTGAGCCAGCAGCTGTTAGAGGAATTTACAATGTGCAGAGTCTAGAATGAGGAGAACAGTCGGGACAGTATGCAGCACTGTAAAATACATAGCCTAGTAGTGTAGGCAAAAATAGTGACCCTAGAATGCTACTGTTATGCTGTGGTCACTGCACACAGTCGTTGATTGTATAGCTTTATTATAGTGTACTTGTCACTTTCTTGTGAAAGTGTGTTTGAATGCAGTCTCGTCAACTGGTTTCCACAACGTTAATGGAATAATTACTCCACCAAGTCATGTAAACACCCTCAGTTTTGCTTGGTAGGCAGATAGTTGGGTATAGTCAAAGGGTCCCGATGAACTCTGACCCTCAGCACCCCCACCGCTCCAAAATCTTTCCTGTCCCCTGCTGGGACTCCCTGATGACCCCCTACTCTCCCACAGAGGTGCAAATGAGATCATGCCTCTATAGTGAAAAGATTCTAGTGGCTTTTTCATTTCTAGCGGAGATCTATGCTTGTCAGGATTACAAAAAGACAGGTTATTGATTACTTTTGCATGATATTCCCACCTCCATAAGTGTAGGAATGGATATGCTACTGTAGTTGTTTGAATTTCTTCACAGGTTTATTTTCATCTCTCGCTCTCTCTCTCCCCCTCTCTCTCTCTCTCCTCTCTCTCTGTCTCTCTCTCTCTCTCTGTCTGTGTTGTGTGTTTGTTATCCATGCTGACAATGCTTCTTTTTCTTGCTTCTCTGGACAGTGCTGTGGAAGAGGATACTTCATCCAAGATCACAGGTCACATGACAGGTACATAGTTCTCATAAAAAAAAGAATGTAATTATTGTGCTTGTGTAAGAAACATAAACCGCTGAATTGATTTCTAATGATTTAATGATTTCTTAAAATGTTTTTTTCCTTCTGTTTAGATTTGTGTAGTGATGAAACAGACGGCTCTCTTCCTCTCCAGCTTCACACACTCAAGCAGTTTGAACAGGTGAGAGCTTGTATGCGAGTGACACCACCTTGTCCTTCAGCATGATAAGTGACACTGGGTGAGCTCTGATAAAATGTGCTCAGCAGGGCCATCTGGTGGATCCATGTTTTACTACAAGATGTAAATAAGCTGGTTTGGTTTGCTTTGATACAGACCATTGAGTGTTGAGGAAATCAGTGGTGTTCCAGAAATCCATGATCTTAAACGAACCATCTGCAGTACATGTCTTTAAAATACTGTACAGAAAAGGAGAACACCTGCAGCTGAGGATTTGGATGGAAAACACCCTGAAACCTCCTGATGGTTAAAGTCTGCCTCTGGCTACAGTGTGGCCTACTTTAGGATTTCTCATTAGTCTCTGTTGCACTATTATTGGACATTGTACCAGTCACATTTTACAGAAATACCATATGAAATATTTTTGTTTGTCAGTAGGGTGTTCTAATGGGCAGGCAGAATATTACTGACACAAATCCAAACTCATACATCAGTAATCATTTATTCCCTCCCCTTCACCCTTGTTTCTCTTTTGAGTCCATTGTCCATTAGTTGCCTCATGCAGTGTACCCAATGATAGTCTCTGCGGTTGAGCTCTTTGTAAAATAGAGCTGTTAAGTTTGGCTGGTTATCCTTAGACTGTCACACAGTATTACATGGATTCCCAATTCCAGCACACTGTCCTTCAATACACACCTCAGTGCTCTTCTCCAAAAACTGTTGATGTTTCAGACACATACCAGATCATAATAAAACACCAGACAAGCACTAAAACTGTCACTGAAAACTCACCACCACTGGTACTCCTTTAATGTTATTCTGGAGGTGCTGCTGAGCCCTGTTAAAACGGGAGGTGTCACCAACCAGACACGAAAGCTGGAGTCACTTTCATGGCTGCCAGATCTTGGATGTGTCACTTTTACACCTGACATAAACACATTCCAACACACACTGCATGTATATATTTATGCACATTCACTCCTATTTATTTGTCTTTGACCAGGAGCTGAAAAGTGTGTGTGTGGGTGGGTGTGGCTGTATCATGTGTGGAGTAATTTTAAAAACACACACTATGAACATGATGTCATCCCTAATGTTATGTGGAGACTCCGCTTGGCGCCTAGCCTATCTTTGCTCTGAATTATTTAGCAGCAGTATGTAATGTGACACTTTAATGGGCAGACTCACTGAATGCATCAAGAACTAATAATGATGTAATTTGTTGGTAACATGTCTCAGTCACTTTATCAGAAGCCCCTTTTACACAGCCTGTTCAAGGCTGGAATTTTGCACTTTTATTCCACCTAACATGGAATTTGGGGGCATTGTTTTTCGGCCTTTAAGCTGGCAGTGGAGGTAGTAACAGGGCTGGACAGACGGTGTAAAATGGAGAGCCAGCATGGTGGGACAGACGGCGATGCTGTTATGTAACGTGTCACGCCTCTGATTCCTCCAGTTGGGCGGCATTATACTGGATTTGTTTGCTTCATTGTAAACAAGTAAAACCAACATAATCAGGGGCCTTTTTTTAACGGCAATATAGCAGGATCTCTGTTTAAAAGGGGATAGAAATTCTTTTTGTACTGGACGTTAGTCATGAAATTTTATCCAGGGTTTTTCCTTTTATTATGAAATTAAAAAATATACTTAGTGGAGCCGATCTTCCTTTCTTTCTGTTCACTCATCTCTGAGGGACATTCAGGGATTCACCGCTCTGTGAGATTCAGGACACCTCCCTATTAATAGCACTGTGGCTCAGTGCTTCCAGGTCTCCTATTTCATCCAGTTTCTTTCCACTCACCTGTCTGTCCCACTCCCATCAGCCCCTCTGATTTTATTTCCCCATACTGGTTAGCCCTTGTCAGGGGAGTGTCTCATTTTTAACTGTATAACTATAGAGGTATGGCAAATTCAGAGTGGGACTGGGTGGATGTGGTTCCTTTGAAATGTTAGTTAGATGATATGGACTCATCCTTTTCAATAACATTATGCTAGTAAAAATAAGAAAAAAAGAAAACTAAAGATTAAAAAAAAACGTTACTTAACTGTGTCTCAGTGACTTTTCTATTTGTTTAGTTAAAAGCTAGCTTAGTTTGACTAGTGGGCACAAGATTACCAAAACAGTTAGTTCCGACCAAGTAATTTGATTGGACGAGTGGCATTCCATGACTGCTGATTATAATAGCACTGGGACTTTTAACTACATGTATCACTCCTCGTCACAGGTGTGCTATTAACTGTTAAGTAGCGCCACATTAACGGTCGTTATCTCTCTTAGATTGTAACAAACTTTGAAAAGATGAATATATTTCAAGAAATAACATTTAAATTACATGCTGTATGGTCATCAGTAGAGGATGAAGGGAAGCAGCCTGGATACTTTAGCGCACTCCTGAGGTAACGTGTAGACAAAGTAGCAAGCTAGTGTGCACTGTGCAGGTCAGGAAAATGTAAGAAAATACTTAGCAATAGTCCAGTATCAGTCCAGTTGCGGAACTATTTGTGTTGTCGTAACCAAATTAATGATTAAATAAACAAACAAATCATAATCTGTTGTTGTTTAATTAACTAATATTGCGCTCGTAGAACTGTTGTTTAAAAGCAATATCACACTGGAGGTCGTGATGTTGTATTGAATATCAGCACTGCGGCCGAGTAGCTAAGACAATCACAGCTGTTGCTGCCGTGCTGGTAATCAGTACAACACCACTCCCTCTCGTGTGATATTGGTTAAATCAGACACAGCTGTGTTGGTATGCCTAACGTTTTAGCAAACAGTTGCCTACTTAGCTACACATCCCGCAGGCCCCCAGAGTTTCTGGTGTTTAGCTCTATTTTAGCCTCCGCCAACTCTTCAGAGAGATATCAGGGTGTTCAGCAAACTTTCTTCGCTAGCTAGCTTTAACTTGTTGCTAACTTTACTTAAGTTGCCTAAGTTACCTCTAGTGTGGTCGTGTGTCCACTGCTTGACACATAATTTAATGAGACAGGACAAACTGAACCATACATTAAAATTCCTACTTGTGCAACCAAAACAATTGGCTAACACAGACAAAAAAGCTCAGTAGAGCAGCAGAGTTGGTTGATAATTTTCGGCTGGGTGGTCATTAAAAGTGACGCCTTTTAAATTTCTCATTTGACTCTGTTGGCATTTTTATAAAAAAAATATTGATTCATATAATCATGAGTCTTATGTTGCCTGAGCCCCTTTACCTCTTGAAACCTTTATTCCCTATTCCATTATTCTATTATTTATTTGAAGGTATTGTCAGTACTCAGTCAGACATGCTACATACTGTTAATTTCTGCAGAGATAAGGCTACACAGAAAATCCATTATTTGTCATGAGAGCGGTATTAATTAGAGATTAGAGTTCAGAGGGTTGAAGCGGTTAAGCTTAGCAATAGACTACTATTTTGGTTGTACTTATCATACCTTTTAAATGTTTTTTCTTGTTTCCTAAATCAAGTGTTTCCGTGTTCGATAAACTTGTGTAAAGTGTATCAGCATTGGCATGGCGTCTGGTGTGGACAGACTCAGCTGTTCTCTCAATAGGGATCGACCTCCAGGCTCAAAAATATGTTGAAAAGGGGAAAGGAAGTGGTTAAACTGGAGAAATGAAATTTACCTTTAATATAATATCTGAAAGGAAGCAGAAAAGGACACAAAGGGACTGTCATTTAACCCCCTACCTTCACTTCATCTTCACTTCATGTCTATCTTCCTTTCGACAGCTCTGTTTTGCAGAGGGGTGAGATTTCCCTTCATATCACAAGTGCCTGTGAGCCCTCAGCCTTTTACCTCCCCTCTTCTCCTCCCCCTCCTCCACCTCCTCTCCCCTTCCACCCATCTCCCATGGCAGTCTGGGATTCCAGGGATGTCTCCTCCAGTAAAATAAGCTCCTGTCCCGTCCCCTAGTAGACCAGATCACACCATGGAGCTGAAATGGCTGCATCTCTGACAGCCCGGGCTGCAGAGTAGCCCTCTGCACTGCAAAGGCCCCGTTAGACTCTAGTGTGTGTGTGCGTGTGTGCGGGTGTGGGTGTGTGTATGAGTGTGGTTTTGTAGATGGTATCCCAATGGCCTGTTAGAGGCTGGGATGCCACTTTGTAAATAATTAGGCTTTTTCAGGTATAGCATTATGCTCATTAGGAGAAGGAGCTAGCATGTCTAACGGTTACCGGACTCTATCACAAGGACATATCTTGACAGTTGCTGTCCTTTAATATGGACTCTGTATTCACCCAGGATACAGAGAGGTCGAAGACGACTGTTCATTTCTGACCTATAACGGACATGTCAAGCAGTGTCGGTGCTCTTTGACGGTCATGTCTAACGGTTACCGTACTTTGTCACAGCACCTGAATGACCTGAAGAAGGAGAACTTCAGCCTCAAGCTCCGCATCTACTTCCTGGAGGAGAGGATACAGCAGAAGTACGAGGAGAGCAGTGAGGATGTCTACCGCACGGTGAGTAGGGCAGCTCTCTATGAGTATGAGGAAATGAATTGGGATCTGTTTGACTCCTGATGTGTGGGACTATGAGTGGTTGCTCTTCAGGGGCCAAGGGTCATTTCATTAAAAGAAATGATCAGCACCAATTGATTTTTGCTTTATTGACAGATTTGGTGCTGAGTAGGTAATCAAAAGAGATGATTTGTGCCTTCAACAATGGTATTAGATGATTGTTATCAGGATAGTCTTGAAGAGTTGCTTTACTGAGCCACTTCCACTGTTTGTTGACCCAGCTGTCGCACTGACCTGGTTGAGGTGATGTGACCTGCCATGTGTTTGTTTTACCAAGTGCTTGTGTTTAGATATGACTACCATGTGAAGGACTACACATTAACTAGTTTTTTGCTCAGGAACCTTTAAGTGATGCAGCTTGCGTGTGTGCCTGTCTGTCAGCTGTCCAGTGGGACCTCTGTTTTGCTGTGTATTGTTGTCTTATACTGGGATTTGTGAAGATTTTATGTGGTTTAGTTAGACAAACTAAATTTAGGCTCACCCCACAGCCCAGAGATACTTTAGATTAAACTGCAGCTGCAGAGATATAGAGACTTAGTGGGGTATACCTGTGGACCTATAATGGAATCTCAGCAATAGGCCAGTGATAAAAAATAAAAGGGGGAAAAAACTAAAATTACAAACCAAATGTGTCAGTGGCACCGTGAAAAATGTGATATCAAATGCAGAACAGAATGTTATTTTTCTGTACTTGGTTTTCCAAGTACAGTTGGATGCACTGAGCCGATACACCAGATCAATATTGCTGCTGATACTGACCTTATTTAGCCGATCAGGTATTGGCCAGGGCGTGACTGATCCACATTCAATACAATATAATATTCTGTGTTTCCACTCTCACGAGGCCAGTGCTGTGATACCGCATTGGCCTCATGTTACTTTATTTAAAGATAATTCAAATAATTCTCCATAGTGAGGTGTGCATATTTGTATTGAGAACAAAGAGAACACTGATATTGGATCAGTGATTTACAGAATACCTTGAGTTGAGGTATTTGAATTGGTATTAGGGGAGAAGAAGCTGGATTGGTTTATTTATCAAATAGTTCCTGATTTAAATTTTAAGAATGCCAATTTGCAATTGTATTTTTATTGCAGTAAAGTTCTTCTATAGCTGCTTGTGTTTAGACAACATTAGATATTTGAGCACTTTTGTAAAATCAGAAAAGGGTGTTTTTTTCCAATAAACATTTATGTTCTTCAAAGTAAATTATAGCCCCATAGATGACCTCATAACACATAATGTTCCTTACTTAAACCTTTGGGGAAAAGTCAATCACACAGTATAACACAGAGCACTGATGTAACAAATCAGGCTCCCTAAGGTATCTGAACCAGGAGAGACGAACCAGGCAAATGTTCGGCATCCCTGATCGCCCCACATATTGGCATATTTTGCAGTGACAACTATAAAGCCCCTTAAACCTCCCATAAAGGCCTGTACTGTGCACCAATGCTTGACCAAGTCCAGTTATGCTCCTTGTCTGCTTTATGTTGTTGAACATCTTTGGGCTTTGGATTGTTGCTCAGACAAAACAAGAAATTCAAAGATGTCGCTTTGAACTCTCTTAGAACTTATTATGGGATATGTTTTTCATATTTACTAGATTACACAATTAAACGATTAATCAAAAACATAAACAAAAGAAAAAGTGATGATGAAAATAATCATATGTTAAAATGGCAACATTTTTAAACTATTTCTCTCTTCCTCAGAGTCTCGTAGTTCACCTTTTATATGCATGCACTGTGCTCTGTTTGTTTCTAAGTCCCTCTACACTCCTCTGTATGTGTGCGTGCAAAGTGAGCACCTACAGTAAGGTGACCCAGCTCAGCTGGTGCCTGTTTGCATGAGGCAGTCGGCATTTGAAACTTGTCTCTCTCTTCCTCTCATCATTCCAAATCCCTTGTGATCATCAACGACTCTTTGATATGAGAAAATGAAATGGCTGCTTGAGCCAGCTGAACAAGACCTGAGTGTCCAGGCACTTATCCTCCACAATTACTGCATACCAGCAGTGACTGGGTAAACTGATCCCACGACATACAGACATGCAACTGGAGTTTAATCCTTGTGCTTGACAATCCCTCACTCTGTTTGGCTAAAGGTTCATCAGTCTAATCACTTTTTTATTGGAGCCTAAATCTTTGCACTGTAGATGTTATCAGACCTGAGCAGCTCGGGTACATAGTGATCTCTCTCAGAGCTTGAGAGACTCTATTTATAGAGCAGGTTTGAGTACACTGATTTATTTATCACATGTATTCATATGAGTGTCCATATGACATGAGAGGCACTGTGTTACACGTGTTTGTGTGTTTCTCTTCACTGTATGGTTTGTTATATTGGTCTTTTTTATAAAGCATTTAATTTCAGTAATGTTAGTTCATAAATACACTTTATGATTTAGCCATATTATTTGATATGAATTGTAAGTAAATACATATTTAACATCTTGTGCTGAAAGAATTGCAGTGTTGCCTGCAACTGATGATCATTTACACAGAATAACCTATTGATTATTTTTCAGTTTAATTTATTGTTTAATCTATAAAATATCAAGAAATACTGATAAATGCCCATCACAAGTTCTCAGAATTCAGGATAACATCTTCATATGTTTTGTTTTGTCCTACTACCAGTCAATTTACTGTGTAAAACAGAGAAAACCTGCAGGGTTTTACATTTGAGAAGCTGGAACATGTGAATGTTTGATATTTTTGCTTTAAAAATGACAGTTATCAAGATACTACCAGATGTAAATCTTTAGTACGAGTCAAAACAGCATGAGCAGGATCGCCATGAACCTAAATCATAATACCTGTCAGTAGTGTTAGTGATAAGTCATCATAACATTGCAGGTGTGTTTGTTTTATGTGTGATGGTCCTGTCCATGTAGCCGTCTCCCTTTTCTCTCACTGAATGGTTATAAGTGGATCTGTTGCTGAGGGCTGACGGGTCAGGAGGGGCTAGAATAGCAGGTGCACTGTGATGGGCGTCTATATTTAGAGCTGTTTTCAAGTGTCTCTCTTACTGTAAACCATGTTGACACACACAGTGTGTGGTGCATTATGTATTGTTAGAGCATGTAGGCAAATCACTTGCCATCATTAGCTATTCAGAGCATATGTGTGATCATATGTTGCATTAATTATAGCTGCTGCTGCATCACTTAGCATCATAAGAGTGGAATGCTTTGTTGGAGATGAATTGGACAGAGTAACATTAATGATCAATATAAGCAGAGAATATGCAGAGTCTCAAATAGTCTTAATTTCAGTCTGTTAACATACAAAACATTAAATCCAGTTATTAGGGATGTTTTTTAAGATCTTGTCCCTTAAAATGAATTTCTGTTGTTATATTTTTACTTTCACAACATTAAAACTATGCTCAGTCCAAAAAGTATTACTAACTCTGTAGTACTGCAACTGCAGTTATACTGACAAGTAGTTTCTCGATTGACTGATGAATAGTTTTCTCTATAAGATGTCAGAAAACTGTGAAAAAGGTCCATCATCCAGTTCTCCAAGTCCTCGTATTGAAGAAGCTGCAACCAGTGACTAGTTGGAGATTAGTTTAAAAAAATAAATAAATAAGCAATCAAAATATAATGATGATCAAAATACAGTAGTTTCCTAGTTATTGTTGTAGCTTGACAGTTCTTTCCACGATATCTTATAGAAACAGCAATTTATTTTATCATGTATGAAAATGAAAAGTAAAATCGTGATATCATATTTACAAGTTGCAGTTTTATTCATGAATATTTTGTCAGTCTGACTCCAGCATGACTGCTGTGTACTCTGGTCACATGCAAGATGAATGTGTACATGTGTGTGTTGGTGCCTGGAATATGTTCACGGGTAGGTTTCAAGCTACGAGAGTAGGTACACGTGTAGCCCAGCTCTCTGAGTGTTATCGACATACAGTACATACACACATAAAGCTCTCTGCAAGGGACAGGGGAGTGTCAACAAGCTTGGACATGCACGAAGAGGCACTGAAACATTTCTGAAAGAGAAATGGAGAAAGGAAAAGGCAGGAAAGGAGAGACAGAATGACGGAGGGACAGAGAGGCAGCTAAACCAAGATGATGGACAAGAGAAAGTGGACGATCTGTTGAAATTAATGAGAGCCGAGCTGCAGTGATAATGGCGATAAAAACCGCTGAGACCAATTATCTGATCTGAGTCCAGCAGACAGATAAACTGTCCTCTCTCTCCTGTCTGAGGTCAGAATGGAAGGAATGAACCCCCACCATTCCCGCTGTTTAAATCCTCTGTCCCATAGCCCAGTTTAAGAGCCCTGATTGTCCCTAAAATGTCCCCCGTGGTCCCCCAGCAGGTAAACAAACTGGAGTTTAGCCTTTGGCCCCGGTGGTGAGTATCTGAGCCGCCCTGAATTCTCCAGCTCTAAATATACCAGCCATGACAGCACGGTCAGATGTTCTGTACTAATGACACACAACACCCACCAGCCCTTATTCACACAGCAGAGACAGAGGGATCAGGGTGTGATGGAGAGATGTAATGACTGAGGAGACTTGGGGGGGGGGGGGGCATGACACAGTAGTGCTTGAGATGTGATGAAGAGAGGGAGGATTGAAGAGATTCAGACAAACCCAGTGAATATATAAGAAATGAAATGTAGTGATACAAACCCCCAGAATCCGTCATCTTTTTTCATATCTTGAATTTTTAATTGAACCTCAATTAGACACACTCTACACAAAGATTTTCACCTGATATAAATACAGCATGATTGTAAAATAGATTGAGTGGTCCTTTGTTTCTGCATAAATGACAAGATTTGCTATGAGTCCAATGTATGTGGTTTGGTGTGGGCATGTTTAGTGTGTAAGGTGAGGAATCTTAAATAAAACTTTTATTTTTGTGTTTTCACAACATCACAGACATACTGAAATTATTTAAAAGGTCCCAAACTTTGTAATCTTTGCAGTGACTTGATGAATTTTGTTACTTCCATTGGGAATATCATTGGCCATACCCTCAGGTGTTTCCCGTGTTGGCCTCTGTACACATCATAGAGCTTGAGTCCTGAGAGGAAAAGACCTGTGTGGGCGAACCATAGGTGTGTAGGGGTTTTACAATTCAAATAGTTGTATGTCAGTTAAGACATCTGACAGCACTGCACACCCAGTCCTTACCAATTTTACCATTTCAGGCTCATAAATAATTACTAGGTGACAATTTACAGAAATTTCCTAGAGATATTAGAAAGCCTCTGTAAATCACAATTGCTGTTTGTGTTTGGAAGCTCCATGCCCAATGTGGTAGCTACTGTATATTGACAACCTAAGTAATTCATGTTTGCCTACAGAGTGTTTGTTTTGAGAAAAAAATGCTTCTTCATTAAGTCTGCCACAGTTAGCGAATGTGAAAACAAAGATTTGTTGTTTTTTGTAAAAGGTTGAAAAGTTATAAAGACTGAAATAACATCTGAAAACCGACTTTCATTCTTATGTCAAGTTTCACATGGGGTGATCAATCATTTTAACAGCATATGATACTATTCATCATTCTTTATTCACAGCTACAAATTACCACTAACCGACTGCAGAATTCTGTTGTACAAATGATCATTTATCTGTTGCTGAGATTTTATGCTGGTGGGGAACACAAACTGTGATGATGATGATGATGATGATGATGATGATGATGATGATGATGATGATGGTGATGGACTGGCTGACCTCACTGCTCGTCATCTTTTGCAGAATATCGAGCTGAAGGTGGAAGTAGAGAGCTTGAAGCAGGAGCTCCAGGAGAAACAGCAGCTTCTGGACAAAGCCCTGTAAGTCCTCAAATATTAATCTTAAATATATTGTTGTGAACTTCCAACCCTTAAGTTAAGACTTCCTAGTCTGTAAGTGTGACAGGCAGGTATCAACTTCCCAGCTTCATTAAAATAGTCTACGGAAACAGCCTGTGTAATTGCATCCAGTTATTTTAATGTTTTCTTTGGCCACATAGACAGTTCAATATAGTATATAGTGTGTATTAGTGGGCAGCTACACAAGTTGCTCCTGTGGAGTTAGACACTGACAACACAGATGAATCCTCTAGTGTCAGACCTCCGTGTGTTTATGTGTGGTTGTGCACCTCCATCTATGGATGTTGGCTGCAGAGGAGTAAGTGAGTCCCTGCTAGAGATTATCTCTGATTCTCTACATGGTCCTGTCTTAACGGGTGGTAACACCTCATATCTCTAACAGCTCATATGTCGTGCAGCAGCTGATAGAGGCAACACACACACAAACACACAATGGAGTTACATAAACCTTCATGTATAGGCGAATGCAGTGTAAACACCTAACATGTTAGAATAGTCCTGGTTAGGATTGTTGTATAAATGCTGTATGAAAAGACTGATATTGTCAGTGTGGCATACCGATGAGAGAGACCACGTTTTCAGTTTTCAGGGTTCCTGCTTTCTTATTGTGGTACTTGTTTGCCCCTTTTTGACACTCTTAATCCCTTAAAACAGATGTTCACCTCCTCCTGCAGGGCTTCTCTTGCCCCAGGGCGGAGCTTGCTGCAGGGCTTCAGTAGAATGTATTGGCTCTGCACTACCTTGATTTGGCATATGATAGAGAGAGAATCTCTCTGCTGCTGAAATCGTCAGAGATGCTGCTTTAAAGGTCATGGTTGTTGACCTTTAAATTGGTATGGATCATCACTGGCCAGCTGCTGGTGCTCTTGGAAAGGATAAATTGGATCTTATTACTCGTCTCTATTTTTGTTGCTGTTGTTGCTCCCTCTCTGCCCATCCTTTACTTTCGTATTGTTACGGATAAATGTGATTTGAAAAGCTGTCAGTGATAGCAGAGATAATTCTGACAGTTAAGCCAGTTATTATTGCATGACTTTGATTCTGCTGCCTTCTTGGCCAACAATAATGCTGCTTTATATTTTATTTCTACAGTGCATATTTTGTGCTGTGCTTGTTGCCACAGAATTGCATGGCCAGTGTCAAAGGTAAATGGTAATCTAACTGCACAGCCCCAGCCCTGTGTTTTGAGGATCATCCTGATTGCCAGAAATTAGAAAAAAATTTTGGAAAAACACATCATAAAAATATATGTAACAGTGTTTGTCTGATCTTAAAGCACAGTTGTCAACAGATTCTTGCTAGTTGAAATTGTATACGTGTGATATTTTGGGGCATTTTTGCCATTATCCCGTCAGTACAGTGAGAGAGACAGGAAATTCAGGGATAGAGAGAGGGGATGATGCGCAGCAAAGACCCGCAGGTTGGACTCGAACCCATGGCCGCTGCGGTTAGGGTAAGCCTATGTGGTACGCGCTTTACTAGGTGAGCCAGCGATGCGCCCTCTAAACTGTATATGTTTTTACTGTATCCTCTGCCTCTGAGTTCTTGCAGAAGCAGTGATATAGGCTGAAGGTCTTATCCACTACACAAAAAGGACACTTGTCCAAGAGACAGACATTTGCATTACTCAGACTGGTTCAAAATATCCCAGTTATTTGAGCTGTTGCATGTGGTGGACAGAGTTAAAAACGTATGTAGAGAGGGTCCAGAACAGGACTCATGGCGACAGAGTGGCGTGTGCCATTCTGGGAGCAGGAATTCTGTCATAGGGTCCTTGACTGACTAAGTGATATAGACAGATGCTTGTGCAGTTGGGGGCCAAAGGAGTGAGGAAAACACTTGAGTCATGAGCCACACGTGGTTGTAGAAGAACACAAAGGATGTGTGTGTGAGAGAAATTTCATATTTCAGAATAAAGTCTAAAATATCCATGTTTCATGCACACAAAACTTTCCCAGTTCAGTTCATTGTTTTACCACAAACACATTTGTCAGTTAATCTTCACATCTGTGACTCAAGCCTCTGGTTGGACTCAGTGCTGCTGCCACAGTCGAGGTTACTGTCAGAAGGAAAAAGGATCCTAATTGAATCCATGACTGTATAAACATCAGATCATGTGAACATCACTGCATGTTATTATTAATTATGACAATAAAAGTCTACACCACGGGTGGGGCACATACTTAATCTGCGCTATAAGTGGAAGTTGTTGGGTATCCCATGAGCACCGTAGCCGACAGGAAAGTGATGACATCATATTATTTCTTGGTTGTCTCCATCATGTCCTAATGCTGACCCTCTGACTACACTTGTGTGTCTTGCTCTTTGACAGCACAACAGCAGAGAGCTTGACCAATCACAATGAGGCAGAGCTGCAGAGACGGTGTCAGGAGAGACAGCAGGAAATCGATCACATGCAGCAAGTGCTTGAGACCAAGATTCAGCTCCTGCAGGAGGTTGGGCCTCTTACACCTTCAGGTATCTAAACTGACACAAAGGTGTCTCAGATTTACAAATGATAACAGCTCCGCTCTGTGTGTTTCCAGGAGGCCCAGCTAGCACGCAGTGAGGCTGAGCGGATGGCGTCGCTGGCTGGATCACACTCCCATGCCTCCCTCCTCTCCCTAGACACCCCCATGGAGGACATCCCAGAGGACGAGAGGCCTCTGAGCATCCTGTCCCCATCGAAGACCAACAAAGACAGGTGCACAAAAAAAATCTCCTCAACCATGAGCAACACCAAACGAAATCCATCTCCAAGTGGCACTGACTGACCATGTCTGTCTGTGTTCAGGTTAATAGAGGAGCTGACTAAAGAGCTTCGCTCCAAAGAGGCACTCATTACAGAGCTGAGCGGAGAGAAGACGACCCTGACATTCAGGGTGGGAGAGCTGGAGGGACAGGTTCAGGAGCTGTCTTCATCTCTGCTGCAGAAGGACAAGGATGTGGAGGTATGTGGCCTTTTATTTCTGCTTTGAATGACAACTAACATTGAAACTCTGCAGCTGAGTTGTAGGAAATTGGTTCTCAAACTTCGCTATGTCCTTCCTCTAATCTGAGGTAAAGTTTAGGAACCCTTCAGTGAATGTCTTTCTTTAAGCTATTTCTCCCTTATGTATGTAGAGTCAGCCCCTTTACAATTGATACTGTCCTTCTATTATTACTGCATTCCTCTGGACCACCATGTTGTTTCTGGCCAGACTTCTATTCCTGAAATGAGGTTCCTGAAGCAGCATATGTGACATTCCTCAGCCTTATTTTAACAGCTATTCACGTAGGTCACAAGAACAGTTTGCACACACAAACTACTACTTTAACAAACACAGACACTGATGTATGCAGATGCATCAGTATGCAAGTATTAGTAGTACGCATTTAAGCACACTAAAAAAAAAAAAATTCATATGTCAGTTTGGGTTTATTTATTCACTTTCCTGTTGCTGTGTGCATTCCATTCCTCCATTAAGTTTAAGGTTGAAAATAATGATTGATTTTTCAGTTCCTATGTTGGTTCGTACAGTAGGTTTATAGTCTTCTCTGTTACACAGTTCTATCAGGAGGAACTGGGTCGAGAGAGGCTGCGCATCGAACAGGAGATGCAGGTAGGTGCATCGCATTAATGCATAAATTTGAGCTCCTCAGTTTGGTATTTAAAACGTTAGTTTATTAGCCTTCACATGTCATTATACAGTTCTCCACTGAGTGTCAGAGTAGCATCACTACATTGTTGAAGTCAGACTGCCTCCTCATGGAGAAGTGACACATAGCATTTTCACACAAGAGCTGACAACTGTAGATTAAATATGACGCATATTTGAATAATTTAATTTAGTTTGTTGTTTCACAGAAATTACCTGCAGTAAAAGAAAGATGGAAATATGAAAACTCACAACATGACCAACACAATATCATTTACAGTAAAATAAACAGTAAGGTTGTGGTACGGAATTAAGCAACTTCATCTAAATTGGACCAAACAGAAGAAAGCACAGTATTAAAAATATTTTCTGAAAGTTATTCTGTCTCTGCAGAGTGTTTTGTGCAGAAATCAACAGAACAAAATCAATACAACTACTGTGCAGAATAAGAGAACAGAGCATCATTATACCATAGCTGAAAGAACTGACTATTAACAAGGGCATGGTAAAAAGTAAACAGTCAGTGAAACATCCTGCAGTGAAGTTAAACTCTGTTCATCTTTGTGCAATCAAATCCTGAACACATGGATGCAAGGGACATAACGCAAAAAGAACTATGTGGTAATTAAAGCCACAGTGGATGGAAAGTTATGTGTGGCTTGCTTTGAAAGTACAGTCCATCTTACAGAGGATTCGTCTCATCACACAAAGTGCCAGAATCTCATTACATTTACAGGCTTTAGCTGCGCTGACATCCCCAAGGACACATTACTCCTCTGATACGTAATGAAACTACAAATGGAGAGGGAGCATTATCTTGACAACAGCTCTCTCCACCCAGAATAAATCCCTACCATTTATTAGTCTTTTAAATTAATATAACATAACAACAGCCATAGCATGACCTGTGCAGTGCTGGTTCTTGTTATTTGGCAACAGCCTGAATGTGTGAATGAATGTTTTTGTTGCAAATATATTTGATGCTTGGTGAGTTTCTCTCAAACAGTGTTTTCGTTTGTCAAGGTGCTGCTGCAGGCGTTTTAACTTGTAAATCAGTTTTGGATGAAGGATGCAAATGTACTGGGCAGACAGGCTCTCTGCTCAGATTTCACACTGGATGCATGTGTGTGTGGAAGTGTGCATGTGTGCCTCTGTTAGAGCTCACAAATCTGAGCACCATGTTCAATGATGAACAACTACACTGTATGTGCAAAACATTGGGTCACTATGGTAACAGTGGGCTAGTGTATAATAAGCTTTATAGTATCATTTACAAATGATATGACACTTTTTGTGTTGGAGTATTTACTGTATGTACATAAGAAAAGACATAGCCTTAACATGAGTATAATATGAGACAACACTTGTGTTTTTTGATGCCTGAATCGGAACCACATGTGTGTCGAAATACTTGTTGTTGTGTCAGTGCAGAGGACAATTTGACTTTGCAAAATCAATCAAAGGGAAGTGACAGTTGTTTGTTGGGTAAGTGGTGTATGTGTGTGAGAACTGAATGAATATGCTGTTATGTGTATGCCATTGCTTCCATGTTTAGAAAACTTATTTTTGCACTTAACAATTTAGAAAACACTGGTGGAATATTGCTATATCAAAAATGCTTTGCAATATATTGTAGCTTTAAATGACACCTAGTGCCTTTTGCTTCAATGAAATGATTCAAAATGTGGACTTTGGCAAAGTTCTGCAGCAGTGAGAGAAACGGTCCTACACACAGATCAGAAGAGATCTTGTGAGGATCATTGTAACTGGGGTTTTGCGCGTGCATGTGTGTGTGCGCGCACATTCCCATGAGGTGCCTTCTTTCATATGTGCATGTGTGCATGCAGGCATCTCGCTAGTTAGCAGTTTAGCGGCTCTGGTTTCAGCCAGGTTGTTGATAGGTCAGGTCGAACTTTGAGTGATCTGCAACCCTGACACTGATATCAAGTTGTGTTGTTTCAGACGGACACCCGCCACAAGAGCTCTTAATTAGTTCCCCAGGCACCTCAGCCATTTAGATCAAATCTATGTCTAGGGAGAAAGGAGGAGGCGGGAAAAAGTATAAAATGAAACTTCTTAACTCAATCATTTCCAGGGTTTCTGTTCCAAGGATAATTTGTAGTAATCGGTGCACTGTAAACAGCTAAGTTGTTTATGTTTTTACATTTGTTTGTATTTATGAACATTACATTTCGAAAAATAAAATGGAACATTCACAATTACTTAACATACAAATATAACATAGAAATATCACATGTCTAGGCTTATTCAGCTGCATCCTTCACACATGTGTTGTTGGCTGTCTACATCCTTCTGAAAACATCTGATTTCAGAGAAGTCCAGACCAGTAATTAACCTTTAAATAATCAGCAATGAAGGACCTGCATGCATACTCCCAAAACTGTGACTCACACATTAATGTGGATGTGCAGGATCACACTGTGCCCTGAAGCAAAGGAACTGCTTTCAGGATGAAAGTACATCCATGGTCAACAGGGGATTTTTTTTTCACTGCGTGTCTGTTTGGAAGTCACAGCATGGCAGCATGACCATCTGTCTGTCTGCCCTCGGGAAAACAAAAATTGTGGTTGCCGCAGAGGCAAACTTGCGCAGTCAAATGCATCAGAAAGGCCTTTTTGTTTGACCATCACAGTGAAACCATTGTTGATATATGTGCACCACGGCAAAAAGAAACACTAATGATCTTGTAGCAAGAACATGTTTTGACACTCGGTGTTCATCTTTGGAAAATTACACTGGTCTGTTGAGGGCGCTATTAATAGACCAAAACTAACAGACCAGTATGGTTAAACCTTAAATTATTACGTCTTCAGAATGTTTGATTGCACTTTTATTACCTAATGGAGGACAGGGAGCACTTGTAACAGCAATTATGTAGCTGCAACCAATATTTGTTTGTTCATTTATATATGATAACTGACTCAAACCATTTATTGATTATCTAAACATTAATCTGTCAAGCACTGACTCTCTGATGCTGCCAGTAAGATAATGACCTCTATTCAAAGTTTGTCCTTATATCTTTACATCACCACACAGCAGCCGTCATCTTACTAACTGGTTTTAAGGCTCACAATCTCATGATTAGTATAGAAAACATCCTAACTCCACAGAGCCTCTTGGCTCGGCCTGATAAAGTCCAAAACCCAATGATATTCAGCTTATAAAACAGAGAAAGGCAAAAAATCTTGTGCCGGATAAGTGACTTAAATAATTAATTGATTATGAAAATAGTTGGCAATTAATTTCCTGTCAAGTGACTAATCATTTAATCCACCAATAGTTTCAGCATTAGTTTGTATAAATTATTTTATATACAGTACAGTTTAAACTCAAATACTGGAATATAGAAACTGGTTCAAGTCAACCCTTAGGCTGTGTGTGTGTGTGTGTGTGTGTGTGTGTGTGTGTGTGTGTGTGTGTGTGTGTGTGTGTGTGTGTGTGTGTGTGTGTCTGTCCATTTGATTTAATTTATCACAGAATAGGATATTAAAAAAAGAGAATTATTACACATATACTTACATGGTAAACCTCGTAGAACAACACTACTGTATTATCGTGTCAATAAAGAAATAGAATTTGAAAAAAAAAATAAAACGGTATAGAATAGAGTCTATGTTGCACTCAGTTGTATTTAATTTTACAGAGCGTCACTAATGTTAACATGCTACTGAGCATTTCACCTGTTCAGTCAGGCGAGCGAGCAGAGCTTAGTAAACCGGACCGGGGGAAGTAACTGACTGCCAGGGTACATTACTCCGTCTCTTTCACATTAAACCTTAAATAAAGCGGATATTCGCTGGTTTTACGTTTATTCGTGTGTTTCTTAATGAAACTCGTCGTTATGAATCGGAATCATTGTGGCTATTAAACCGTGAGCACCCCTATTTGACTGCATCCGGCGGCTTCTCTACCCCCCTCTTCCCTGAATGGTGCACTCCGCCGCTGCAGGTCTAGTTCAGGCAGCCACCGCGTTATCAGCCCGGAGGATCTCCGACCGCACGGAGGAGCGAATCTGATGTGCGCGTGTCTCCTTCACGAGCTGTCGGTAACAGCTCTGAAATGAATGAGGAGTCCATTCCTCCGAACACGGACACCGGGGAAAGAATCAGATGACTGTCCTGGGACGCCTGTTACTGTTCCGTGTCCGTGTAAAAGGGCAGCGGATTATTACCGATACCCGGTCGTAATGAACCTGATGGCGCGTGCGGTGCGGCTCGTGTGTCCGTGACAGCCGAGGGATGGTGCAGAGGAGCGTGAGGTGCTGTCGGGACATGCTAATCACACAGTATACGGATAAATACTGCATCTGTTTGACTAGACTTCAACATCTGTGGGGGTGTACGCCATATTCCCGATGCACCTGCACCTCCAGCAAATGAACGGTGATCCTGAGCTGATGGAAATCTTTACATGATAGTTACAGTATCTGTTAATCTGCTTTTACCTCACCGTTTTCAGTGCTGCCAAGAACCACATGTGCAACCATTCTCTACAAGCCTGGACGACTGCTTCTTCTTTTCTACCTCATCTCATTTCTCTTTAAGCCATTGAATTTAATGCCATTGTGTGGACTGGTGCCATGAAGAGCTTTACACTATATCAGATGCAGAAGGCTTTTTATTGTAATATGTGCTTAGTCTGATGCAGCTTGAATGTCAAATTCATCATAAGGATCCAGGTGTCCTCATGTTAGAACAAATAAGAAATTCTACCACTGCTATATGATTATAAACCTGTGGAATGCTTGATCTCAAGATGAAGGAGACGTGTCGCATCTGTGGCCGGGAGCTCTGCGGTAACCAAAGGCGATGGATCTTCCACCC
Source organism: Seriola dumerili (assembly GCF_002260705.1). Taxonomy (NCBI): domain Eukaryota; kingdom Metazoa; phylum Chordata; class Actinopteri; order Carangiformes; family Carangidae; genus Seriola; species Seriola dumerili. The sequence goes on from NW_019174481.1 coordinate 5,391,537, forward strand.
CACTGCCAAACTCAACCTGCATGTGCTGCTGTCTCATGCTTTGGGGCAAGAGCTGACCCGGGATGGCAGAGGAGAGTTCGCCTGCTCCAAGTGCACCTTCATGCTGGACCGCATGTACCGCTTCGACACAGTCATCGCCCGTGTGGAGGCCCTGTCTATCGAAAGGCTGCAGAGGCTCCTGCAGGAGAAACATCGGCTGAGGCAGTGCATTGGTGGGCTGTACCGGAAAACAAATTCAGAAGAGGGTGCAGGGACGATCAGTGGAGGCAATGAAGGACCAGGAGATGGTATGGTGGACATCTCAGGTCTCACTCATGCAAAGTACTGTGCCCTGCTCCAGGATGATCTGGTCTACTCTTTGTATGAGTCCTGGGCTGACGACAGCCTGGACTGTCACCATCACCACCACCCTCAGTGTCCTGTGGGTCCAGGGTCAGAGGTTACAGTTGCCGGCTCACAGCGTTGTGTGCACAGCACTCCCAGGAGGTGTCGAGGATGTTCCTACTGGCGGGTGGCAGACTCAGATTACGAAGCTGTTTGTAAGGTGCCCAGGAAGTTGGCACGGAGTATTTCCTGTGGGCCATCAACCAGATATTCAGCCAGTGTCATCGGAGGTAGTGTGATTGGAGGAATAGGAGGTGTTGGAGAGGGAGACAGAAAAAATGTAGAAGATTCAGAAGAACCCCCCTCCTCTCTAACTCTGGTCCCTGGTTCTCGGGAACCCTCAAGGACATCAGACAGTGATCGCACCCTGGCTGGACGAGCCAGCTCCAGCCCCTCTATAGCATCCCTGGAGACAGCTGAGGAATACATCCAGCCTGGAGCCATAACAGATGGTCCAATGAGATCCCCCAGGGACGCCATAGATGACCGGATATCTGACTCCCTCTCTGAGGAGCACATGGGAGCCCCGCATGGCCAAGGCTCACCTGGGCTCAGCCTCCCCCTGGCCCTCTGCTTGCTCCAAAGCTATGCCGTCTACCGGCCAGTCCAGAGCCTTAAGGGGAGCAAGCTGCCAGTGCTGCTCAGACGGAGCTCCAGTAATGGAAGCAGTAGGCTGGGCTTCCCTGATCCTGTCCTGGGAATGTTGTATGGAACTCCAGATGGAGAAAGAGACAACAACATGCTGACACCTGAGCTGGAGACCCCTCTGATCAGGCTGGATGCCAGGATGGATCAGGGTCTGAACCTGACTGACATGGAGGATCTATTAGAAGATTTGTACAAAGAGTATCCTCCCCCACCTCCCCACCAGGTATAAATCTTGATGAGGATGGTGATGGTGCTGAATACAAATTTTCACTACTCAAGGATGATGAAACTTGTAGTGAATTTTGCCTATGCACTGCAAATCAGCAATATCTGCAGTGAACCACCCCAACAGGCTTTGATGTTTGACATACAAACAGTGCAGCCTGTCTGCAAAACGATTATTCTCACCACTTTTTTTAGCTTAATTAGCCACATAATCCAGCTGTCAGTCACCTAAATCCTCCCCATGGCCTCTACTACAAGCTTTTATGCTCAGGAGGATGTGAACTACAGTGGTGTGTGCGTGTGTGTGTCTTCTGCTTAGTTTTCCATGTGTGGGAATACATTACATGAGCAGTCAGGTGTGGGTTAGAGGTGACACACGACATGGCCTAATTACCTGGTGTGTGTGGGCACATACAAGGAGGTCATTATTCATTTCGATGAAATAGAAAATAAGATTATAGAGTGAAAACAGACATTTTTCACAATTTATTGAGTGTAAAATATCTTTAAATTTAAAACCAGCATTTTAATATCTATTTGAAGATGAAGCTACACAGTGACTTCTGTGTAGCTGGTAATACTCTGAAGCATGAACACAGCCTGCAGACAGATGAGTCGCAGCACACGATTTTCTGCACCACTATGCGAAAACAAGTGTGTGCTCAGTATTTGCGTCTATTAAAAAGCTGACTTCTTCAAAATAATAATCGGCTTTGATAGCTTTTGGATTTGCCATTGAATGAGATGTTCCTGCTTAATTGGAGTGTGTGATCTCGGTTCCCGTGGCTGCTGACTGAAGTAGGTTAGATGTGGGGAGACATTAAGATAGAGTGACTCCACCACTGGCCTATTTTCACTCAGAGCCCTTGAGGCAAAAGTGATCCACGCAATGTCAGACCACCCTGTCATCTCAGTACTGGTTGGCTACTACAGTAACGCCATTTAAGTAAGTTAACTTTAGCATTTCTATTAGGAAAAAATTACTAAAGTAAAATTCTGAATATATAATCTCAGCTTCATGAAACCATGTCAGTGTATCATGGTAATAGCCTTCCTTTAGTTTGTGAAAGTTGGAATTATTCATACACTGGTTATGTAAAGATAATGGTAGCACAGAACAATTTGGACACACTCATTCATGCAGATGATCACACAGCACTCCGGAGGCTCTATCCTTGTATCAGCTTTTTTACAAAGTACACACATGAATGAGCAGAGTCTCTAAATGTTGTTCACATATAGTGTTACATAATCTGCTGTGGAAGTTATGCAGCCTTCAGCCTCTGTATTTTTCATGTATTCTGAGACTAAAAAATATCTTATATATATATATACACGTATATCTTCTTAAAAAATAATGCAGCTACTCTTCTCTTCTTACTTTATTGTCTTTAATACAGAGTCTCGTTGAGGAGCAGCAAAGTCAGCTGAACCAGTACGAGTGTGCGGCCGGTCAGTGTGTCAGCGAGCTGCAGAAGGCCCAGCTCCAGGTCCAGTCCCTGCAGGTCAAGATCCACGAGAGCGAGGCCAACAATATGGTAAAGACACATAAAATGCCTCATTACAGGTGGATATGTTTGATACAAGCACACCTGAGACCTGATGACAGCCTAACAGTCATCTCTGTCTACGTCTGCAGAAGCTGCAGGAGAAGCTGAATGAGATGGAGTGTGAGCTGCGTTCTCTCCGCCAGGAATCTCAAAGTCAGGAAAGAACCATTCAGGGCCTCACAGAGTCTATTAGCACAAAAGACAGTGAGGTGTGTGTGTTTTTGTTTCCTGCATTAAGTAGTGAATTAACAAAGGTCAGCCAACATGAGAGGATATCTGTTGAGAATGTCCTCAAACATATGATTCATTCTGCTTTAAGGCCCAGGAGCTGTACCAGATGATTGAAGGACAAAACACCACTCTGTGTAAGCTGCGAGAAATGGCCCACCGCAACCAGTTCACTCAGAGCAAGGTGAGGACTTATGCACATATAGCGGTGCAAACCCTGATCCAGAACCCTCCTTTTGATAGTGAGAAATATTGTCTTCAGGCTGATGACCTTGATCTGTGGTCATTCCTTCTCCAGGCTCCAGAGGGGGTCAGTGAGTCCTTGACGCTTGCACAGCTTCAGGGCGAGCTGGTGGGGGTGCAGAGCTCCCTGTTCTCCCTTGGTCTGGAGCTAGAGGCCAGCCAGAGGAGTCTGAGACAGAGCCAGAGGCAAGGAGACGACCTGGTGAGGTTCAAGGACAGACTGAACTCTGATCTGCAGGAGGCACTGCAGCACAGGGAGGTCACAGAAAAACACAACCAGGTTAGTGTGTTTGTGAATCTGTGAGCGCGAGAAAATCAAACATTTAGAGGCAGAAGCATGTGTAACCTCTCATCTCTGTGCTGCAGGACCTGCGCTGTGCCCTTCAGAAAGCTCGCTCTGAGCTTCAGGCTAAAGACGCAGCTCTGAAGGAGAGCGACGCAGAGAAGCACAGTGTGCTGCAGGAAAAAGAGAGAAGCATCGCACAGCTCAAACGCTCTCTGCAGGACAAGGAGCAACAGTTACAGGTAATACACACAACCCTGCACACTGTGCATACATACACTATGTAGATACACAGATATGCACACATGCTTAGATGTCTTAAAAATCGTTACATCTGTAGGAGTACTCGGACATGTTGGAATCAGCAGGAAGCTCCAAACCAAGAGATGCCCTGCTGGAGAAACTGAGAGAGCGTATTAAAGATAGAGACAGAGCTCTGGAGGTAAAACACAAACACACACATTCATATACATGCCAGTCACAGAAATGACTGGCAGCGTGGTGTAAATAGTGAGTGGATGGAAAAATGCTCTTAATACTAAAGGCTACCCTTCTCAAATACTGTTTCATGTGGATCAGTGTTACTATACACTATACAAAAACTATGTGATTCATGGAGCAGTCATGGGAGTCTTGCAGGGAAAATGAATTAGAAAAGAGCCAAGAATGCATTTATTTAGTATGCAAAATCCCTCAAAAACCAGTAGTTCAGCGTAAAATTCCACCACCAGTAAACTAAAAGATCTTGATGGGAGGTGTGTTGGACAGATGAGAGGGAAAATGCTATTTTATAATAAAATGAACCATGTAAAGAGTCTTCATCTTCAGTTGCAGGAGATGCTCCCCAACAAAAATGTTAACTTCATAACCTGAATTTAATTAGTTTGTAAGTAAAAAGACCTTTTCAAAACTGCATATTGGCCCCTTTTTTGCTGTCAGCTACAGAGCTGAACACAGTATAGAACATGATAAATGTCACAGCTGCGGGCGCCCAGAATAGCAACAGTGTGATTTATCCCCCTTCACTGTCTGCAGCACTCCATCGATGACAAGTTTCGCTGTCTGGAGGATCGCGAGGGCCAGGTGAGGAGGCTGCAGCTGGCCCTCAGGGAGAAGGAACGAGACCTGGAGAGACTGCGCTGCATCCTGTCCAACAACGAAGAGACCATCACGGTACGCTCATTACACACAGTGCAATGATATCAGATCAGTTTATACTAATGCAGTGGAATTATCTGATCTGGAAAGGCCAGGTGGGAGTCATTTTGCCCACAGAATCAGGTCAGAGGTCCATCAGCAACTCCAAAACAATAAATATACATTCTAGATATATGCACTTGAGGTATTATATTTTGCTTTTTGTGTGTGATTGTGACCATCAGAGTCTGGACAGCTTGGTGCGAGGCAAAGAGCTGGAGCTGGAGCAAGCGGCAGAGGCCTACAGGAACCTCCAGTGGCTGAAGCAGCAGAGTGAGGAGAAGGAGAGAAACACCCTGAGAGAGAAAGACACCATCATCAACCAGCTACAGGCAGCCCTGCAGAGCCGCAGCCAGGAGACACAGGTAACACACACACACATGCACACACACACGCACACCGTTTTATGCTTTTATTATCATGGCTTCTGTTTGCTGTGTAATTTTCAAAGCTTTGGAAAAACAGCCCTGGTCGGCAAACCTGTGTGTTCACTTTCACAAACACAACAGGTGTGCTGATGCAGCCTTTTTCTGGGTGTATGTTGCTTTGTGTGTCTGTGTCTGTGTCTGTGTGTCTGTCTGTGTGTCTGTCTGTGTGTCTGTCTGTCTATCTGTCTGTCTATCTGTCTGTCTGTCTGTCTGTCTGTCTGTCTGTCTGTCTGTGTGTGTACAGGATCTGACAGCCGCCCTTGTTGCCAGAGTTCAGGCCGGCCCCACTGAGGTTGTGGAGGAGCTGAAGGCTCGGCTGGCACTGAAAGAGAAGCTGTTCCAGGAGCTGCTGTCAGACCGCAGCCGCCAGTCTAATGAACATCAAACACAGGTCCAGGATCTGCTCAGCACTCTCAGCTCCAAAGACCAGTATCTGCAGGTAGGCCCATGTTGCTGGTACATGCAACTGATAGATTGTACGCAACGAAAATAAGTTGAAAAGCCTTCAGTTTCTTCACTCTGTCTCTCTCAGGACTACTCCTACAGGCTGTCCTTGGTGGTTAGTGAGCGCACACACCAGCTGCAGGAGCTACGCAAACAGCTGGCGTTGAGAGAACAAGAGCTGAGCGAGCTGAGGCGGGACAAGGAGAGGGAGATGGGAGGAGAGACAGCACATCTGCAGAGTCTGCTCAAAGAGAAGGAAGCCTTTATCAAGGTATCTGTCCATGATTGTATTCCCATGCTCTGTGTCCAGTACACCTGATCTTCACAGTATACTTTATTCATTAGGAGCTGATGCAGGGCCAGGAAGAGGCGATGCAGCTGTCTTCTAAAGAGAGTGAGGCAGAGATGAAGGCTGTCCAGGAGGAGCTGCAGCTGGTACTGAAGAAGGAAAAGGAGGCTCAGGTATCTGTGTGCATGATCAATTAAAACAATCCTTGTGTGTTTTTTTTTTATATCTTACAAGTTATAGCTTTGTGTCCTCTCCCTGCAGAAGGAGCTCTCTGTTCTGCGTTCGTCTTTGGCTCACCAGCAGGTCGATCGAGTTGCCCCAAAAGACAGCACAAATCACCAAGTAGGATTTTCCTTCATTCCAAACCAATGTGACAATATTCAGGGGTTTGAATGACTTAAGAATTATGCACTTAATGTATATCTTCACCCCCCCACCCCCACCCCCCATCGTACCTGCCAATCTGGTCTAGTGCGTGCTGGAGCAGCTTGTGTCAGAGTACAACAAGCTGAATGACGCCCTGAGGGCAGAGAAGAGATTGTACCAAAATCTCATGCAAATTCACACCAAGAGTGACAGGTAGGGAAGCTGCACCCAGCCCAGTTCCCTGTGAATACAGTAAGTTGCAGTTTTTAATTGCTCTTGCCCTAAAGACACTTCTTTGTTCTCCTCCTCTCCGCCTCGCAGCAGCTCAGAGAAGATCCAGGCCCTCCACACTGAGCTAGACTCGGTTCAGGCACTCCGCGGACAGCTGGAGGAGGTCCTGGCCAGGACCCGTAACATGGCCCTGGTGCTGGACAGGGCTGCTAAACGGCAGCCTGACTTTGGAGGTGGGGATGGGCAGGGTCCAGCCTCCAGGGCTGCAGTGGGCACTGTCACTAATGCTCCGTGATGCTCTGTCTGACCACAGCTCGACTGAGTTACACTCACACTCTTTATGTGAGATGAAGCTGCCCGTAGCAACTGATGGTCAGTTTAATCCTAAAGTGAACATGATAAAGCACAATCTGCTCAGAGTATGAATCAAAATCAAAAATCTGACCCTCAGTCTGCAGGAAGCTTCGTCCAGATGGCACAAGCACTACTCACAGTGGCAGCTGCCTGTTCAGATTAACCTTAATGGTATGAAGTGGCAACGTGCAACTCAAGAGTCTTATTTATTAATAGATTTCATGAGTGTGGTGTGAATATGTTGTTCTATTGTTTCATGAAAACTGCCTGCGTATTTCTTTGCAGTGCGACTGTTGTTGTATTGCCATTTCTGTGTACTGTCTCTCACCGGTGTCACTCTTCCAGCCTTACTGTCACAGTGAAGTTACGTCTTGTGGAGAAACTCAAGCTCATGCCTTACAGTGAAACGTCTCACCATCCATCATTTGTTTTATATCATCTGTTCGTGAACAGGATGTGCACACTTAACAAGGCCCAAGATACAAATCCAAACAAAAGATGGCCAAGTCGTTCCCCTCAGTTCAGCTTAACCTTGGATTGCTTTCATACTCGCTTTTATACTGTAGACCTGCTCTGCTGTAGTTACATTTTAGTCTGACAGATATGCATGAAACATATAGTCAGCCGCATTAGATATAAGGCGCTAGGTGCCTGCTGATTACTTCAAAGTAACGTTATGGTAAGTTAATATGATATGTATTGTTTTTAGTTTATCTGCTTGTTGAACTTCAGTTCAGCTTTGTACCAACATAACAGGAAAATATTATATATATAATAAGTTATTTTACAGTCTGCACTGTGCTCTCTATATAAAGCACATGAGATGTGAATGCCAGAAATAATAGTTGCTCATTAAATATTTATATTAGGCAGAGTACATTTTCTTGGGATGTGCGCCCTGATCAATCATCGAGCCTCAAAGATGGAATCCTTGTCAACACCTCTTTTTTTTTTTTTTTTTTTTTTTTTTTTTTTTTTTTTTTTTTTGTATTTTAAATGCAACGAAAATAAACATGTGCTGGCTTTTTGTCAAAAGCAGCTCTGTTATGGATTTCTCTTTATTGTGTTTAATTGGGAGTTTGTTTTAAGAATATCCCAAACCTGAAATCCCGTGCGTGCTCCTTGATATACCTTCCTTTTTTCCTCAGAGGTACAACCCACAATTGAACCAATCCTCAGTGTAGAGATACTATTTACATGTCATCCTCAGCCTCCTCAGTTTGCCTCCTAGTTTGTCCTAATATACATTTTTATAACCGTAAGAACACACTTATAAATGTCTTGAAATATTGTCACATTTAAATGTTGTCAGAAGATTTCTGTAGATAATTCAGTTTTAACGTTTACTTGTAAACATCTACATCAAACTAGAATGTGTATTATAAGACATTTCCAATCCAAATGAGTGTCTTTTTGTTCATGTTCTTGATCCCTCATGCATGAGATTGTGGCATGGTTTTCATGTTTGCATGGCTGTTCTGCTCTAATGCCCAATTAGATGTTCACTACACTAAAATGCAAAATCCACCAAATAAGGGAAGCTCATGTGAGCCCTTTCACTCAATTATTCCCTTATATCAGAAAAAAACAAATGAAATCCATGTTAGTTTAAATGATAGATACACTGATCAACAGACCCTACAGTGCCTCTTTCTACATGTTCCCAGTATGACAGTGGTGTCAGTATGTAGTGTCACAGTGTGTAAACAGGGCCCCACATTCAGTCAGTTCAGCTTACAGAGCACATTGTTGAATCAATAATAACCCAGCACTTTTGCTCCATGAATTTCCTGCCCTCTCACTAGCGGCACAGAGAGGTTTCATATATTTCACTTTCATCCTTGTTTGCTGGTGGAGACATTTTTAGTTGCCAAGTGTCTCTGAACTTTCCCTTGTAATGAAATAATCCCATAATAAGTCGCAACAATACATAGAGGAACTGTAGAGATACACACCCGTACACCTATGACTCACATCTAGCACTGCGCAGTGTGTGTGTATGTGTAGTATGTTATGCGTATGTGCGTGTCTGTTTCGAAGCATTAGGGCCTATTATGTAAAACAGTTTTCCTTTGAAATTCCTGCTAGTCATTTTCCTCCGAGCCTCTGCTTCCTGGCAGCAAACCAACATCCATTTATGTGTTCCTCCCTCACTCTGTGTGTGAGTGTGTGTACAATATTTTGATAACATGAAATGACACTTATATGCTGTATACATACTATGTTTTAGCACATGATCACCACCGTCCTTCCATGTGTGTGAATATAAATGATCTCAAATCCATTACATTTGTTTTAGTTCACTTTCTCATAAACACACACACACTCGTACTAGGTTGCACCGCCTTGAGTGTGTTTTTGGCTGGCTGGCAATGTATGACATAACATTTCCCTTCAGTGCCACGGCTGGTGATTCAGTGTACAGACAGAAGTGTGGAAAGAATGGGGTAGAGGGTGAACGCTACAGAGGGAGAGACGCAAAAATTAAAGAAGAAGACGGAGAAACTTTGGATTAAGATTTCAACAAAAGAACAAACAGCAAGTGGATATTGTCCTTATATGGTTTTTGTGTTTCCAGAGCTCAGCACAGAGGAGGAGGAGGGAGACGATGAAGATGGCAGCAGTGATGAGTTCACGGACAGCATAGAGGACGATGATGATAAAGTCACGGCCAGGAGTTTGGCTTTCATTCAGGTAAAATGCTTCTATTTATATTTCAAAGTTAAATACCTTTAAATTGAGGCAGATTTGTTGATTTCTTACTGATTTAAATCTTAGAGAATGTACTTCATATAATCCCTTGACTTGAATAGAAATTTAACTTTTTTTCTTTTTCTTTTCTAGACTTCTGTGAAGGCTCATGAACCTGAGGGTGTGACTGGAGGGCTAGCGAGGGGGCTGCTGTCCCCGAGAGCTGATGTAAAGCAGCTTGAAGAAGCAAAGACGACACTTGAAGGCCAGCTCGAGGAAATAAGGTTACAACTGGAGAAGGATGGATACGCCTCTGTGGCCCAAATGAGGTGCGTATTTGTCTCAGAGATCCTCGGTAAACTTTATATTTTAATTGTCTAAGAGGACTTCATTGACTCTTGTGTTGTTGTCTCTGCCATCTGAGCTGCTGGAGAGGTTTAAACCTGACAGCTCCATTATGCTGATGTCGATTTGGCTTCATGTTTCTGTCCGTCTTCCACTAGGAGTGCACTGCAAAGGCTACAGGAGGAAAACCAGGCTTTGAAAGAAAGCCAAGGACGAGCTGGAGTCCTGGGAATGAGGATGAACACAGAGACGAATCACAGGAGTCTGAACCAGGAAGAGGAAGAGGAGGAGTACGAAGAGGAGGAGGAGGAGGAGGAGGAGGATGAAGAGGAGGATATGGAGGAGGAGGAGGAAGAGGAAGAAGATGAAGAGGAGGAAACATCTCCAGTGCCGGTGGGGAAGCGAGGTTCTCTGTGTGTCAGTCCGAGTGAAGAGAGAGGGAAGAGGCACTGCACGAGGCCACGCTCTCTGGACCTGGGAAAGCTGACGTCCCGTCATAACACACACCAGACTGAAACGGTAACAACACACTATACTTTTAAATAGATATATAATAAGGTGATGTTTGAGTGACTTATATCAGCAGCTAATAACTATCACAGATGAGTTATGAATCTGCTGCAGTAATTAAGAATTTCTTTTATTTGTCTTTCAATTTATATAATAATATTGTCAAATAAAGGTCCAGGGGGTAGAGAACATAATCGGAACAGCTCACAGTGCAGTTTGATTCAGCACAACAATGACACCACAGCAAACATGTCAACAACAAGAAAAAGATCTTAGCTGCATCAACACCTCTCTGACACAGTCTCTACAAAACTGAATGTAATAAGATTCAAATATCTTTATTGCAGGGTTAATCTGTAGGATTATGCATGAGATTGTTTCTCATGTTATTTTGTCCACCCTTTGTACAATATGGTCATTTTTACTATGATCGAAGGCACAGAACTCATTTACTTTTCCCTCCACACATCTGACAATGTCTTAAAGAGAATAAAATGGCAAACAATGGTTGTGGGAAAAGTGCTTGCATAGTTTAGCTAAGTAAAAGCAGCAAATGCCATTTTGATGGGAAAATAGCCCATTAAAAGTTCTAATTAGATTTCTAAATTGTAAACTTATTGGCAATAAAATATCACAAGTAAAACTTCATTTTGAATGATGGTTAATGTTAAATAATTGAGGTACTGAAGTGTAATCAAGTTTTTTTATATTGTCAGTTCTACAGGTTGCAGTAACTAACTACTATATTCAGTCATTTAAAAATCATGTTTTTAAGCTACAGTATATTTTGCATGTAAAACATAGTTTTGGGAAAGTGAAGAGAACTGCAGCTGGCAGATTAATGATGTAAAAGTGCTTTGTTATGTTCCACCTCTGTGAATAAAGCAGTGTCTATGCTCGCTGCAAAGCAGATTTTAGTGATCACTGCGGGAGCAGCTTTGCCTCCAGGCCCTGCCCTCCTTTTCTCCCTGACTTCTCCTCATCACTTTGCTCTCTATTTACGGTCTCTGTGTACCGGTGTGATGTTCTCTTTAGTCTCGTGGTTGTTTACATAAGTAATGGAGCTCTCACTGCTGCACCTTCCCATGTTAAAATATTCATATATTAACAGTTAGTATCCTGTTGTCCTGCTGTATGTGATGAACATAAGCTCCCACTTGTTAAACCGATGGAAGTGACATACTTTACCTGCAGTATCCTCCTCCATCCTTTGTATACATGTCAGTTGCTTACACACTTTATTGCTGCAGGAGGTGGAGCCTGCCGGTGACAGCAGTGAGGTGGGAGCGCTCTGGTGGGATAAAGAGGAGGGTCTCCACGAGCAGGCTTCCCGCCTCCGCTCCGATCTGGCTCTGAGCCACCAGGAGAACAGAGAGCTGCAGGAGAGGCTGATGGTGTCTGAGGCCACGGTCCATGCTCAGGCTGAACAACTGAAGGACTACAGAGATCTCCTCAGTGAGTCATTCTCAAGGACATGTTAAGGGAATGCAGACATACTGGAAAAAAAGTGTTCAAAACCACAAACTAACATTTAACTCTTGTGTGTCTATGCAGCAGAGACATCGGTCCAGCAAGCCAGTAAACAGGTGCAGGTGGATCTTCAGGATCTGGGTTATGAGACTTGTGGTCGTAGTGAGAACGAAGCTGAGAGAGAAGACACCAGCAGCCCAGGTAACAAACAGATTCAAATCCCTCTCAAATCATGATAAATAACATTATTTTTCTCCTGTGAAACACATTCAACAATATATTTCTGCTTCTCTCCGCCCTGCAGAGTTTGATGACCTGGAGATGTGCACATCCCTGTCCCATCAGCAGGACTATGAGGGTGTGGGCAGCAGCTGGTACGCTGGTAACTGCAGCAGTAACAGAGGAGCTTATGAAATGGCGGATGAGTCCTCTCTCCAGCACCTGGTCCAGGATCTGCGCTCACAGCTGACCCGCTGCCACAAGGTGATCCGTGGGCTGCAGCTGCGTGTCCGCTCCCTGTCTGCCACCAGCGACTACGCTTCCAGTCTGGAACGCACCCCTCGCAAGGTACTGCAACATTAATCAGCTGCTCTGTATTACTCACTGTAATATCATTGAAAGTTCATAAACTATTTTTTAATCCTCACCTTCAAGGTAAACTGGGCCTTTGAGACATCACCTGCCCCCAGCGGTGCGGAAGAGGATGAGGGCTGGATGTCTGACACCCAAGGGATTCGCTCAGGGTCCAAACCCAGCAGGGAGCTGCAAGAACTGATGGCACGAGTTGCGTCACTGGAGGCGCAACTGAAGAGCTCCAGACAGGAGGGAAAAGGCCAAGCAGAAGAGGGGAAATGTGCCACATGGCCCGGGTGAGTGGACAGGAGACAGAGAGGCAGTGGTTAAGGAAAGAAGGGGAAGGGAAGAGGGGGCCTAGTAAGGGTTCGCAGTGCCTGTATATACCCCAAGGCACCTCTGTTTTATCTAGAATTGGTTAACAGATGCACATGGGAATGGTTAGTCATAAGACTTAAAGCCTGTGGTGCTCTGAAAAACATCATAACATTCCTATTAATTCTGAGCCTCCTTGTGTCCCTCTCCGATTCTTTTCCTCCCTTCACAGGAAGTACAACTCTCTGATCCAGGCACAAGCTCGTGAGCTGTCCCACCTGAGGCAGAGGATGAGAGAGGGGCAGGGAGTCTGCCATATCCTCACCCAGCACCTGGGTGATACCACAAAGGTACAGCAAACCCTTCTGCATTAATCGATTCTTCATTTTCTGGGCCATGTGGAGACATTTTACGGTCAATATTCTTAACCTTCTTCAAATTCTCAACAACATTCAGGCCTTTGAGGAGCTGCTGCGAGCTAATGATATTGATTACTACATGGGTCAGAGCTTCAGAGAACAGCTGGCACAGAGCATCGCCCTATCACAAAGAGTGGTCACCAAGATCAGTGGACGTAAGAAACATCTTCCCCTTTGCGCCAAACGCACAGAAAGACGCCACTTTACTTTCTTGTGGTCTTGTTCTGTCTAAATGGTCTTTCCTGAACTTTGTGTCCCTCTCCTCTTCTGTTGTTTGGATTTGGTTTACACAGGCGACCGTGCAGAGAGCAGTGATGACAAGACGGGCCATGAGTTGCTTGCCCTACGGTGAGTCGACTTTATCATGTCCCCATGCTGAATGTACTGCATGAGCGAAAAAGAATATCTTTACCATAACACAACTTGAAGTGGTGGTAAGGTTAGCTGTCATGTGAGGCCAGTGTGAGAGAGAGATTTAATTTAAGATGGACCTCAGTGCATATATACACACCTTCAGTTATATAAGATACAGAGTCCTGTCCATGCATATACGGTATATATATTACATTTGGGAGGTGAGGAGTCTTCATGGTTGGTTGCAGGTGTCCACATGTGTAGGACGGGTGAATGTTTACAAGCTTAAAGATGAGAAATCAGAGCTAATCTGTTTCATGATTCAGCTGCACAGTTTAATGTTCAGATTACGTCATGTCTGCAAGTGTTTTTATAGTATTTAGACTCTTCATCACTCGTGCATCAGCAAGGCAACAGGCTGTAGTATCACCTGCGGCACTGTGATCAGTTTATTAGCTCACTGTGTAGAGCACCAGCTCTGTCCTACTGATTAGTTTACTTTGTCATGTGACTCGCTGCAGCATGCGAGGAGCCATCCACATGGCAGACAGACGGTTGGTGTTAATCCACACACAGGCCAAAGCACGGATCCTTTACTGTTAAGTTGCTTTAGATGAACAGACTTGCAGGTGTCCCACCAGCCGGGCTTAAGAGGCTCAGCGTGACTGTCTTTTGCTGGTGGTACATCACCCCGCTGAGTGCAAGATCTAAAAGAAGGAGTTATTTATTGATTTCTCTCATTTTGACATCTGCTCCTGTATTTATAGCTGCTGCATTTTTGTTGAGTTTTTGTTTTAAATTCATTTTCCAATAAATGTTATTTATAAGGTCGTCTAGAAGTCTGGGTAAAGTAAAAAGAAGCAGAAGACATCACAGACTGTAGTCAGCTGTTTTCTCTGCGTCCTTCAAGCTGACTCAGCTCTGTCTCTGGTGCATCAAGGACTTGCAGTTTGTGGACTGGACTCACAGTCAGATGGGTCCCTTGTGGAAAGCTATGCTTTCTAAGAACAGCTCCATATACAGGGACTCCCTGTGGTCTTTTTCTGTGGGTCAAAGCCAAGCTAAAGAGACAGCCTTTTTTAGGATGCTGATGGAGAGAGACAGGGAGTTCATGCTTCAACAGCTGAAACAGTAAGAGACGCACACGTGGTCCACTTCATATTTACATTAAGAACTCCACTGTAAAAAAAAACAAAACACAAATACTGGTAAATGGTTGTGGATTGGTCCAAGAACAGCTGAAGGTCTGCTCGGATAATATAATAATATGTCATTTTATCTAGTAGTCTGAAGTAGTTACTGTGTAGTTTCCCACAGCTCAAGGAAGAAGTTTTCAAATGTCTTGTTTTGACTGACCAACAGTCAATAATAAAAAGCTATTCCATTTAGTATCATACACAGCAAAGAAAAGCATCAAATGCTCACATGAATATGGAGCTGGCGAATATTTGGCTTTTTGCTTTAAAATTATTTAAACAGTTATTTGATTATCAAAAAAAAAAATTTTTTAACTGATTGATTCAACTTATCATTGCAGCTCTGAAATCTCATCATGGATACTCACATGCACATTATAGAGCTATATAAAAATGTTCTGTCCTTAATTTTCAGTGAATGTGAGAAAGATGTGGTGGTCTTTCCTTGTTTTGATGTTACTGACAAATGTAAACGCATCATGTAAAATTTGAACTCTGAACTTTGCCAGGAAATCCCAAACACCCGGCCTCATTTCTATCAGCTCAGAGTGCTGATTCTTGTCCTTGTGTACACCTGCAGGCTGAGTAAGGAGCTGCAGCAGAAAGATAAAATCATCGAGTCGCTCCACACCAAGCTGCATCAGCGTCCTGAGACCCCGTCCAGCTGCCACGCCCTCTCTGAGACCACCGACCAATCAGACAGGACCTCCTTGGTGTCCGACGAGTACAGAACCAATGAAGACTTGGAGCTGTGCTCTGATTTAGACGCCAGAGAGTATCAGCAGGAGCACCGGCTGCAGCAGCCAGGACACGGATCAGAACCAGACGGTATTGTTGAAGTTTAAGCCTTCTTTCTCTCTGTGAAATGTCTCTTCTATCCTTTCACCTTCCATTCCCCTTTTCTAGTCCGTCCATATTTCCCTCCTCCTCATGGGCTCCTCAAGTCCTCCAGCAGCTGTCCCAACATGCTTTGCTCAGCCCCTGTGTCTTTGACCAGTCAGTCCTCCAGAGGTATGGGACTCATAGATGGCTATGACTTGCAAAGAACCCAAAAATCCAAATTTTCTTTTCCTCCTCTTCCTCCATGTTCTGTACCTGTCACTTCCTGTCATTCTCCTCCAGCCCTTTTCAGTGAACCTGTTTCCTCCTTCCTCTCTGTCCCCTCTGGCCCTGACGTCTGGGGTAAGGAAGTCACTTCTGACCCCCGGCCCAGGGCCCTGTCTGTGATCGCTGTTCGCCCAGAGCTGGACACGCTGTACAAACAGATGAATGAGCAGAACAGGGGTGAGGGGCAAGGGAGAGTGTGTCATGTGTGAAATTAATTGTAATTTAAAGACTTAACTGTCATAATGTCTACTGTGTGTATCCACCGTCTCTTAGTCCTCTCTTGTCCTTTGAGTGTTTTCGTATCATGTTTCCCACACTTCTTCACTCTTCTGTGTGTCTGTTTATGGTTGCAGGATTTGCTGCTCCCCATGACAAGCCTCTCTTCACACTCTCACCCGGTGCCCACAACCAGCACAACCTCTCCAGCTACAGCCTGCTATCCCATCATGCCTTTCAACAGTACCAGCTGGGTGGCATCCCTGAAGGCCACTCGCTGGAGTCTGACTCAGGTCTAACGACGGGCGGGCCCTTGTGGGACATGGAGAACATGGTTCATCCAGTTGGAAGCTACCCTGGATCATCTGGACACCAGCCAGGAAGCAGCCATGCAGGTGTGAATAAGTTATGTTGTGTTAGCATCATAGGCTAATGATCTATTAGGATAATTATCTGATAATTGGAAATGGCTGTTCTTAATGTTTGATGTTTGTAATGTCTGTTTGTCCATAGGGGTAAATTTGATAGAGGAGCACCTGCGGGAGGTGAGGTGTCTCCGTCAGCGTCTGGAGGAGTCCATCAGGACTAATGAGAGGCTCCGACAGCAGCTAGAAGAGAGACTGGCCACCACTGGGCGTGACGGAGGTACTGTAGCCGTCCTCCACTTGAAAAACACCAAACATGATCACTTCTCTCTCTTGAAGAAATTACATCAAATAACTTCTGGTTTATTTTGTCCAGGGGCACCAACAAACATCTACATACAGGGGCTGGATACCGTCACTCAACTGTCCAATGAGATCAGAGTCCTGAAGGAAGAAAACTTGGGTTTACAGTCGCGCCTGCAGGCCAGCACAGGTGCTATATCTGAAAGCCAGTTAAAGTTTTCCTTTGGAAATTTGCATGTTAATTAATTTGGTCTCAACTCTCCTCCTCCCTCAGACACGTGTGAGGAGGTGGTGCAGTTGCGGGAGGCCGTGTTTACAGCACGGGCACGGCTGAAGCAGGCAGAGCTGGAGGCCGAGCAGTGGAAGGAGGAGCTACGGCGCCTTCAGACTCACAGCCAGGACCAAGGACAGCAGATACACACATTAAGGCAGGAGCGACAGGCCAGTCAGGAGAGAACCAACAGGTCGGTGTGTTCATGAGCATATAGAAATTATGCCTGTCTGTTTTAGCGTTTCTGTCATTTGACCATACAGTATTTGTGTGTGTGCATCCTCAGGCTCCAGCATGAGGTGTCTCTGCTGCAGCAGCAGCTGTGTGAGAGCAGGGATCTCATCCACTCCCTGCAGAGTGAACTACAGGTTTATGATCGAGTGTGTTCCAGCACAAAGGCCAACAAAGGTCAGAATTGTAATAATGCACTAGCTATACTTAATATACTTCTTTTTTTAAATAGAAAAAAAAAGTTAATATAAATGGTTTCCTGTGGAATTCCTTTACTTTGGTGCCATCTGGTGGTAGTATAAAGAATGACATCATGGTAGACCCATGCACACTGACATGAATAGGTTATGCAAACAAAGACTGTTTCAGTTTTTTATTCAGAAATATGTCCCAGTCTCTCCAGTGATTGTGTATTTTGTCTTCAGGCTACCTGTGTGAGCTCCCAGGTCTACCAGTGGAGCTGGGAGAGCTGCTTGGAGAGGTGAGGAGTCTGCGGGCCCAGCTGCAAACCAGCGTCCAGGAGAACAGTGCCCTCAAACAGCTGGAGCTCCACAAGCAGCTGGAGCAGAAGCTGGGTGTCGGCTCCCCTCGCACTCCCTCCCTCTCTGCTCTCACTGCCAGCCCTCAAAGAGAAAACTTCTACAGACGACAGCTGCTGCACGGTGAGACACTAGATGTGGCTCCAAAAAACTACAACACAAACTGTTTGTGAGGCTCGTTTGCTGTGGTGTGGGTTTGCATTGTGTCCAAGCCTGGTTTGTGTATCTGTGTGCTCCACAGACCCAGCTCCATCTCCACCAGTCAGGGACATTGGTCTGTTTAACTGTGGATCTCCCGGTCCTCCCTACTCAGACCTGGACGACAGCCATAGCACTGCCAATGGTGTGACTTAACCTTGAAACTGCATGACTGCAACTAAATCTCTTCAATTCTTTGCCTTCTTATAAGAGAGTGTATTGCTGTGTAACAATAATAACTCCTTGTTATGATTCTAAAGTGCTTGTCACCGTTTGTTTTAATCATTTCTGAACACTTGCAATAGAAAAAAATACAATAATGTCATTTAAAGTCCTTTTATCTCCAGCAGACCCTCTCGACCCTCACTCTGAGCTGGAGGGGGAGGCCCCTGATGGATCATTTGCGAACCGTAACGGCCGCCACGCCATCGGTCACGTGGATGATTTTAGTGCTCTGCAACAGCAAGTCCTGGAGGGCCGGAGCCTCGTCCAGCGCATGGAGACCACCCTGCAGGCCTGCCTCGGCCCGCCACTGCTGGAGGGCAACCAGAAACAGGGCAGCGAACTGGTGAGAGCCAGAAGGCCAAATGAATATTTTTAACCAAGCGCTGCCCACAATCATCAAGTAATGACTGCAAATATCTAAATCTGTTCTTTATGCAGGTGCTGGACTATGGATGTGTGAAGAGTCTGCTTTCCAACACCAGGACTCTGAGGCAGATTCTGGAGGAGGCGGTGTCTCTGCTAAAGATGTTCTGGAGGGCTGCTCTGCCCAGCACCGATCCCTCCATCCAAAACCTCAAGAAGGTTTGGAAATACATTATTATCATGACAATAGTCATAATCTTCAAAAGCTCTGACATTCAAACATGTGAAGTAAAAAAGTCATGCCATGGTAACAAAGATACTGTGTGTGTGTGTGTGTGTGTGTGTGTGTGTGTGTGTGTGTGTGTGTAGGAGCAGTGTATGCAGGAGGAGATCTTGTCCCTGAAACTGCGTGTGTCAGAGCAGGAAGAGGTTCTTAAGGGGACGATTCAAAGACTGAGGAGCACCAGCCGCACCAAGGAGAGCATGGAGCACTTCATAGTTAACCAGTGTAAGTGTTTCTCTGTGTGTGTGTGTGTGTGTGTGTGTGTGTGTGTGTGTGTGTGTGTGTGTGCGTGTGTGTGTGTGTGTGTGTGCAAGTGTAAAAACAACAGACCTAATAAGGTAAAGGAAGTGAGACAGAGAGGCATTCTCAGCAGACAACATTGCCCTTTCCTTCTTGGAAGTGCAGAGAAATTCCAGGTTGGGGTTTAGACAAAAACAATAAATGAGGCAATTATCATCCACAGATCTGTGATATACAGGCCTCTGTGGATTTTACTGAAAAACACAAGACTGCCTCTTTCAACCCTGTTCTGAAAACAAAAACAAAACCTAAAAGGAAAGTTGTTATTTATATGTGTGTAGCACATATAGTGCTGATTTGTTTTTAACATATCTGTGCTCTTGTGTTGTTGTAATAGCAGTACAAGCATAAATGTTTTCCTTGTTTTTTGCAGTGTCGAGGACTCGTGATGTGTTGAAGAAAGCAAGGACAAATTTAGAGGTAAGCTGCATCACTCATCCAGGATATCATACATAATGTAGGTTATCTGTGTGCATATTCCATAGGTCACAGTATTATGTGTATCAGTATTGTATGTTGTGATGTCCCCTGGTGTCCTACACTTCCTCAAGTCTTTGGTATTAATGATGCAAATTCATCACTTTTGGCTTTTCTGTCTCACTTGTTCCTTCGTCCTCCATTTGTCCTCTCCTCTCCTCTCCTCTTATAAAACCCCCAGAAGAATGAGCTGAGACTTTCCTCTCTAAGCTCCTCCTCTTCCTCTCCTTATGCTGGTAATTGTCTGACATCCCGTGGTGTTCTGAATAGGTAGACGTTGTCCCAGATACTCTATTTGAATAAGTGGACTGTAGTAGTATTAGTAGTAGGACTATTCCTTGTAGTTAAACTGTAAGTATTAAAGTAAATTTCTGTTGTCTGGGGCAGCTTTTACCGAAGTGTGGATTTGCTTTTGTCTAATCATGCTGACGTCACTGCTTCACCATCCCATCTGACAGCAAACTCCATCCCAGTTTAAACTGTTGACTGTTATTTTTAGCATTTTGTGACATTCCTGCTCTAATAGTGTTTATGAGAGAGAAATAACACATGGGAGATAATGGAGCTGATGGCATGCTACTATTCTGGTTGAGAGTGGAAAACAAGATGACCCCACACAAACACACACACACACACACACACACACACACACACACATAGCTCAGTTGATACACTTTGTTTTCTACCTGGGACACTTCCATGGCCAGTACCTAGTTTTTTGGGGTGTATGAGTCATGCATGCCATGTCATACCTTGTTATGCCATGACATGGCCATGTTGAAGCTGGTTGATTGTGGGTTTTAAAGACTTTGAGTTGCTCCTGAAACCACAACACTGGCACCAAATTACACTCACATCAGTCTACTAAGCCACCACTTGTTTACTTGTACGTGACCCGTGTATTAAGGTTGAGTCTACAGCTTCAGACCCCCCACGGTGAGCAATGAGAATAACCGCACGCATAGTTTCCATTCTGTGTGAATTCTGTCACAGTATCACCCAAGGATGTACACACAAACATGTGTGTGACACCTTCATGTGTCTGACTGACTTCTGCCCTTTAGTCTTAGGATTGAGTCGTGTCATAAACACCTAGATTCTTTCACACCACAAGGCACGCAGCACACAGAAAAAAACACAGCAAGTGTGTGTGTGTGTGTGTGTGTGTGTGTGTGTGTGTGTGTGTGTGTGTGTGTGTGTGTGTGTGTGTGTGTGTGTCTAATCACTCATTCTCAGCTCTTCATCTGCAAGCAGTTGTACTTTGGGAATTTTATTGCAGTTAATATTAAGAAGAGCGACCTGCCCCTTGCTGTGATGTTACTTGTTTTAAAGAGATAGTTTGACATTTTAGGAAACTTATTTGCTTTCTTACCAAGAGTGAGGTAAGAAGATGGCTACCAGTCTGTACGCTAAATGTGAACTACACTAGAGCCAGAAGTCGGTTAGCGGAGCTTAGCAAGTTAGCATAAAGGCTGTAAACAGCTGGCCTGGCTCTGTCTAGTTTTTCAGTTTTATTAGGCTGTAAAAGGATTATTGAATATTAACTTTCTCTCTCTGCTTTTGTCCTTAAATCCAGCTGAGGACCCAGGAGATGCTGCCAGAGAGCGGCCTGCTGATGGCAGTTTCCTGAAGACCAGCTGTGCTTCCAGAGCTGCTGGGGCTGCGGCCGGTCAGCGTCCTCCAACAAGGAAGCGCAGCAGCCAATGCCTGCTTTAGACTTTAAAAGAACCAGCCTCAACGCTACCACCTCTGACCTCTGACCTCTATGCTGAAACCGCCAATACACCTCCCCAACACCCACCCTCATCCTTCCAGCCCCCCCCACCCCCACCCCCACACCAGCCTGCCCTCTCCCATTCTTCCATCCTTCCCCCCTCTGGGCAATATGTGCACAGTATAATCTGCACCTTGAGCCTTACCAAACTCCCCTCACTCTCTGCCCCCTCCCCCAACCACATGTATTATTGTCTTTGAGTGATGCAGTCAGCAGTTTGCCTTGTCGTGTGTGTGTGACAGAAGAAGGTGTTTGACATGTGCCTCTGATGGTTTCAGTGACGTGCGTCCTACTGATGGAACTGGTTGAAGATGCTCTTAGATTCTGATCTCAGACCAGATGTATCTTTTCAGTCTGGTTTCAGTGGAGTTAAATCACAGAAATGTTGAGGGTAATCGTGCTAATTTAAGTTAGTGTCAAATTACCTTGTATTTTTGAAAATATGGACAAAGAATTGACATTGACATTGGAGAATTTAAATTTTTCTTATACTTGAGAGAACTAATTACTACTTGTTACTTAAAATAAAAAGTTTCTAAGATAGCCCCTGGATCTGTCTGTAAGAGCATCCTCTCCTGAGAGCCAGACAGCCTGTGGACGGAATAGATGAACATGCATGTTTAAAAATGGCTTGTGGGAGGAATTCTGCACACGTGTACACATATCTATATGTGATTGAACTCAGCTCACTCAAAGACAAGACATCCTCAACTATGACTGCCGCAGAAATGTTTACTTCTCGTGGCGCTTTTATTAACGAGGACATCTTTTTTTGCAAATGCAATGCAAATAACAATGACACCCACAATGTATCACTAGACACAGTGGAAGAATGTAGAGGAGGTAGGCGATCACTGCTACATAGTTGTGTACTAGCTATATCTGTATTTGTGGAGGAAGCTTATGAATGGTATGTCAGCCATCAGCCAAGGGTTATGAATAGCAGAACAAAAGCCAGAGAATGGTTCCATTTCAGTCACAAGCCTCCTCTTTTAGCTCCTAATGGTGCTTTTTGGCATCAAGCTGCAGTTGTAAAAGTAATGAAGAGTTGGGTCAGTTAAATTCTTAAGGCTACTTTGTGATTGGTCAGTTGTGATTTCTAAGCAGGATGTACATTACAGTAGGTTAGAAAAAAAGAGGTTAATGTGCTCAAATGGAACCAGGCTAAACACGCGTATTCAAGCTCCTCTGTAGGAGTTCTCATACGAGCATGTGCAATAATAATGTTGTTTCTTGAATGATCATGCTGCACCGGGTTATTATCATTATTTCTTTGCCTGACACTGGATTATTAGTCACACTCATAATAATGTTAGGACACGATCAGTGTTATGATTGTAAGTTTTTTCTGGAGTGTAAATGCATGACAGAGATTGGTAAATGGTAAAATCTAAGCTAAGGAACAGGGGATTGCCAATACTTGCCAAAGTTTGAACTTTTGAACTCTTTACTTCACTTTGACTTGCCTTATCCATGCGAATGACAAACTGATCTGAAACTGATACCGAGGTGTTTTCTCTTCAGAGGGCCTCTAGAACCACAGAGACGGTAACCGTTAGACAGCTGGTTCAGTTTATTTCGAATTGTGCGACAGAAATTAGCTCCTTCCTTGGACCAAAACGCAACAGTGGATTTTTTCCCACAAGGCCATATGCTAAAGTCTTTATGTTATTTCTCTTGGTTCAGGCCATCTTAGCATTCCCATGGCAATGGCAATATAGGTATTTAAGTTCTCATAGATAACACAAACTTTGGCAGGCTACTGGCGGGATCATTGTTCTATAATTCACTCACTTATAACTACAACTTCACGTTTGGTTTGATGTGTTTTCTTGCTGTACATTTGCCATTTTATGCTGTAAATAACCTGCTTTTTCTGTATAAAAATTTCTTTTGTGTGTGTGTGTGTGTGTGTGTGTGTGTGTGTGTGTGTGTGTGTGTGTGTGTGTGTAAAACATACAACATTTGCTTTTTGCAAAGTTGATTATCTGGGTAGCTGTGCAATAGCTTTACATATTTTATTTTGATGTTAAACAT
Source organism: Seriola dumerili (assembly GCF_002260705.1). NCBI lineage: Eukaryota > Metazoa > Chordata > Actinopteri > Carangiformes > Carangidae > Seriola > Seriola dumerili. Next base: position 5,414,969 of record NW_019174481.1, read on the forward strand.
CATTGTATTACAAGTATGTTTCCTACATTCACTTCCTGCAATGTATGATTTATATGCAGTGTATGTTAGAGGATTGTGTCACTTTGAATCAATTAGCCACATAGATGTGTCTGATAAGAAATCATAAACTATGCCTTCATGATATGTAAGACACAGATCACAGTACCATCCACCTATAAAAAAGCTCTGATTAATGTTGCTTCGCTTGCCTTTAAATTTAGCTTGAGAGCTGCCTCAGTCTGCTCTCAGTGGTAGAAATGGCCTTGAACTAGCGCTCGTCTACCTGAGATCTGCCAAACTAGGTTTTATTTGCGCTCAAGTCTTGAAGAAAAGACAAAAGTTGCCAAGTATTTCAATAGAGGTAAAAAGTTTGATACTTCCTTTTGAAATTAAAGAAGTTAAAAGGGAAAAGTTTTGAAGAATTGTCTACTGTAAAATAGAACAAAAAGCCAATGACTGGAAAGATTGTGAATGCTGGACCCACAAAGCACCTTGTTCGAGCGTAAACAAAGCCTTATTGCTATTTGTTATTAAGAAGGGAATCAAATGGCAGTTTGAAACAATGTATTGTTGGTCCTGAGTTGCGTATGTATATACTGCTATTTGATTGGTGCAGCTTTTATGTGACTGGAAAGCAGCTTTGTTTCTGAGTTTATGTATAATCAACTAGAAAGCCGATACAGGACTCATATGGATCCTGTCTCTGATGACAGTTAACAGTGTGTTGTGTTGGCACAAGTATTATCAATGAAAGATTTTGGGAAAGAATGAATAAAACACTTAAAAGTTTGTGTTTTGTCTTAGTCTTTTTCATTGCACAGTTTTGGTTCCAATTTAATGTTGTTTTCATATTTGAGTCCCGATTAACTTCTGCTTTTTTTTGCTAGTAGATAACAGTCAGACTTCAGATAGGACAAAGCAGTTTAGTTCTTGACTATCTTAAATTGGACTGTGGTACAATGAATTCTGGGTAAATGAAATTATTTTTTCAAAATAAAATGGCGGACCGAGTCAACACATACTATCGCACAGCTGTTTATCCCAGCAGAAAATGTTTGTCTACTGGAAGAATTCAAAAGTTACAAGGAAGTTTTACTTGGGAAATTCAGCGAAGGGTGTAACAATAAGAAGAAAAATGTGGTTTGGAAAGAAATCGCAGCGACATTAACCAGTGTCAATCCCTCTGTTTGGGGGGATAAACGGTGGACGAGAGAGCTGAGTATGGGGTCAACCGCGGTGCCACTGAGGCTCCCCTATCCACACCGGCCAGTGCTGGCGCTGACTGCAGCCCACCAGCAGCCTCCCGAGAGAGACAGACAGAGGCCAGTGACAGCCAAGAGAACACAGGTAAGATTAGGCCAATAATGTCTCTAGTGATTGTTTGAATTATAGCAGTCAAGAGAAAAAGTTTTACTTAGTGTCGGTGGTTTTGGTATGCTAACAGTTGAGCTGGTAGCTACCTGCTAACGATTTAAGATACAGCCTATGTGCAAGCTAGGCAAGTTACATGTCAACAAACACTACAACTTGGCCTTCAGTAGTGCTGTCGGTGTTTATTTTTCTTAGCGACCCTTTCTTTGACTGGATGAGACAGCAAAGGAGGAGAGGCAGTTACTGTGGTCTCTAAAAACTTCCCCTTTACATTGCTCTTTCTATCATAATGTTAGCAAACCACAAATTATGTGTCATTTTTTCTTGTTTTTTGTTGTTGGGTGCTATTGGCCAGCTCATGTCACTGATTGTTACCATGGTAGCATTAATCTTAGACCAGAGCATGGGGGTAAGGAGTCTAATGTTTTTGGCTTAAACTTAGTCAGTCTTTATTTTTGTGAAACAGTCTTACTTGCATTAAACTGCTCTATGGGCCAAATTAAGACTGGTTTTACACTACAGCCCAATCTGAGATATCTTTATGAAACTTGCCCCAGGGCTGTTGCACCTCTGGCCACACCCACAAGTGATGTCACAGTGTGCTGACACACCCACACTTTACATCACTGCAGCAAAGTGAGAAGTTAAAGCATTGGAGTAAAACAGAAACAAATTTCAACTAACCTTTAACTTTTAAAAACAGAAATATTTTTTAACTAGATGAGCAAAAGATTAACTGAAATGAACAGATATGTCTTAAGAACACACAAAAATGTCTCTTTAAGTCAGAATTCAGAATACCATCTACTTATACCAAGAGTTCAAGAGAATGTTCTGTAATTCCAACTATAAAACAGTGCTGCTGAAATGAAATACTATCTTCAGGACAAGGATATAAAAGATGACAAAATGTCAAACAAAACATACAAGCATTAAGCCAAAAACACGTGTTTTTCACTAGGATAAGAAAAACCTGAAACTTATAAAATTGACCTAAGAGACTGTGTCTTTTAACCTAGAGTACTAGCTTCTTACACTAGAAAGAAAGACAAAAAGACAACAGTTGGGACCAGCGTGTCCTCTCTTTATTTGCAAACAAATAAAACTTCATACAGTGAGTCATCACACTGGCTCTGCAAAGCATTTTAAAACATTCATGAAATGGTTGTAAAATTCAAGTTTTGGTTTTAGCCTTAAATCACCATTTCTACAGCGTTTGTCCATACTCCCTTATCATATCTGTAAGTCTTAAAACCTCTTTGGACAAAACTGCATGGCTAGGCTCAACATTCACAAAATACTTTCAGTGTCTAGTTGATCACCAACAGGATTCATGAAAGCCCCTTCTTAGTTCTGTAGAGTTTATCAACTGGGGGTATATACTGTACTGCAACTGCAGACAATTAAACAACACAACTTACAAGAGACAAAAATAACTTTTAAAGCCACCATACCTCAAAATACAGATGAGCTTAAATGGTTATAAAGCACACACACGTGAGCAAACTTTGTACAACATTTAATTTCATGGCAACTACTTATCCTCATAGCCCTGTTTATGTGTGCCTCTGATCACATTTTGAGGTGTGTGCGGTCGCGATCTGCTTCTGAACATGTAAGAGTGTCATCTCCTTGTATCTTTTAGACATTCAATACAGGCAAACCAGCAAGTTGAAACAGTTTGGGTGCACACGCCTCTGTGTATGACTATACATGTAACATACAGTACATTTCTATTTGATAAACAGAACTCAATACAGATGCACACACATTATAAAGCACTGAAAGTTCATTATATAAAAAAAAAAAGAAGCACAAATTGGGTTCTATAGTCCAGAGAAACTACAGTACAAGAGTTGTCTGCTGCATAGTTAAAAGCTTCTATCGACACTCCTGCTCACAGGATGGTAAAGTGCTCGCAACATTATGTCAAGATAAAGGCAACAACAGAACTAAACATTGACCTTTGACCACCATAAACCTTTTGTAAAGCGGGTTTTCCTCTTGAAACAGATAAGTACTCCATCTATAGTAACAATTACATAAACAAAATGAGAAATTCAACTTATTTACTGTGTATTGACAATGTCAGATTCTGTTCACTGCTACCTCCTGAACAAAATGCGGTACTTTTCTTCAACAGGTTATTGCACTTCATGTTCAAGCAAAGCCAAGTCTGCTGCTCTCTTAAGCATCTCGAAAATGACCCCATCAAGTCAGTCTGTGATTCTGCTTGCAATTTCCAAGAGAAACGTCAAGTCAGTTAGTTAAACACTTAACTGAATCAGTTAAAAGGTGGATATGACGACACAACACTTTAAAATCAAACTGTCAATCCCCACCAGAAACACTCAGTATCCCTCACTCACTGAGAGCATTCATGAAACAGATCACTTACAGATCCTCTACCTGCCAAGGTGACATATGATATGGATACGGACCCAAAAAAAAAAATCTGCTTTTTACACACGAACATGCATATAATCACATTGTGCAGCAAACACACATGATACACACAGTGATTTAATCAGTCTCTTATCCGTCTGTAGATGTCAAATGTAAAAGCCACAGTATGGTTTTCATCTCTTGCTGGGACCCTACTCACACACACTTCGCTACTTTTGTTCACAGCCCTATGTAGACAGAAGTGCAACCTTTTAAAAAAACCAAGCCAAAGTCACGGCCTTGAGCTCACCTGTAAACTTGTTTCAGTGCAAGATTTGGCTAAATGCAATGATACAAAAAACAACAAGAAACAGCAGAATACAAACAGGCTGCTTTCTAAAAGCACTGTGGAGCACCCAAGCTGAGGATTAGATAGGCTTGTAAAGCAGAGAAGTGACGTATTTCTTCTTGTATCTGTGAGTCGCACTCAGCACCATCACTCCATCCTACACAGAAAGAAAGACAATGCACAGGCGAGCTGCCGTTAGTGGGATCCAAACCCACGGATAAACAGAGTGAGAAGAATGAGAAGTGTTTCAGCTGTTTCCAGTAAAACCTACCTTTATTGAGAGAGCGTACAGGTGATTTAGCATGACGTGGTTGGGTTCAGGCAGCAGGGCAGGGTCACACTGACAAGACAGAGGAAAGAGGAAAAGTTACGAAATAAAATCAGACTAAAATTACCACCTCCGCCAACCAGCCAAGTTGCAGGAAATATCACAACTCCCCCTTCTGTTCCTGAGTTACAGCACAGAAAAATGGCCAGAACATTTGAAGAACATTATGATTTCACAATGAAGTTGACCTTAGACTATTTGGATAAAAAATGTATGTTATAATGTTTTATCCTGCCAGACATTTGTGTTGAATTGTGTCATAATTAGCTTATGAATTTGTGAGTTATGGCCACAGGTCACAGTGACCTTCATCCTGGAGTCCAAGTGAATGTTTGTGCCAAATTTGAAGAAATTAAGAAAACAGACAGATGTACAGATGGACAGAAACCTTGCCTGTCGCCAGCAAAAATAAAGACAAGGTAAATCAAGGCCTGAAGAAAATAAAGTATAAAATCAGAGTTGTAAATAGGGAGATGTGGCAAAGGGAAAGGTGCAGACACTTACAGATATATTGGTGTCTTTGTTGAGTATGACTTGAAGGAGGTGAGGAGGGAGTATTGGTGGGGCTTTGAAATGCTCCTCGGGTCTGAAGATGTACTGTTCCTGTCCATATGGACCTGGAGGGGAGCTGGACAGATCTGTGAACAAACAACAGAGACAATCACACGACTAATAAGATTTCGACATTTCTTCAAATTTTCCTGTTGTTTTGTTGTCACTGTTTACTGTGAATATGCTGACAGCTGCTGGCCGGTGTACAAAAACAACAAATATTCACAAGAACAATGTACACGTCAATCAGCAATGGTTTTGAAGAGTTTCTACCCAGTTCCTAAGACTATTCATATTCATTTTTCATACATTTCCAAACCATTCAGGTCTGTTTGTATGAGCTGAATTGGAACATAATAATAGCATAATAATTTTCCAGTAACTATTGATTAACTGATGCAATGTCATTCGCTAAATGAGAACAAGTACAAACAGTCTGGATGCAGGCTGACCTGATGTGTCTGAGCACTCCAGAGAGTCGACCTGCAGGGCATCAAACACCTCAAAGTCAGACTTCTTCACCTGGATCAGGTTGTTGATGGTGCCGAGCTGGCTGGTTACCACTGGCTGCAAAAGAGAAATGATCCCAGAGGTCATGATCAAACACTGTTCACACATTTCCCTGGATATCTGAGAGACTTAAAATGCAGTTATTGGTAGGAGCTGCAGACTTTCAAAAAGCATACACGTATGTCTGTATGATTATTCTGTGTTTTTGCAGACCAAATAACATGACAGTAGCAACATAAACAATATCAGTCAGCACCTTAGGGGTTTGAAATGGATCAGATTATCCTGTCAATTTCTTGTTGATTTCTTTTATAATGTCTTAATTTCTTTAGAGGCTTCTATCCTTTCATGTTTATAACTTTCTTCTATCTTTTCAGCACGCCAAAATTCAGAGTCTGAAACTGAACTTTTTGAGATCAAAATCATGAGTACATACATATAAGTTTTTTTCTACATTTCAATTTAAGTGGTGAAAGAAAGAACTTAATGAACTAGTAACATGAAAATGACAAGAACAAGACAATGGTTATGTACCTCAGAGGGATCGTGGACCCACTGCCCATCTACAAAAAACTTGTACTGGTGCTCTCCTTCAGGCAGGTCCAGGATCGCTACAAAGTCATTATGACTTTGAAGAGAGGAAGAGAAAGAGAATAAGTGCAATACTGGGCTGGGGTTGAGGCTAGGGTGTAGTACAGCTGAGGTAAATGGCATATATGGTCATCTATATAAGGCAGTGAAACTGCTGGCATCTATGGCAAAAAAACGATCCTTTTTACCTCTTATTTAGCGGTATCTTTGTGCCCCAGTTATTAAAGGAACCAGCTATGTAGACCTCCTTCCCTCCACCTGCCCATCGGATCACAGTGGGTCGAGCCTGAGGACCAGGCTTCACCAGGTCATCCAGATCTGGGGTGAATTCTTTCTCTCCTAATGCCTAAAGGCAATTTGTTGCAGATTTTAACTACAATCTGTTTTTAGAAAAATCAAACCTAATGCATGCCACTGAAATCTTAGAGGTGTTCTTGCAGAGCAAACAAGGCTCTGCACAATAATCTGTATTTTTCCAGTAGTACCTTGGACTCAGGCCCATGGGTGTTGAAGATGTTGGGGTCATCTGTGCTGTCCACCATCTTGCTGCTGTGTTCTTGGTCTTTGTGACTGCCGCTACTGTCCGAGCGGTGGGCTTTGGCTCCATGGCGATCTCCAGACACCCTATCACTTGTGTTGCCCATTATGCTTCACTATTTACGCTGCTACTGGAAAGAAAAGACAACCCATAAACTAAAGGACTCTAATTTAATTGTAATCAAGATGTACCATTTAGAGACTAGGAAGCACATTAAAAATTCAACAAAGAGTGTAAGACAGAATCGGTAATGAACAACATGATAGCTGGTGTTAATTTCATGTCTTGCTTTAAAACCTCTATAAAGCTGATAAGGAGTTTGTCCACAATGGGTGGACAAAGTCACTGATGAATCTCTATAAAAGCTGAACAGCCCTGCGGATACCTGTTCTGCTATTTCCTTATATGTTCACTTGCTTTCATGTTAGACCAATGCTATCTATGCAAAACAACTGAATACAATACATTATCAATATGAAGAAGAATTATAGTGTGTTAACAACCACGGCAGTAGGCCCAGTTTGCACCTCGTATGTATTCATAACAATGTAATGACAATACATTACAGGCACAAACTAGTGCTGGCCACAGCCTATTGTGTGTGCTAAATATGATATGATGATATGATGAAATGACAACCAACATACAACTAGGAATGGGTAAAACTTTCAAGATACATCAACTGTGAACATGATGAGCAGCAGTCTGGTTCACTCAAAAGGCTAAACGGCTTTCCAGAAAGGCTAAAAGGCTTATCGACCGACAGGCTAGCCAGATACGAGTAAGAAACTGTGGCTGCCCGTTAACTGTGAACTCGGATTTGGCAGAACAGATCAGGCCACAATAACCACTTCGCGTTAATACAGTCATCCTGTCAGACTTGCAGAGCACAAGCAACAAGTTTCCCAAACTGACGTCACATCACAGACTAATACACCGTAGTTAAGAGCATACAGCTTACTAGCTGTAACCTCCCACAGTCTCCCCGCTGTCTGTTCAGCTGTGCCCACTGAAGATTACTTCGACAGGAGAATATTTTTAGCTGCTGCTGACAGTTAGCTAGCCCCTAGCTGTCACTTTCTAACTGCTAGCTAGCTAGCTATTTGTCTTATTTACAATGTCGATGTCGATTGAGATAACGCGATGGAAACTGAGCATATTCACAATGTAACAACGACAGGCCGGAAAAACTCACCGATCCCAGCTGCTGTTATTGTGCAGTTTGTTTATAGCGGAGGACTCACCTCTTTGTAACAACTGCAGCGCCCTGGTGCCCCAACTACGGTGTGCGGCTAGGACAAAATGAGCTCGACAGTTAACCTATCAGCAGTCTGTGAGGAAACGCAAACTTTGTAAACACTTCCAACTAGAAGGGTGAATGTCGTTTACAGATATTATCAGACAAATAGAATACAGATATGATGAGATTACACGTACTATACTCAAGGAGAATTATAAACTTAGACAGGTATTATGATTTAAGGAGAATTATGTGGTGCCCGGATGGGCAGAGTGATATTTGATTGTCTCTTTTACCTCAATTTATTAATATCAACGACAATATTAATATAAATATTATATTAATATAATATTGGTATAATAATATGAATATAAATATTCATCTTAATGTTCTTAATGTCGATCAACAAATTCAAATTTGTTATAATTTGTAAGTGGAGTGGATATTTGTCTCCATAGGATAAATTCTGGGTTAAACTCTGCAGTTATTGTTTTGAGTGCCTGTTGCGACATCAGTAGACTGACCTTACTATGATCCTCCTCCTGGAGGATAGTATCTTATTAAGGCATAGATTTCTCTCTGTTACTATAAATCAGACATACATGGTATTTGTTATGTCTTTATGCTGTGCAAAATTACCTTCCAGATTTATATGCTCAACCGCATTGATTTATTAGGTTAACTGACCTAATTAATTATTTTTGTCCCATTTATTCTGTGCTTAAAGAATCATTGAATAATGAATGAAATCAAATTCATCATTTGAGATTAATATAATAATGTAAAAACCACATAACATACATCTTCTTCTGACTCAGCATTCTATCTGCTTTCTCACAACAATTTCTCTGTCATCTATTGTTGCCCATATTTTTTATTAGCCCTGCTTGTATAGGCTACATTTTGTTGAGCTACATAGTGGGATACAAATTAATAAGTCTAATACTTCAACACTAATATACTGAAGGACAAAAAGGTTAAAGGTCCAAAATAATATTATGATCTGGTTTATTTAAATTTTACTGAAACACACCAATGCCATTGAATTTGTTCCACATGGTCTGTCTTTATTAACCACTAGGTGGAGCTGTTAACTCATCTCAATAATCTTCAAGCCAGTGATCTCCACTCCGAGGGGCTGAACTTCACATGACTGAACCATTGTTTTCAAGTAAGCTTCCCACAAAAAAACACATTAAACTACTGTGTGAAGTTTCCACACTTCCAGGTTAACGGGTATTAAATCAAGTGTTTTAGTTTTAGTTCTTTAAAATCCACATTAACATAACTTATAATGAAGACAATAGGCTGATTGTCATCTTCCCACCACTTGGGTGTGTGTGTGTGTGTTCAGGGATAGGAGGCTTGAAGTGACGCAAGACAAAAACATGCTTCTTACAAGCTTTTCAGTCTAAGAATTAAGTATTACTGTTTTTTTTGTTTTTTAAATGTTATCATGTTGCATGGTAGAAACCATTATTAAAACCCATAAATAATCATAACTACAAAAAGATGTATGAATATATATATATGTACACTACAGACATACAGCATACCTATATATAGTAAAAAAAAAACATCTGCTGATGTCAGAAAGTTCACATGAAGTGGCTGTAAGGCACATTTAAATGATCATGAGATAACACACAGAATGTGGAATTAGTGATTTTCATATTGCACAAGAGGTGTGTCTGTGTCATGCACACAGTATTCCAGTGTTAACACGTATTGGTTTTTCAGGGCCAGTTATTTTTTTGTCTGGAGCTGATGTCACTCTATGGCGGATCTTTACAACTTAGAAAAAGTGTTATAATAACCCTTAACAGTGGATTTATACACTTAAACTGGCATAATGTAATTTTCCTCATTCTGTGTTAAAATAAGACATTAAGTCTGCTGTGAGAAAGTGTTTTCTTTGTGAACAAAGAACAGTATGTGCCACTGAGCTACCATTTTGGTTGATCACAGTTTTAAAAGAATACCAGTAGGATAGACTAAACAACTGTTGTGTATTATAATTTCTATTTTTATGCATGTTTTATGTGCAGTACTGTGTTTGTGTCAAGTATGGTTTTAGAGAGTTTATAAACTTGAGGATTGTGTTATGTGTAACAGCGGGATAAAAATTAAAGCATGCTCACCACAAATGATAAATGCTTCAGCTACTGACAGACAACCCTTATTGGGATACATGCAGTTTTCCATCCACTGAACTCCTGTGCCAGATGGTGGACGTCATGCTTGTATGTTTGATGTCCACCTGTCTTCTTGGAGTTATTGCAGACATTTTCAAGTCTGACAAATACAGTAAATGTTCTTTTTTTTTAATTGCTTACACCATCAATTGGAGATTCCTAAGCCAGTCTTCATGTACTCGTAAACCACGTAGCTAATGCTGACAGCAGGAATGACTTTCATAAAGTTTGGCAGGATGCCGCGGTAGAGTCCAAAAAACCCATCTTTGGCTACAATCTTCTTCATTAGAGAACTCATGGAGGGCTGGTCTGATGCATCCAGAGACGCTGCAAAGAAACACTCAGTTAGGGAGGCAGTGTTGTGTCCAAAAGCTCACTTTTTATTCCTGTGCTGTATGGAAGAGACAGCTATACTGAGCTGGTCTGCGCATTTCTTAAAATGTCTTATTATATCCAGATTTATCTGGATGTAGTGTTCACCTCTTAAAGAGACAGTTTAGTATTTATGCAATTATGATTTATCAGTTTGTGTGGACAATTTATTGTCCATACCTCACGCCAGAAAGTACTTTAAACTGTAATTTCATCTCAGGAAGTGAATTAAATGAGAGCGGTATGTCCTTCTCTAGTGAAGCCCACTTACATTATGTTAGCTCTAAAACAAGTATATGTTTATATAAAGTATCAGATACCTTTACAGAACTTTGTCTCCACATAAGCATCTTGCCTATAGTGAAAAATAGTCACGTAATTTTTGTGATCACTGTGATCAAACGTTAGATTTCTTTTACCTTGTGCCTGCATCCGTGTGCGTACAAGTGCGAGTGGATAGCTAGCCAGCTGGCCACAGGTACTGGAGATGGTCCCGCAGCCCAGCAACACCAGAACTCCAGGGTTAGCCGAGTCTTTGGCGTGGTACGACAACCAAGTGTTCTTTAGACTCTGGGACACGTCAGCATAACACAGAAATATATTTCTCTGATTAAATATAATGTATTCCTGCAGTACAAGATTAATTGGTTTATTGTGCATGTGAATGAGTTAATTTAACAAAGTGCACTCTGTTGTGAAATATCACAGACTGCATACCTCATAAACAGCGAGGTCTATTCCGGCATAGGGAATGATGCCCAGTAAGTTTGGAATGTAGCCCTTGTAGAAAGCTTTGACCCCCTCCTTCCTCAGGATCTTCTTGGCACAATCAAACACTCCTCCATACTGGCCGGTCTTTCTCAGAGTCAGTCGAGTTTTCAATACCTTAACAGTACAGAAGAAAATTAAATTGAGGCACTCTGCCTGTACAGATTCAGATGATTTGTGTGGTATTTTTGAGGTTTGTGGGAAAAACTCTTAAAGAGCTGGATTCATTTCATTTTAATGCATTCCATGAATGAGGCTGTGTGATGAAAGTGATGCAATAGTTGTTTTACCTCCATTGGGTAGATGGCTGTCTGCGCTGTGGCCCCAGCCATAGAACCAGCCATAAACCTCTTGTGCGTCTCAATCTTTTTTCCCTCTGATGATAACAACTTCTTATACTGCAACAAAAAACACATGGCAAGACTAGAATTACTCCCTCGCAGTTGTATGCCTCCGCCAACCAGCCAAATATGATCACAATCTCTCCTTCGTGAGTTACAGCATTGAATAATGGCCTGTGTTTTTGCAGAACATTATGATGTCACAGTGAAGCTGACCTTTGACCATTTGGATATAAAATGTCATTACTTTATCATTTTATCTTATTAGACAATTGTGTTAAACTGTGTCATAATTATCTCATGAATTCTTGAGTAATGGCCAAAAATGTGTTTTGTGCGCTCACAGTGACCTTCTCATCAGATCATCTTTGAGTCCAAGTGAATGCAGTCTTACAGATATCGCATTTACGAGAATGGGGGGTATGCAGACGGACGGACAGACAACCTGATAACATAATGCCTCCCTGGCTGATGCGTGGAGGCATAAAATTATATAACATACACATAAACATGTAATAAATAATATAAAATATGTAAAATTGCTTTGCTTTACAGAGACAGTCTCTTACTTGTTCATATGCCATAAATTTGATCGCTGTCTCAGGTGCAATCTTTAAAACATTGATTCCATTTCCTCTCCACAGTGACGTTAGACCTCCCTCTGTTATCATCAGTTTGAAGCCCCCTACCAGGCTTATCTTGTTGGTCTTAGAGGAGTGAACCTGCAGTAAAAAATGATCAAACATACAGGACATTTGCACATGCATCTATTAAAGGACAGGATACATTTGGCCTTCACATATTTATGTATAAAAATATATTTCACCTGCATGAAGACTTTCACCCTATCCAGAGGGGCGGTGCCGGTGCGAGAGACGGCCCCCGCCACTGCACCGGCAGAGAGCTGCTTCCACCAGCGGCCTGAGCTCTTCTCTTCTTCTGTGAACTCATCAGGGATTGCAAGGCTGTCACCTATGTCCAGCACCTAGTGAAGACAAGAGCACATGTACTCACCACTTAATGTTAAAATATATGGACACTGGTAGTGCTATAAACACATACAGTATACTCTGTTATATTAGAATTATTTTTGCCTTTGAGAATGTATCTCTCAGGAGTGTACATGTCACATAGAGTCTCTTTGTGTGGTTGACAATGTAACAAAAAAAAACAAACTTCACAAGCCAACTTAGCACTTCCCCTTTTGAGGTCTGTTTTCACATTGATGCAGCAACTGTTTTTTCAAAGTGGCCAACTTGTGTACTGAAGAGAGGAGAACATTTATAAAACCTTGGATGTAAGGTTTCAGCCAGAGGCCACAAACATTTTTCACTGTGCATTTGCTAACTTATGCAAAAATGCCACACTGTGAGGAAACAGCTAAAAACAAAAGGTGCTGTTTTTTTAAACAAACAAACAATGAAGACAAACAATGAGCTCCTTATCCTTTAGCTAGAAGTGCTTGTGAAATCATAATCACTGAGCTGACTGAACCCTCATCTCGCATGCTTTAGCTGTTTCAAATAAACATGTCCAATGTTTTTCCAAAAGCATAAAGGTGTCTGTGCCAAACGTGGTGCGGTGGCAATTTAGTGCAACGCTACAGGGAGACACAAGGGCTTTAGTTAAGTGTCCTGGGTTCGCTACTATGTCAAATATATGGTTTGAGAATGCAGTTCTGTCTCGTCTTGTTACCAAAGACACCGTACATGTGCAGTGCAGAGAGGATTTCCAAACATTCTGACACATTATCCATCAAGAGACGACCTGTTTGGCTCGTGTCGGAGCAAAACTCTTTTGCAGCACATGTAACAAACCAGTCAGTGACATCTTTATTTGCACGAGGAGGTAGAGGAGCAAGCTGAGTGAAGCAGAGTAGTCCTGTGACTTGATTATCGTGGACAGTCTAGTCTCTCAAAGCTACTGCCAAAATTTTGACTGCAGAGAAAATCCATAATATCTAACACGAGGACTAGACTGCACGTGATTTATTCCACTGCAGTTTCCATTGTGTGTGTCCACAGAATGTATATGGGAGTGTTTGTGTGTATGTGTCCTATACCGAGGAGTGTTTCCAGTAGCGTATGATCTCTTCCAGGTTGTGGCCAGGGTATAACAGGAAGTGTTCTCTCCACTCATTCCAGTCCACCATCATGGTGCCATCAATGTCCATACTAAGGAAACACAGAGAAAACTCTTAACCTATGAACTGGTGGCTTATGTTGCATTATACTGTATTGATAATAACCGTGATCCGGATGACAGCCTCAGAATCACACACAGGAAATATTTTTGGTCAAACTGTACATAGAAACATGTTACAATGAGTGGAAGTGGAGGTCAAACCTCTGTAAGATTTTCAGGGCATCCTCTCTGCTCAAATCCATGCCCAGCTCGGCAAGGGTCTGCTGGATCTCTGAGGCATCAATGCGCCCTAATACAACATAAAAACCTCTATTGTAATATGCACCAGGATAAACAGTGGACATGTGGTTTTGTAAGCATTCACTGTTCGTGCGAGAACAAGCTGCAAAACACTTCACTCATTACTTACCATCGTCGTTTATGTCCAGACTCTTAAATGTCAGCCATAGCTTCTTCTCGTGCTCCTTCAGATATCTGGTGAACTCCTTGAAGTCCAGACTCCCATCTTTGTTCTGGTCACCAGACGACACGATTTTCTGCAGAAAAGAGATATCAAATCTAGTGGTTCATTTGCCTCCATGAGACACACACACACACACACACACACACACACACACACACAGATAATCATACTGCTGAGGAATTTCATGCAAAACGAGTAGGCCAAGATCTGTAACTCCTTCCCATGGCCCCTGACATTTTACCTGTGCAGCGCCCTGCCTGAATATGCCCATCGCCTTGAGGCCCGCTCGCAATTCAGCGACATCCACCTTCCCATCCTTATTGGTATCGAGTCTTTCAAACAGGTCCTGGTATGACCTCTCACTGTCGGCATCCCAGCACCGGGCGTTTGATAGTAAAGCCGCACGTAACGTCTGATACATTGTAGGGCTAATGTGCAAGCAGAGTGCGGTCAGGATATGCGATTATTACTGCATGCTGATAATCATTCATAGGGCCTGTTGAGATCCCGATATGAGCCCGTTGTTCGCGATGAAAAGAGCGAGCTTCGAGTGACTTTAATGTGCAGACGGTCCCGTGCAGAGGTGAGATCCGTGGAGTTTCAGGGCAACTGCAGTAACCGAGGGCGGAGCAATGAGGCGACGTAGCTTACTCGATGTTTTCTACGGAAAAGCAGGAAAGATGGTAAAATAGAAAAGTGGTGAAATAAACAACCCCTCGATCAACCACTGACATAATCCGTCTTCTGCGTCTAGTAGTGATGTTTACTATTTGTTACTCTGCGCTTAATCCGTGTGATATGTGGAGATGCATTATAGAGGAAATTTAATCTCTTCATCTAGAAGGACGTGTCGTTTGAAAACCGTAGCATAGTATTTCCTACAAGGCGATAACGCTGGTGATCGTTAGAGGGCGGCGTTTCATCGCATAAAGGCTGGTGCATGCAAGAAAAAGAGTGAGGGCTCCTCAACAATCCACCAAACCTTCAACAAAATGATAGATATTTCATTTTAATTTTACTGGTAAATTTGTGTCTCTGATTCTCTAGAGGTGTTTAGTTTATTATTATTATTATTATTATTATTATTATTATTGTTGTTGTTGTTGTTGTTGTTGTTGTTGTTGTTGTTATCTTTGAAAGGGCCCATTCTGTACAATGGGCCTTTTGCTATTTTAGGCACATTTTTCTGATAATTCTTCTGTACTTTTGAGTAAACAACTGATTACAAAATTTTCACTTGTAATCGGGTATTCTTACAGTGTGGCATTGCTGCTTTAAAAAGGGAACGATTACTTCTTCCACCTCTACCACCACATAGTTAAGATATTCAGAAACATAAACTGTATTATAACAGGTTATAACATGTTACGGAGAATTACAGTTTTGACACAAAAAAGAAAAAAGTATAAAAACATTAAAATGAAACTATGAAAGCTGAGGTGACTATAGCTCTATATCCTTATATTTGTGAAATTTGTGTAAGTATGGTTTGCTTTTTATGAATAATTTAACAGTTTTTCAGTGATATGCCTCTTTTGCATTTAATTTCTTGTTTTTGTCACATGCCTGCTAAATGATATTTTCCCACTTCTTTTTTGACTGCATTAACATTTTACTTTAGCTTTTGCTGGTTCCGGGAAAAGTAGTGTTTCTCCTGTCAGTGGGAGTTTTGAATGAGTTTCAGTCACGCTGTGAAACGTGAAGTGGACATCCCAACTATTATAAACGTGACGCCTGTAATTATCTTTTTTTCGTGCAGCTTCAGTGTCCAATCAAATCACAGAATTCCCCTTGCGTCATGAGTTATATTTTTCAGTGGGTGGGAAGGAGGAGATTTGAAGTTTGAATCGTGTCTGCCGAGTCCGACTACAGCAACACAGTAGCAGCCAGCAACAGCTGAGTGAGCACAGGTCCAGTGTACAGCTGTCTGACAGCTTCTCCACTTCAGCTGTGTCCCACACTGTCACCAACGTTTAGCAAACATCATGTCATTCATTCTTATGAAGAAGAAGAGATTTAAATTTAAAGTAGACTTCGACTTGGAGGAGCTGTCATCGGTTCCCTTCGTGAACGGAGTTTTATTCTGTAAAGTCAGACTCTTACATGGAGGCTTTGCCGAAGAGTCGACTCGGTAAGAATTTTTGCTATTTATAGAAGCAGTTCACTTGTTGGAACAAGCTAAAGTTAAATTTAAGTGAAACTTGTTTTGGGCAGTTTAAGGGCCCCCCCCCCCTCAGTTTTCTTTGCACAATGTTTAGCATTTCTTGTCTCGGCTTTGCTTCTTTTTTGACAGCGACAGTCTACAGCATTTAGACCAATGTGTAACTAGTTCATGTTAAGCTACACAACAGAAGCTAGCTATAAGCTAACCTATCTAACCTTTAAACGTAGTACTAACATAGTAGTACTAACTTATCTTGCCAACAGTCGAAGACTTGCTGCGGAGTGCAAGGACAGTACAACCCAGGGGCCGTGATTTAACCTGATTTTAAATGAGCCATTGACGCTAAATAGTTCAATGATATACACATATTTTTAAGAGGTGGCGATACGGCAGTCTTTTTTGTGTTAAACGATGTTTAACGTTACACAGTTTACCAAGCAGTTGCTAAGCAACACGTTCTGTAAATTAATGACTAGTTCAGTCAACAGTTGAATAATAATAATAGTTGGAGGCTGTTTAACAGATATTTCGACTATCGTTTATGTTTATGTTATCTATCTATTGCTCCTATTGTTTTGTTATAAACAAAAAACAGAATTTCCTTCCATTGCAAAGGAGCATACCATCTTAATTCCCTCGGGTCTATGATTATAACCGCTCGTAGCACTTAAATGAGTCACTCTGGAAAAAACGGACACAGGCACAGCTCATGTCAACCGCTAGTCCTCATTACTTTGCCATGGTAACTGTGTCCCTAAAAACTCTGGTGTAAACAGTGATCAGCATTGTCTACTGTGCATCCTGTATGTGCCTTGTGAAGTCAGCTTTACTAAAATACCACAAAATCACAAATCACTGCCTTCTTTTAATTAATAAGCCAAGTACAGCAAGAACACCCATCACAGAAGTTAGGCCATCCTTCACACATAAGTATTGCGCACATATAGGACCAGTTGGAATTAACAATTGTTTGTATAGGATATTACTTTAAATAACTTTGTATGAGATAACTTAAAGCCTCTAGGAAGATCATGAACTCACTTCACAGATCAAATTTAAAAAATATCACTCACTACATTCTTCTACATATTTTGAGTATAATTAGAAGCACGCAAAACCTCAGCTTTCACTACTCTTGATGATTCAGGAACACATCCTCTCTATTGTACATACTTAATGTCTGTTCTTTCAGTTTCCAGTATTCCTGTGTGTTTTGGTCTCTGTATGAACTAGTGCGTCTAAATGTGTTTCTCTCACAGGGAGCCTGTCCAAGCCAACTGTGTACACTGGAAGAAGAGATTCTCTTTTATGTGTAAGATGAGTGCCAATGTTGGGACAGGTGTACTAGACCCCTGTGTGTGCCGGGTGTCTGTGCGCAAGGTACAGGACATTTTCTCTGCTATCAAGCTCTGTTTTGTCGGTACAAAAATGCATTGTAGGTGTTTTCCATAGTAGAGTACAGGCAGTTAACTGAGACTCGAATGTGCTACGAAAATGTTTATGTTTATAAGATCAGAAACACTTTTAATTTGTAACCATATCATAGCTCCTAAGTGTGCTGTGCAGACAATGGTCACCCTGCAAGGACTCACAAATGTTTTAATGAAAATAGTTGTGTGTTATAGAAACAAACAAATGCAAATGCAACCTCATTTATTTTTGTGTTTTTGTCATTTTAGGAGTTGAAGGGTGGAAAAACGTTTGCAAAGGTAATACTTCTCTTCAAAAATCTGTAGTCTGTATCTTCTAATTGTTGTAAACATAGCAGCCTAAGTATCAGTGACCCATTAGAACAATCTTATCATGAAATTTATGTGATAACAGTCGGCCTTCAGTTGCCCTTAAAGGACGTTTCAGTGAGGTGAGTCAGTGTGCTAAGAATGTTTTATTTCTAGTTTCCGGCTTTGGTTACTGATTAAAAAAATCAGTAAAACAAAACCTACTCCATGTTAACCAATAACTTAGTAGTTATCTGATTTCTCATGTATTGAAGGTCCCATCTCAGACACCTGCAGTGTGTTTCCCTTAATCTGAACTGGGATGGATTTCTTTAAATGAATATTACTGTGTGTTTTATAACACCACATTATCATAGGATGATGCTTTGGCTTGACATTCTTAAGCACTTCAGCAGAGAAAACTGCACTGTTACTATTCAATACAGTTTAAATTAGAGTAGTAGGGAGTACAGAGTAAAATCTGTATTTAACCTTTAAGCTGACTGCTAAAGAGTTCAAACTGATTGCTCTTGTGTGCAGCTGGGCTTTGCTGACTTGAACTTGTCAGAGTTTGCTGGGTCTGGCAGCACTACACGACGGTGTCTCTTAGAGGGATATGACACAAAGAACACCAGACAGGACAACTCAATTCTCAAGGTATGTTGGTGAAGCAACACACAGCTCCAAAGTCCTCCTTTAAATAGTGTGGGAAATGCCCTTAGGCATCTCTAGCACAACACCAATGTTTTTGGTACAGTCCAATAATGTGTTTGTACATGATAAGCAAACTGCATATACTTGCAAAAGTGTGTAGCTCTAAAGCAAGTCACCAGTTCTTAATCATTCCATGGATAGAAAGCTGAATGTCCTGATAGTTGATGCAAGACATGCCTGAGCTTGTATCTATGAACTACCTGAGCCATGGAAACCATGGGAACAAATTTAAAATATGTAGATTCTTCCTCAGGCACAGAGCTACAAGCAGCTTACATTTCTCAAATCTTATTTTAAACTGTAGATAACAGAAACCCAGTGAAACCACACTTCACAGGAAAAGCAAACTTTTTTCTGCCTCACAGGTACAGTTGCTTGTCAGCCTAAAACTGGAAGTACTGTTCTTCTTTTTTTGTTACAGGTTGTCATCACCATGCAACTTATGTCTGGGGACCCCTGTTTTAAAACGTAAGAGCTCTTCTTGACCTTATTCATCATTTCTTTCATTCATCCTCATCAAGTCTAAGTATTTTAGTATTCAACTTGAAAATTGTAACTAAGGAAGTCATGACTTGTTTAATTTTATTCGACTGAAAACGTTATAGTTGTGGTTATGATGCAAGTGTTGTCTGCATGAGTAAAAGTCTGCACCTAACCACAGAGGAAAGTTTTTTCATCACATCCTGTCTGTCGCCAAACTGTAAACGCAATCTCCTACCCACACCCTAAGAGTTCAAAGTCATTTTGTATTATTTTGTAGCCGAGGCCTTATCACAGCCTTATCTGAGAGCTAATAACACCTTGCCCAGACATTAATCTGCCCAACCTGAGAAGTGACCAACAGTTCATATGTGCTCAGCTCTGCCCAAAGTCAAGAGTTGTATGTTGAGCAGTTTGTCACAAAGGACGTGATGTAATATCACGTGCAAAAGCAGTATTATGTGCAACAGTCAGCTTTCTTCAACCAACACAAGTCTTTCCCTGTATTCTTACATGTTTCTACCTCCTCCTTAGTGTAATAATACACACACTGCTGCCTAGGAGATGTCCAAAGTGTAAACTCAAGGATAGCCTAGTCATTCATCCCACGCAGTGTTACTCACTGTGTGTGGAGGATTGACATCAGAGCACAGCAGGAAGATGACGCTCAATTAATTTTTTTCACTGTCTGTCTGCTATTCTTTGTCTGCCTCTACGCCCTCATTCCTGTGTTTAACATAGACTCTCAGGAGCAGGGAAGTGGGGTTTTTCTTTGTTAATGTCTGCAAAAGCAGGAGCTGCTAAGAAATAATTGTCATTCTGTCAATACACTTATTCCTTATGCACTTATAACTAATGTATAACTTGACCAGAGACTGCTGGTTTTGTCTTTTGCTTGCTAATGTGTTTTAATACCAGCAGTTTAGTTATTACAAATAGTATAATTTAACATGTAAAGGTATGTTTGATGATTGCATTAGCATAAAACAATATTTAGTTGCAAGAGTTGTCTACTGTCTACTGTATTTGACAGTAGATTAAAGTCCATATGTGCAGAAACTTTATGTGATTATAGCATCTCTAAAATGATTTGGATGGCGTAAATCTTTGCCCATAGAACAATTGACAATCAGTGTGAACTGTTTTTCTAAAACCTTTTTTTTCCATCCCACAACTATGATTCACCAAAGTGAGAAATTGTTAATCTTACACATAGTGGCTATAATCAGATTAGAGTGAAATTTTAAGTGTCTATGTAAACATACCCGCTGTTGATAAAGCAGCTGATTGAGCTCTTTTTTAACAACACTTAGTACCACAAAGGCACCACTTTGCTTCTAAGTAACTTCACTGCCTCCTGTCTTGCCTACAGTCCTCCATCTACATCCATGACTCTGGGAATCCCACAGGCTGAAGCAGAGTGTCTCCTTGAGGACAGAAAGGGAGGGGTCATGCACATATCCCATTCACTCACCCGTATGTATATACATACTATTGCTTTGAAGAGTTCGCTCTTTCCTACAATAGATGACCTTTAAGTTTTCTCAGTTCTTAACAAACGCAAATATTTTGTGGTAGACAGTTTTGACAAGGTTCTACAAACTATTTGCCATGAGGTACCATTTAGTAGTGAACACTAATGTGTTAAAAATCCTCTGAATGAAAAGGCTCAGCATCAAAAGCATCATTATGAAACTAAAAGTTGATCCTCTGTAGTTTTACCATGAAGAACCCAGAGTGCCAGTGGATAACAGTTTTAATGTAGGTGTGTGTGCACTTTGTCCTAGAAAATGGTCATAACAAAACTTGAGATTTGTAGATTTCACCACTGAGTGACATATACCTTTTTTTCAGAGACTCAAGGGAAATCAGTATCAGTCCCAGAGGAGCTGGTAGTGTATGGTCACTCCAGAACATCCAGCTATGCAAGTCAGCAGTCAAAAATCTCAGGTATTAAACACAGAAATAGATACTTATCCCCCAAAAATTATTTTTACACCAATTACACAAATCATAAACATATTTTTCTTTTGTCCTGCAGGTTACAGCTCAAATCACTCCAGTTTAACAGATCTGAGCCATCGGCGGAGCGCGTCAGGAGGATCTGCCTCCACAGGCATTGGCAGCATCCTCGAATCCAGTGATCAACAGGTAGAGAGAGGAGAGAGGGAGAGCAGGTCCACTCCACCAGTCTCTGCAACCTGTCACCATGCACCTGAACACCCCTCTACCCCAGCCAGGGTTCCAAGGTAATATACTCAGTTACAAAAAGTCTAAAATTGACATACATAACTGTAGGTCTTTCCCCATTTTCTGACTTTAAAACTTTTCAATAAAAAAAAAGACTTGTTAATACTTGTAATATTTTACTGTGTTTCTGTTTCTTCTTTAGACATCCCGTTAAACAGAACTCAATGGAGAATCAGTTGAAGAGAGTCGATGCCACCAGGGTGGATGCTGATGACATAATAGAGAAAATCCTGCAGAGCCAGGATTTCAGCCACAGCTTCTTGGACTCCAGTGCAGAGGGTGTGTACGCTTAATCCGTAACTTTGTGCACTTATGGAGGCTGGCTTGGAAAGTTTCCTAACCTCCAGCTGATAGGATCAAATTACTTTGACGCGTTACAATATTACAACACAATGTCTCTTAATACTTCCTTGACATGATGAATGATGATGAGCTGTTTATGATAGCAAATCATAAATTGGACATCAATATGGACCATATTCACATACTTACCAACCTAAATGTTTAGGTTTATTTGATTAAGGACTACAGAAGGTATAATGTTTATCAGTTATATGAAAAACATAATAGTATTCATATAACTGCAGACCATGTGGCTTCCATGTTACAAACCCTAAAGATATGACCAGAGGATAGTTATTTTAAACATTGGAGACTCTCTCCCTCATCATTGAGACCAATGTTGCACACATTTTTTAGTTTCTAAGTGCGTCTTTTGATAGTGCTCTTCAACTATTAACTACCTCCCTGGATGTTCTTTCAAAGATGTAACGTTTATGTCTGCGTGGTTTGTTGTCAGCTGTCTCACCACCTTCCCTACAACATCCCCCAATCAATAGTCATTTATTTTTAGAAATCTGAGAAAGCAAGTGTGAGCCAGGCATTTTCAAAACCAACCATGTGAAATTTTAGCAGTGTCTTTATTTCTAATGTGTGTATGTGTGTGTTGCTGCAGAAGAGGGGCTCAGCTTGTTTGTTGGTCCTGGTGGGAGTACAGCTTTGGGAAGCCAGCACACAAGGTGGGTATGATTGTGTAATTGTGGATTGTGGGTACCACACATCAAGCATTTACAATAAATATAAATTAATTGCAAAAATAATAAGCTTGGATTCTAACAAATAATCTTTGACATGTCATCATTGTTTGAAATGAAAGATACTTTCAAATTCACAATATAGTTATAGTTTTGGACATGAAAGTGTTAGTTCTGTACTGTGATCTGGCCCCACAGCCAGATCAGATAACCACCCGCATTTCCTGTCATGTAACACACTGCGGCATTCTCTTTCAGGGTCGCAGCTGGAGCCTTTGAGCAGGTGGTGATCAAGCGCTAGGCTTTGGGAAGCAAATGTCTGACATAAAGAGTGCCATGTTACACTGATGCTGGGAACACAAGACTTGTTGTGAAGGTGCCATCAGAACTTGATCCCGCCTCACTCCAGGAGATTTAATTTCTCTAAAGCAATCCCTCTGCATCTGTCCTACAACCAGGAAGCCAGGAGAGCCCTCTAGTGTTCAAGAAGTGGAGTTGAAGGCTACGTTATTGGAACATTAAGATGACTGAAGTAACTGACTTACTGATATATTTGTTAGTCTTCTTGTGCTCTATAAAAATGTGAGACAAGAGATTAGAACTGTAATTCCTCTGTTCACACCTTTTTTGTCAAGGAGCTTAGGGTTTTTTCCCTGTTATTTAAAGAGTACATTCAAATATCCAACATAGTTTTACTTTGGTACAATTTAGTTTTTGTTTCACCATTTTACTATGTTAGTTTTATTTGTAAAAAAAAAAAAAAAAAAAAAGAGTGGGTTGTGATTGAATTATTGCATCTGACATCAGGTACAAAAATGTTTCACCTAAACCAGACTAAATACACTTTGTCAGACATAATGTCAAAAAATTTGAACCGTTGTTGTCCTCTTAAAAGCAGAGACATTGCTAATTAGATTCTGTGAGCAGAATGTTATGTAAGATGAGTATGACAGATTGTAACTTTTCACCTTCTCTCTGTGTGATAATTGATAATACGATAAGTGGCTGGACGGGCAGTGTCCGCCCCTGCAGTCTCATATATCTAAAATAGTAGAAAACTAACAGTGTGGAATTTATGTACACTGGTTACAGCACCATTGTGGATAAGTAGCTCGTCAAGATAAACACCTTCACCTGGTTGTGAGGGAGGATAACTGTATTTAAAATACCATGAAGTCTTTATGTTTTGTTCCTTTGTATGATATGTGTATATGATATATCTATTTTGTGTGTGTGTATGTGTGTGTGTGTGAGTGTGTGCATGTGTTGTCTGTAAAATCTAATTATTTTTACCACAGTTTTTGTAAATGTGCCAAACTTAGTAAACTGTATATTTGTTGTCACTTAAGATATCCTATCTGTAGTATGTAAGCTATGGCACATGTAATGAAAGTAAGCTGTGTAAAGCTCATGATGTTTTTAAGAGATATCTATATTTCATTTTTAAGATGCTGGATGTTGATGGTGTATTTATGGCCAAAACTTTTAATAAAAAGGACAGGCACTATGGATATGGAGAACTCCCAGCCACTTTTTGTGTTGCATCTCACTAGTCCTTTTGCAAAAATGGGTTTATGGGGGATAATTTTACCCAGTTATAAAATTTAAGTAAAAAAGAAAAAAGATTAAAAAAGGCAAATAAACTGTTATTATATTTTTTATTCTAGGTAATCATATCACCATAGGAAATCTTAAAAAGAAAATTGAAGTTAAAACAGCAGTTTCAAATTGAAAACTTAAGTTTAAACTGTAGAAAGAGGCATACTGAAGTAACAAATTCGACAAAAATATTTCCGGTTTAGACTAAACACACATTTCAAAGTAAACGTCTACTGAGCATATTGATATGAAAAAAAGTAAACATGTTTTTAAATGAATATATAAATATATGACTGAGTATAAATATATATTAATTACACATTGTCTGTACAGAAGCCTAAGATATATTTATTTGTGCAGTCAAATACTATTTAAATCGTTTGGTTTGTCCGTATATGCTTTTATTTTCAAAACGAAACGCTCACCGTGTTTACGGATCTACAGTTACAAGCAGCAGTCCGTTTAGACTGCACCACCAACGGTACACTTCCGGTTCCACCTCGCAGCAGGACTTAAGATACAACGACGGCGGGAAGTTGTTATCATCAATTTCACCACAAATCAGTATCAACCAAACGGACGAAATTGTTACACATCGACAATTCACTATCTAATATTGATGGCTTTGTAAACGGAAATACGCCAACTGTAAACCAAGTTTAGCGGCGTGGGATTCAGCTAACATGGCTAACGTCGGAAACCAGCTACCAACACAGGCCGTTAGCAAGCCTGCACCAGGAAAACATGGAAATGTACTGCCCCTGTGGGGCAACGAAAAGACTATGAACCTCAACCCAATGATTCTTACCAATGTGCTGTCTTCGCCGTATTTCAAAGTTCAGCTTTATGAACTAAAGACCTACCATGAAGTCGTGGACGAAATCTATTTCAAGGTAACATTAGCGAAAGCTAACCCGCATGCTAGTTAGGTAACCACTGTTCAGCGAAGATAGCGTTACTGTGGCAGCAGTGTGCTGCAGTCGTCAAATATAAAGGGGTAACTGCATCAGACAGCGCTAGTTCAATCTCTTAACTTTACGACCCGATTATTTCAAGTAATTGTGCACGAATTATAACTTTAAATTAAGATAGCTTGCGATTGTTGGCAGCTAGTATAAACATAATCTTTAACCGTCAACGTTACGCCTGGTTTACTCAGAATTTGTTAGTTAATTTAGTATGTGTATTGTTTTCGTGTTTTAGATCAAAACTTAAAGAATTATTTGAACAGTTCAACATAATTCTTGTGGATAGTAGTTAAACTGCTATCAATATGAATGCGAACTTCCACGATGGTCTAAACATTTCTCATGAAGCCTCTAATATAAAAGTCATCAGTGAGGAGTTTTCTGATGTGTATGATAGCAACTTAAATTAAGTAGTGTGTGTTAAATATGGTTCTCTGTGTGCCTACAGGTGACTCATGTTGAGCCTTGGGAAAAGGGAAGCAGAAAAACCGCAGGCCAGACTGGAATGTGCGGAGGGGTAAGTGAGAAGTACGTGCTTTTTATATTCCCCGTATTCCCCATCTTTTACCCCCTGTATATTTTCCTTATCAGTCTGGGAGGTATCTCAAATCATTGTGTTGGAAATCACTTGATATGATTTACAGGTAGGGCAAATTTACACAATTCATTAATACTTGTTTTGTTGAGTACTGTTGTCATAGTCAGGCATGAGGAATAGGTTAGCTGTGGATTATGTACAGTGACATACTTTACAAATATGTCTTCATTTTTGTTAGGTGCGTGGAGTTGGAACTGGTGGTATTGTGTCTACTGCTTTTTGTCTTCTGTACAAACTGTTTACACTCAAGCTGACTCGCAAACAGCTGATGGGTCTGATCACTCACACAGACTCTCCATACATCAGAGCACTTGGCTTCATGTACATAAGGTATGATTTTTTTGTGAGCTTGCAAAATTTAATCACCATAACTCTACTATACGGATGTTACTTATGTTTTGCATGCTATTTTGCATTTAAATTTTGTTTTATTCTTAAAGCCAACACATCTGTGAATTACAAAAGTATCAGTTAAGTGAGTTAATATCTAATAATACAGATTGTAATTACTAATAAACTACCTTTTTTTTAATTGTTAAAGGCAGATTTAATTGCTGCACACAGATCATGAAACATGAAAAAAGTCATTGTCCATATTAACATCAACAGTGAAAATCAGTATCATTGGAACAGGTCCATAAAAACATAATTGAAATCTGTGCAACATCATAACATGTTTATGTGATGCAAATGCTCAAATTGTGCTCTCTGTTTTATTTTACCTCAGATACACTCAGCCCCCAACAGACTTGATCGAATGGTACGACGGCTTCCTGGATGATGAGGAGGTATGTCACCACGGGTAATAATTTGATGTTTCTTTGTCTCCATTAAATACAGTCACACGACACAAGTTAAAAGCTGTACGTTTCCCCCCCTTGTGATGCTCATAGCTGATTTTTCACCTTTGCCTTCATTTGGCTTAATTGTCCCCAGTTTTTGTCCTCTAAACTTGAGTAGCTAGGTTACTTGCTCACTGCTCTGCTGCTGATTTTTATCAGGGTAAGTACCACAATAATGCTGAGTCAATCTTTTAGTCTAATGTGATATCAAGGCATGCTCTCTGTTTTTGACAAGCTTTTTATCAGGACTTGTTGCACAAAACAAAATTTGGGATACATCACAATTGGAGAATTCATACAGACACACACAAACACAACACAAAATATATAACACTTGTCAAATTTTGCATACAGCTATTGTGTTTTGTCCATATTTAATTGAAATATAATTTGATCCCAGACTGTGCAACCAGGCCTCCTCTGATGTTCTGTTGCATTGTTTTTAATTGATCATATGAAATCCTACCCAACTGGTTAATTCCCCTGTTTTTTTCTTTAGATGCCCATTGTGCAGCAGGTGAATTGGATATTGTATCTCAGCACTGTTGGTTTGCGTGTGTGAGTGCAAAGCGGCTGTTCTCTACCATATAAAGTTGATAACTATTCAACTGGTGTGCACTTACCTACCTGTTCCAGTCTGTGCTTACACTGTGGGCATTTTTTATTCTCCCCAAGAGGTCATTGTGTTGTTAGGAGACTGATGAAGGAAGCCAAGGCTTCTCTATCTTTGTCCCTTCAGCTCAATGAGGATTTATCTCAATGTTCTCCCATCCCTTCATTTATGGTCTGTAAAGAGTAGATGCAACCACTTTTTGGAGATGCTTTTTTTTTTTTTTTTTGAACGGATCATCTGAAGGAAAGGGGAGAATCTTTCAATAGAAAAATATAGTAACTTCTGCTTGATAATCAAAGCTCACTTTGTAAATACAGATTCCAGGAACTGCCAGACAGCTTAGATGAGGCAAACTTTTTTGTGATATTTATATTATTGTTTCCTCTAGTAATTAGAAGTAAAGCCAGGCACATTTGATTGATATGAGAGATTAAGCTAGATGAACAGAGGTGAAGGTTCAGTACTTGGTCATCACAAATTGCTTTTTGATATGAGGCAAGATTGAAAAAGCAATCAGATTTATCTACTTCCTGCCTCTGTGTGCTAATTGAGTTTTTCTGTGGCTCTTTCCCAACGTTTGGTTCCAGGAGCTCGACGTGAAGGCAGGAGGTGGCTGTGTGATGACCATCGGAGAGATGCTGCGGTCCTTCCTGACCAAACTGGAGTGGTTCTCCACTCTATTCCCCCGTATCCCAGTGCCTGTGCAGAAGATTATTGACCAGCAGATAAAGGCAAGGCCTCGTAAGGTTGCACAGAAGGAGACGCAGGAGGAGGAAGCCACATTTGCAGAGTCAGGAAGGCAAGAAGCTGGGAGACGCCGCTCCAGGTAAAGGATTCAAATTATTTATTTAACTCAAGCCATGATTGTCTGGAGACTGTTGTCAAAAGTTATTATTGGACTTTAGCCCATACACATCCATGTGTTTGGCTTTAAGCCCATACGTGTGTGTGTAATATAATATAATTTATGTATATGTAATATATAATATATTATATAAACTGTAATTAATTAGACTAGAAAGTTTAATTGCTTGAAGCTTATGGTACCTGTGTTTCCAGGACACCCAGACGGACACCGAGCCCCCGAAGGTCGCCCAAACGGTCAAGGAGCAGGAGCCACCATCGTGAGAGGGACCGCCATGGCCCCAGCTTCGACCGAGAGCTAGAGAGGGAGCGGGACCGGCAAAGGAAGGAGAGGGAGGGCAGGGACCGAGATAGGGACAGAGGGGACCGAGGGGACAGGGAGAGACGGCGGTCCCGCAGTGCAGACAGGAACCAAGACAGACGAGAGCGTAAAAGAAGTCACAGTGGCAGCCGGGACCGAAGAAATGAACGCAGAGACAAAGAAAGAGACGGCGGGGATGATAGGAGCAGGAGGAAGGACAGGGATCACCATAAAGATAGAGGCACTGAGAGGGAGAGGTCCAGGGATAAGAAGAGCAGGGGAGAGACTGAAGACAGGAGGCATAAAGACGACAGGGAGAGGCACAGAGAAGAGAGGAAGGCCAAAAGGTCGAGCCGGAGTCGAAGCAGGGAAAGGAGGCACAAAAGTGGAGAGGAGAAGAGCAGGAAAAGAGAGCGCAGCCACAGCAGAGAGAGAGACAGGGAGAGAGACGGAGAACAGCGTTCTCACAAACGTAGTCGTAGCAAAGAGAGGAGTCATCATCAACGCGAGTCCAGTAATGACCATAGTAAACATAGTGAACGCAGAAGGAGTCAGAGCACTGAGTAAATGTTGCCTTGCAGCAATATTACTTCTTCTACTCCCTGTGTTTTTCTTCCTTTTTTCTACCCAGTTGTCTGGTCTGTCACTTGTGCTAAAAAATAGGAATGTTAGCACTTTGGACATCTGGAGTTGTTGTCTTTGGCCAATGTAATGTTGCTTTACGTTATATGTTTTTCTGCCTTTTTCACTCCCAGTTAGACCATTGTTAGTCTTCACTTGAAATTTGGAAAGTGGCAAAAATGGCATTTTAATTTTCTATGGTTCATTGTTTTGCCCCAGGACGATATGGGTTTGTATATAATGTTTTGGAAGCTGTCTACACATGATAAGTGGTCAGAGTTGCATTCACCGCTGGGTTGGGCGCAGTCCGTGCTGAAAGCCCAGCGCAACACTGTCGTCATATAATTTATAAAGAATAACTGTTATGTACAGGCTGTACAAAAGCCAATACACACCTTTTTTAAAAATTTGACTAATACTACAGTGCATATGTCTGGAATTTCTTTATACTGAAGCTTCTTTGTCCGCTGTATTCTGCTTAAACATGCTTTCAACAGTCCAAAGTGAGCGGTTAAAGTTAATATTTGAGCAAAGCGGCGATGTGGCCCAACGGTTGCTCAAGCCAGCGCAAAGTATTTCTGTCGATGATCGTGTGTAGACAGCCTGAGAATGTTTTAATCCTCCAAAGGGCAGTATGCAAAGGGTAATTTTTACCACACACACTTGTGCCCTGCTTGTGTTGTGATTGGGTTATTGCTCTGTTGCATTTTGTTTTCTATTAAAACACTTTTATGAACAACCTGTATTGTTTTTTTAAAGGAAAAGGGCATTCAAATGTCAGTAGAAACTGAAGCATATCACAGGTATTGAGTGGAAATACAGAGGCAGAATGCAAACTATTTTTGGTACTTTTATTAGAATGTAGTCTGAAAATAATTTCCACGTTAAATATACATTCAAAAGTGGCAAAAAGTAAATACTCTAGACACTTCCTGATATATTACCTTTTAAGATGACCAATATATAATTTACAAAAGTGAATAAAATATAAAAAGCAGGAGGAACAAAGCCCTACATATAAATGTATAACCTCAACCAACAGCAGTAAAACATGTATCTCTAAAAGGTTTTTACACAAGTACAAATTAGAAGAACGTCAAATATTTAGGGCCCAGGCTTCTATTTGGAAGACATCTACCTAATATGTCCCTCCTGGGTGTTAAATAGTCTTAATGTTTCATTTCATGACCAACATGCACTAAAACAACTGTGCAACTTATGGTAAACAGGCAGAATTGTAAATGTCAAAGCAACCTACACTATCCCCCATATCCTACCAGATCCAAGTTATTGTGAATTATGAGTAAATGTCAAACAAGCTGCCATTTTGACAGTAAAGTCATCACATTTAACTGGGAGATGCGTGTACAGACCTCTTTTTTGTCTACAGAAGTGCTTCCCTTTACTGGGGAAGCCCTGCTCGTATTTGCACACACACGGGCTCTGACTCTGGTCCACTAGCGGCCGCGTTGCTGGCCGACACAGAGAAACAGTAGGTAGAGTTCGGGCTCATATCAGTGAGAATTATATTCTCCCCATACACTGTTAGTTCCTGAGGTTTACTGGATCTGTCCTGCTTCTTGATCACCAGGCTGTAGTGGGAGGCAGCATCCACTTGAGACCACTCAACAAAAATAACTGTTGACATTGCTTGTGTGACATCTAGCATGGGAGCCGAGAGGCCTCCTGTTGGGGGAAAAACAAACCAGAGTTGTGAATTAGATCCCAGCTGACTCATGGGTTGTTTGTCCTGTAAATGAGGACTCAGTTGAGATAGCATGCAAAGTATAACCAAACCAAACAACTTTCTAGACAATGGCCATCAGCCCTCAAAAAATCAGTGCAACATGAAGGAAAAAAACCCAATTGTTTTCTTACAAATACTCACCATTCTGCATTTCACTGAGATCTCTCCTCCTGCGTCCTTGTGGTACCACTAAAGAGAAAAGGTTTACATGACTTAGTTTGTTCTAAAAATACAGTATAATGCATCTTTTAACACACACACATCAGTTTCCTACCATTTGTGACACTTTTAGCTTCACTTTCTCCAGCTGTGTTGCTGGCTGTGATCACCAGGTGACTGGAGGTGATGTTGGACAGAGAGCAGGACAGCCCCGTGACGCTGCATAACTGAGCCTTTGGTGTAACACTGTTGTCATACACGGTGTATGTGGTGGCAAACACTGACGCGTTCCATGAGATTGTGGCAAAGGAGCTGTTACCACTGTACAACACTCCTGGTGGGGGACAAGGAGCTGGGAGAAGAGAAATTATAGTTAGTTAAAGCAGCTGGAAACATGATTATAAAAGTCATGTGTTTCCCTATAACCTGAAATATTCTTTGTTAAATGAGCAACAACGGCAGAACAACATTCTGACTTGTTACAGCAGGAAAAGCACTGGTTAATAACATTAACATTAACTGCTTCTGTTCTGTTCAAGTGTCCCTGTAAGCCATGACAGCGAATCAGCCTGCACAGTACTGAGCAGTGCTGGAATGTAACAAAGTACTCACACTCTGTGCTAAAGTACACATCAGAGGTACTTGTACTTTGCTTGACTGTTTCCATTTTCTGCTACTTCATGTTTCTGAAAGTATTGTTACAGATAAAGATACCCAAGCTGATTTATAGCCATTCTGCAACAGCTTGGGACTAGGTGTTTAAAGGCAACATTTTACTGTAATGACATGTTAAAATGTTGTCCATAGAAATGTGCATTGAGACCTTCATTTATTGAAAAAAGGTTGTGTGTTATATATTTTCCTGTACAATTTCTACCTCTTCTAGTTTGGCCTTTACCTGTGCTGACTTTCAAACTCATTCATCACAAAATACTGTGTATAGAACTCATGACCTCACTTTCTTTACCCACAATCCCACTGTATCATCAGATTAGCAAGGTTGTGTCCGACATCACTCACTCATTCACTCCTCCCTACTCACTACCCAGGGAGTGCTATGTAGAGCACTATATAGTGAGCTCATTGGTAAAATGTAAACACTCTTTCGGACACTAATCAGGTCATCTTCTCCGCACCGTTTTTCTGTCTTCCAGTGGGAGCGCAATGCATGATGGTATATATTGCTTGGTTAGTGACCATTGGTTGTACACTACTTTTCATGATGCATTGTGGGATACTATGAGTCCACTATATAGGATGTAATAATTCTCACTATACATTCAGACAGCACTATAAAATTGCAAACTCACTATATAGTTGACTATATAGGAAGTAGTGAGTGATTTCAGACACAGGAGTTTTGACAGGAAAAGCACAGGTGTAGCTGATGATGCTGATGATGGTTTCAGCTAATTAGTCGATATTACTCACAGCTGCATGTAACAAGTGAAAGAGAGAGGTCTACTTTCAGGTATCTGTGGCTCTGTGGACATCCTCACTCAATTCTCTATCAAGAGATCCTATGTTTTGATATCTTTACCCATACTCCACTCCAATTGTTGAAGTGTAAAAGGTAAAACCGTGTTTGAACAGTACTAAGTTCTAAGTGTAATCTACCTGTTGTTCCACTGAGAGACACAGACGGGTCGCTGGTACCAGCACCGTTCCTGCTCTGCACTGTAGCGTTGTAGGATGAACTGCAGGGGAGAGGAATCTCGAAGTACGTCCTTTGTGTCCAAAAAGAGGAGAGCTCGAACAGGGCCTGGGTGTCCCCCAGCAGACTTCCTGTTAGCGCCAGAATGTACTCAGTGTCTCTGCAGGAGATCTGTGTCCAGTTGAAGCGCATCACCTGGATCTCCATCTGCATTGGCAGCAGCTGCACCTCAACAGCGTCTGGAGGACAGGGAGCTAAGGCAGAGAGAGAGAGGACGAATGTATTACTTCATTTTTAAACAAAAACATTACATGGTATTAAGCGTTTGAGAAGTAACACACAGCTCGTATACCTGCTCCCCTCTGCACTGGGTCACTGAAGGAGCTGTTGCATGTACCATCTGAGGCCTGGACGGAGAAATTGTAAACGGTTCCGCAATCAAGACCCTCGATTGTGCAGGTGGGATTTGTGCTGTGACAGTGCAGCATGTCTCCATTCCCAGACTGGGCACAGCCATAGTAGTCAACAGCATTATCTCTCGGTGTCCATGACAGCAGCGCAGACTGGTTGTTACAGTGGAATGAAACTGAGAGTCCAGCTGGCTGGCAAGGACCTGGATAGAAAAATATCAAATTCTTAGTGTGCTGAGACTGGTATGATTTACTCATAATGGGTCTCTTGAATCAAGTCAATACATTAATATTCTTTATGTCTTTTTGGCAAATACCTGTATTTAGTGTTGCATTTTGACTGGCCTTGCTGGAGCAGTTTTCATGGCTAGCAGTGACGACCACTGTATACTGCTGGTCGCAGTGGAGCTCTGACACGCTGCAGTTACTGGAGGTGGTGTTGCAAGTATGCACATGTCCATCTCCACCCATAGCGACAACTTGGTAGCTTTCAGCAACAGAAGAGGGAGTCCAGGACACCAGTGCACTGTGGTCCTCACAGGAGCTGCTTACCATCACGTTCATGGGTGGACAGGGCTCTGGTAAGAGGAAATAAATCTGTATTATTAAAGATTAATAGTTATAATACACAACAGAGTAGGGTGTGAAAGGGTTAAATTGTTATATGGCGGATGTAAACAATACAGATGTCTAATTAAATATTAATAAGTGACAGATGTTTTGTAATGTGTGACAACAAACAAATAAACAAAAACATGTACCCATGCTAACTCTGTAGGGTGGACTTCTCATGCTGCTGCACTGGTCTGATGAAGCAGCTACAATGATGGTGTAATAAAGGTCACATCGTGCTCCATACAGGTAGCAGGTAGTGCCCGTGTTATTGCAGGACAGGTACGTGTGGTCGCTAGCTTCTGCTGTGGCAGTGTATACTGTGTTTCCACTGCTGCCCTCCATCAGTTCCCACACGACGAGGATGGAAGAATTGTGGCACTGAGGGAAGGCGGTGATGCCAGACAGGGAGCAGGGGGCTGGGGGGAGATGCAGATTTCCTTAACTGTGACACTGTAGCATGAATTAACATTGGGAATGACAAAAAAAAAAAAATGGCACATTTTTCTCACTAGGACTGAAATCTGTTACCTGTCTGCAAGTCGATGGTGGAACTTGGCTGACTCTCACACTGGCTGTTTTTAGCAGTAACACTGAAGTTATAAAGTACACCACAGGCCAGGTCTTCCACCTCACATGTAGTGTTGCTGGAAGTGGTGCAGTTGGCTGTATAGTCCTCTCCACCTGCAGCTGACACAGTGTAGCAGTCCGCCCCTGGAGCAGCGTGCCATGATATCCAAGCGGAATTGGTCACACAGTCTAGGTTGCCTCTGATTCCCTGAGGCTGGCAGGGGGCTAAAGAGCAGATAGAAAAGTTAAATCGGGGACTGGTTGGACGGATTTATGTAAGGATGGACGACTTTGTAATGTTTTCATACCTGACATGATGCTGTGGGTCTGACTGTGCTGGCTGCGGCAGTCACCTCGGACAGATGTGACCTGAGCAGTGAATGTTTTCCCGCAGGTCACATTGCTGATGGAACATGCTGTGTTTGTGGTGTTGCATGACTCAATGATTCCTCCATTTTCT
Source organism: Seriola dumerili (assembly GCF_002260705.1). Classification (NCBI taxonomy): domain Eukaryota; kingdom Metazoa; phylum Chordata; class Actinopteri; order Carangiformes; family Carangidae; genus Seriola; species Seriola dumerili. The sequence continues at coordinate 5,449,495 of NW_019174481.1, forward strand.
GCCATTACTGAAACCAGGAAGTGGTCAGCTTCTCTGACGGCATCCCAGGAAACTGTCAGGTCATTTGAGGAACAGCTGAACTGGGCGCTCACGTTCTGAGGTGGGCAGGGGGCTAGGAATAAGAAGGCAAACTCATTACTTAGCAACGATTTTTAAGTTGAAAATGTTTGGTATGCACAGCACCAAAGTATAAAACTGTAACTGTGTATTAGAGTGTGTCCGCTGGTACTGTATCTCTCACCTGAGTTTAATATCAGTGCCTCGCTTGGGATACTAGAGCAGCTGTCGTCCATAGCAACTACCTCAACGGTGTAGCGGCTGCCACATGTGAGGTTGTCAAGGCTACAGTTGAGGTCAAAAGTCTCGCAGCTCACGTTGCCATGACTACTGCGGGCTGTCACTGAGTACTGTAAAGCCCCACGACTGGCAGACCAGGACACAACAGCAGTGTTGTTGGCACAGTCCATCACCACTGAGACATTAGTGGGAGCACATGGCACTGTAGAGAAAGAAGAGTTAGTCAATACACACTGAGAGAAGAGTGTGTAACAACACAAAGTTGTTGTTGAATTCAGTTAAGCAATAAATAATGTATATATGTGTATATAAGTGATACAATTTTTAGATCATCCTCCAAAAAAGTAATGAATAGTTCACCAAAAAAGTCAGTATTTTTAACTGTTAAACACGATGTCACTTTATCACTTTACCTTTACCATAATCATTATTTTTCCATGACTATCAATCATATTTTGAGTGGATTTCCATTCAGTGTGCTCCAACAAATTTTAACAGACAAAACTAATTTGAATGATATTAATAAGAATGGAAAACAATAGCTCTTGATTACCAGGAGATGGAATAGAAACAAATGTGCTGTTTATGGACTGTTCACATTTTAGCCTATTTATGATAGCATTGCTTGTATGAAACTATGTTTCCAACAATCGAGCATATGTTTTCCCCTCCAGCCATTTAATGCTCACCTGACTGCAGACTGGTGGTTTCATTGGAGACTGTGTTACACTGTTGGTTGGAAGCTGTGACTGACACAGAGAAGTTGTACCCACAGGTAAGGCCTGGGAAGCTGCACTGATTAGAGTCGGACATGCACATTTCTGACATGCCAGTGTCAGTCTGCGTGGTGACGGTGTAGTAGTCTGACCCATTGCTGGCCTGCCATGTGACCATGACGATGCCAGAGAGGCAGTCCTGCATGGTAGAGACTCCTGAAGGTGAACACGGCCCTGGAGAAAAGACATGCAAGTTAATTTTAGATTTCTTTTAGTTAGATTCTATCTATCTATCTATCTATCTATCTATCTATCTATCTAACTATCTAACTATCTAACTAACAGTTTGCCTCTTAAAGTAAACAAATCTCACATGTGATACTTTGACATACATGTATAAAAGGTGTTTAACTTACATGTCTGTACAGAAACCGGTGCACTGGAGCTGCCGGGACAGTGCTGGCGGTACGGTGTGACTGTGAGGCTGCAGTTTTGTCCACAGGTGCAGTCAGAGACGTGAGCTGTGGTGACATTAGTGGTGAGCCCTGTAGTTGTGTTTCCTGCCTCAGCTGATACCAGGTACAACTCTGTCCCGTTACTTGCATCCCAGCTCAGAGAAACCACGTTCATATTGCAGTCTACTGAGGCAACCAAATTCTGGGGCACACAGGGATCTGGAAGAATGGGTATGTTGTTAAAAAGATATTCAACCATATCTAGTTCTTATTGGTGATTTCAATTATTCTGTACATTTATTATTTATTTGGTAACATTTTAATTAATTGGTTTGTAAATTATTAATATTTCCGAGGAACTTTCTTGGAAATAACTGTAATTTGGTCCAACTACAGGGAAAATAGGACTGTCCTTTATTCTCTTTATACATAGTTCTCTCCAGGGGACTTCAGAAAAATTATTAATAAATTACAAACAGAAAATGAATCATTGCGATTATTCATACAGAACCTTTCTGGACAAATGTTGCGTAACATACCCATATGGATGACTGAGCTGTTGCTGGGCAGGCTGGTGCAGTTGTCATCCTTTGCTCTCACTACAACCGTGTAGTCCTCCCCACAGTGCAGGTCATTCCAGGTGCAGGAGGTGGTATTGGTGAGACACTGGTGGGTGTGTCCATCAAGGCCAGTCGCTACGGCAACATATGATTCGGCGCCATCACTGGGCCCCCAGCTGACAGATCCCATGTTAAACTCACACTGCACATAGGTCTTCACATCCCAGGGGATACATGGGGCTGTGGAGAGAGGAGCGGTGTAAACACACACACACATACACACACAGTGACAAACAACATTTCATTTAATGTACGTGCATAACGAGGTATAAAATACAAATCGTACAGGTTTTGAAGAAGGCAGGGCTGCTGTGGTTGCTGTCACACTCGCTGCCTTGTCCTTGCACAGTAACATTGTAGTCCTGTCCACATGGCAGAGTGGCTGATAGAAGGGTCTGGTTTGTGTTGTAGATCCTCATATATCCAAGGCTCCCTGTGGCTGTAACCAAGTAATTCATAACACCGCTTGCTTGGTGCCAGGTGATCTGGACCTCCTCACTTTGACAGAGCGCTTGAGCAAACACAATCACAGGCTGGCAAGGCTCTGAGAGGAGCGAGAGGAAGAAAAAAAGGAGTAAAACACGATTACAAACAGAGGAAGGAGTACTCATTCTGTAAAGGTAGAAACACTACATGAGCTGAAACAATTAGTTCAGTGACTTAATCCATTATTGTTTTAGTATAAGTTTAGACCGCTTGATTAGCAGATTGCCAAAACATCAATCAGGACTAAAACTAGATTATCAATTTATTGTAAGTGAGTGATCTTTTTTAACAAATATTCCAAATGTTTGATGGTTCCAGCTTCTCAGATGTGAGGATTTGCTACTTTTTTCTTGTTTTACATTATAATACAGTGTTTGGATAGTATAGTATTTGGACTGTTGGTCAAATGAAAAGACAAGAGTTGTTTGAAGACAACACTTTTTTTGTGATTTATGGACCAAACAATTATCGTTCAGTCAAGAAAATAATTGACAAATTTATCAATAAGAGAAATAATAATTGTTACTTTCAGCCTTAATATAATATATGTCAAATACTTTGCTACAAGTAAAATTAACTGAAAAAATTACTTGTGTAATATTAAAATTCTAAGTTAAGTAGTAGTGTCTCAAAACTGTACTTGTGTAAGTGCACTTATACTACTTAGACCAAAAAGTACCTGTTTGGATGGACACAGTACTACTGGCCTGGCTGTAGCAGCCTTGGCTGTGAGCTGTGATAGTAAAGTTGTACGTCTCTCCACAGACCAGACTGTGGAACTGACAGGTAGAGCCTGTAGAGTTACACTTCTTCACCCCTCCTCCTGATGCCTTGATGGCAGTCGCTATGTACAGTTCAACATCAGACCTCTCCTCCCAGGACAGAACTGCAGTGCGGGAACCACACTGCAGGTCAACAGCTACACGCTGAGGCGGACAGGGACCTGAGGAGAGGTGTGGAAGGATAAGGGTCAAATAAAACCCAAACGAACAACTGTTACTAATGAGGACCAACTGTGAACAATCGACTCACGTGTGGTGAGGTTGGCGTGCGTCGGTGCTGTGAGGCTGCACTGTTGGTTGCTGGCAGTGAGGCTTAGGTTGTAGGTTTCCCCGCAAGTTAAACCTGTCACATTGCATCTATTCTGCTGAGTTGTACACAGAGTCTGAAGACTCCCACTGACAATAGCTGTCAGGGAAACGTTTGCTGTGCCATAAGTAGAATTCCAGGACACAACTGCGGCACCATCAGAGTTACAGTTGACTTCTACCTCTACCTCTCTGGGCAGGCACGGAGCTGAGGAAACAGCACAAGTATGTTTATGAATGCATGCAAAAAAACAAAAAAATCCAAAATGGAGGGAAAATCATGTATGTACTCATTATGTCATCACCTGATGTAAGAGACACCGCAGTGCTGTCAGAGCTGTTGTACTGCCATCCCAGGGCCTTGACCCAGACGCTGTACACTGTGCCACACATCAGTCCTGAGACACTACAGTGGGTGGTTGTGGCAACACAGGACATGTAGTGGCCATTTTGGTTGTCAAAGTAAGCGACATAGCCCACGGCGAGGTCACTCTGCTGCCAGGAAACAGTTGAAGAGAGCTGTTCACACGCCATATTGGCCTGAACGTTGGTGGGTGGACAGGGTTCTGAATCAGGGGATAAGACACATTTAAGCATGAAGGAAAGACATACAGAGCCATACCTGTACATAGTGAAAGGATTCAGCCATTTCACATTTCTTCCCAACCACACACCTGTCATGAGGCGGTAGGGTTCAGAGGTCACAGTGTTGTTGCAGGCCACATTTTGTGCCATCACAGTGACGTTGTATATCTGACTACACTGCAGGCGACTCAGGCGGCAGCTGTTGTTGGTGGTGTTACAGGTGACCCTCGAGCCCTGGTCAGTCACAGCCTCAGTGGAGTAGGAGCTGGCACCACCTGCTGCATCCCACATCACCTGGGCAGTGCTCACATTGTAGTGGACAGAGAGATTTGTAGGAACACAGGGCTCTGGGGGGAGAGAGAGAGTTAACATAGAGGTAGCTAAATTCAGTGTGATGAAAATTAAATAGGAACAACAATAAACCTGACATGAAAAACAGTTTACTCTTGGTATCCCACAAACACCACAGCTGACATGCAACAAACACACACAGGTGAACGTACTGTACCTGTGGTGAGGTATCCTGCCATTTGAGCAGTGCTGTTGCAGGTCTCTCCCAGAGCCATCACAGTGACATTGTATTTCTGTCCGCACTGCAGAGAGCTCAGCTCACAGTTGGTGTGATTGGCGGCGCAGCTGGTGGTGTGGCCTGATGAAGCTGTGAGCTCAGCAACATAGGACGAGGCTCCAACGCTGGGCTGCCAGGATATGGTAGCAGAGCGGGCCTCACAGTCCATAATGGCTTCGATGCTGCTCGGCTGGCAAGGCCCTGTGGGATCAAGAAGAATATGACTATGAACATTTATAGCCAAATCATATCTAACATTTTATGGTGAAGATAATCTAAGCTCAAAGATCCGCCTACTACTACTTTACCACTGTAGCAGCCATTACACCTAACAGTTTCCAGTTGTACAGTCGGTCAGACTTACACATCAGCAACTGTTAGACAGATTTCCATAAACTCATGTTCCCCAGAGGATGAACCATAATGTCTTAATGATCCCTTGAGTTTTCCTCTAGCACCACAGTGAGGTTGACTTTTAACATTGCCCCGGTGAGCATGCTAGCACTGCTGTGCCTTACGGATCTTAAGGCTCGTTATGCAATTATAGCATCTTTCAAATGATTCTGTCATCATATGTTTGGTTTGTAGAAAGAATGGGGAAATGGGTGCAGTCTGTCTATTGCTTTCAGCTCAGAAAGTGCACATAAATGAGCATCGCTGCCTGCTACAGTGTCTTTTCTGATACTACGGTTGAGCATTGCCAAACTTTGTGGCTCTCTGAATTGTTACTTCAGAATCACAGGGCCAGTCATCAACTAGAGTCTCCTTTCCAACACTATGGCCTATATATTAGTCTGTCCCACAGAGGTTTATCAGACTTGCTTGCTTACTTGCTGCAGCTCCTTCAAAGATGCTGCTGTTTGCTTGGATCACTGTACTCTTGTCTGTACATATTAGTGGATGCATGTTAAGTATGTCTTTACCTGATGTAAGCGACACCACCGTGCTGTCAGAGCTGTTGTACCGCCATCCCAGGGCCTTGACCCAGACGCTGTACACTGTGCCACACATCAGTCGTGAGACACTACATTGGGTGTCTGTGCCAGTGCAGGAAGTGTAGTGGCCACTGTGGTTGTCAAGGTAGGCGACATAACCCACAGCGAGGTCGCTCTGCTCCCAGGAAACTGTCGCAGTAAGATGTTCACATCCCATATTGGCCTGAACGTTGGAGGGTGGGCAGGGTTCTGAATGAATGGAAAACAAGCATGTAAACACGGAGAAGAGGCATTGCCATAGTTACACAGAGCCATACCTGTACACACACCCCTTTTCCGATCATGTAGCTAACCTGTCATGAGACGATGGATTTCAGACGTCAAACTGTCACAGGCCAGATTGTGTGCAGTCACAGTCACGTTGTAGATCTGACTACACTGCAGGCCATTCAGGAAGCAGCTGTTGTTGGTGGTGTTACAGCTGACTGTGGAGCCCTGGTCAGTCACAGCTTCAACAGAGTAGGAGCTGGCACCTGCTGCTGCACCCCACATTGCCAGGGCAGCGCTCACATTGTAGTGGACAGAGAGATTTGTGGGAACACAGGGCTCTGGGGGGAGGAAATGATAATGTAGTTGTCATTTTGTGTAAGTAAAATGACTATTTATAGTCCAAACTTTTGAGTTCTACTCACCTGTAGCGAGCATGGCTGGGGCACTGGCAGGTCCAGGACAGCCTGTGTGCATTGCCTCCACAACAACAGAGTACTCCTGTCCACAGACCAGGCTGTTAAGGTTACAGGCTGTCCCCATGTCACTGCATGAGGAGTTGTGTCCGTCAGCGGAGGTTGCCTGGACGCTGTAGGCTGTGGCTGCAGCTGTGCTACTCCAGCTGACCAGAGTGTTACGTGTGGTACAGTTAAGTTTAGCTGACACACTGGTGGGAGGACATGGAGCTAGAGAAATAGAGAGGTGCAGTTGAGAAAAGGGGACCAGTAACAAAAATAGACACTTTTTAGTTATAGGATAGGGAAAATACGCTTATTTACTTTCTTGCCACGAGTGATCAATGCTACTCTCACCTTTGTATGCTAAATATGAAGCCAGCAGCTGCTTAGGTTAGCTTATCATAAAGACTGAAAACAGAGGGAAACTGCTACTGCACCTACCAGCACCTGTGAATCTTGTGTTACTTTTGGACACAGCCAACCTGCTGCTAGTGTTAGCTTCATATTTACCATACACACATGACAGTGGTATCAATCTTCTCATTTTAGCAAATAAATGTATTTCCCAAAGCATCAAATTATTCCTTCAGGAAATGGTTATCAAAATAAAGTTGTTGAGTGTACCAGTGATCTTCTCTATAGGGGTGCTTATTTCGCTCATGCACACATTAGTGTGTCCCATCACAGTGAAAGTGTAGCGTTGACCACAGCTCAGGGCCAGGAAGGAGCAGCTGCCCTCAGTGGAGTCGCACGTCGAGTTAACACCTGAAGCGGAAGTGGCTTTAACAGTGTAGTTCTGTGTTGTGCTGCTCTGGTTCCACTTTACGGTCATGACGTTGCTGCTACAGTTCTGGTCAACAGTGGTGTTCTCAGGTTTACAGGGAGCTGGAGGTGTTTGAAAAAAAGAGAGGACGTTTTCTGTTAAAATCCTATTATTTATTCTTCAGCAGCATAATTTTTTTATATTGATTTTATATATAAGTTCTGAACATGAAAGCGATGCACTCACCAGACTGAACCTTGTAGTCAGAGCCTGCGATGATGCTGCAGTGGATGGAGGAAGAGGTGACAGCCACCTCATAGACTTTGCCACACTGCAGGTCATAGATGGAGCAGGAGTTGGAGGTTGAGTTACAGGAGGCTCTGTGTCCGTCAGTGCTGATGGCCCAGGCGGTGTAGTCGTCTGAGCCTGCAGTCTGTGTCCAACTCACATTCATCACATTTGTGTTACACTCTACTTCTGCTAGGACATCTTCTGGGAGACAGGGAGCTGCAGGGGGACAGTTTGATCACAGATAAGCACATGTGCTGCCAGTATAGGCATACAGATGAATTTGCGGTGTCATAGATAAGTGTTTTAGAATTGGTGATAACATATTCATAGATTTCCCCAGGATATGGTTACTGCCTTCTTTTAATCTTGATCTATAAGGGCTCATTTTGGATACATCGTCATTGGCGATTAAACGAATGTGAATATTAAAAGTTGCCTATGTACATGTTTGCCTATAGGTGTAAGCTTGTGCTCATTTCTCACCAGAGTCAAAATGAATATCAGCATGTTTAGTGCTGTTGCAGCTCTCTGTGGAAGCCACCAGTGTGGCGGAGTATGAGCGGCCACAGTGAAGCTTTACAGCGCAGGAGGTGTCATTGGAGGAACAGGAGGCTACGTGGCCTTGCTCTCCTGTGACCTCGACAGTGTAGAAACCTGCTCCAGTGCTCTCAACCCAGGAGAAATTCCCTTTGTTTGTCCCACAGTCCACACGAGCAGTGAAGTTGGTGGGCTGACAAGGGGCTGAAGAGAGAGGAAAAATGACACTAAATATATGTTGATTTTAGGTTATGATTTTTTTTTTTTTTTTTTTACTGCAGCTGTTGCCATAGAAACACATTCTACCTGTGCTTATTTCTATGGGTGGACTGTAGCTGCTGCGGCAGTTTCCATCCTGTGCTGCCATGCGGAAAGCATATCTCTGTCCACACATCAGGTTGGTCAAAGTGTGTGAAGTGTTAGAGGTGGTGTGTACTGTAGGAGGGAGACTGCTGCTTGTCATCTCAGTTTGTAAAGTGTAGGTGGCCCCGGACACAGAGCTCTGGTCCCATGTGAGGGTCAGGATGTTGGTATCACAGTTGACCTGGCCCGTCAAGTTAGTAGCCGGACACAGAGCTGGGATGATACATAAGGAAGTTGAAATTAATTTCTTGTGATTAAACCAACCTGAAGACAGAAACATCATATCAAAGAGCCTGCTGCAGTTTCCTCTCACCTGTTCTTAGCACCACGGCTGAGCTCGGCTCGCTCCAGCAGCCCCTGTCCACAGTTACTACCGCAACAGAGTAGGTTTCCCCACAGTGGAGGTCAGTGAAATTGCATGAGTTGGAATAGTTTGAGCTGCAAGTGTGAGTGTGTCCATCATCTGCAGTTGCTGTTGCTATGTACATCTCTGCCCCTGTGACTGGAGACCAAGAGACAATGCTGTCCTCACAAACTGGAGACACGGTGACATTACTGGGAGCACAAAGACCTGTGGAAAAGGGTATAAAAAAGGGTTTAATATTTCTTTCTGAACAGAGATGTAACGGTTAGATTTTGGATATCAAGTCTTTGTGCACCTGCTCTAAAGCTGTAAATGGCACTTGGGTTTCCTGTGCATGTCTTGGAGTGGGGTGTGACTGTGATGCTGTAGGTTTCACCACAGTGGATGTCAGGTACTTTACAGCTGGTGGTGTTGGTGTGGCAGTGGTGTGTGTGTCCATCCTGGCCCGTCACTGTCACATTGTATCCTACAGCACTGGGGCTTCCTTCCCACATCACCAGGGCTGAGTGATTTGAACACATTAGAGTGGCGCTCACATTTTGCGGGGCACATGGGACTGGGGAGAGAAAAAGAAAGGATGGATGACAATGAAGTTACAAACATAAAATGTATCAACTGACATTATGTGCTTTATCCAGAATAATAGGAGTAGTTCTAGTAGTAGTGCTTTCTTGCCAAGAGTATGAGAAGATGGATACTACTCATGTTTTTGTGCTAAATATAAAACTGGGGCCAGCAGCCAGATAGTTTAGCTTAGAATAAAGACGGGGGGAGAGGGGAAACTGCTCACCGGGTAACAAAATCTTTGGCGCTTCTCTGTTCTTTCTTTTGGTAGCTGGTTATGTGCACATTAGTGCATGTGAGTCCCTCCTTACAAGGGACCGCCCACCCACAGATCACACAGTGCTGTAAACAGCCTGCAGGTGAAAGACACCTTCCAGCATTACCTTCACTGTAGAAACCACGTTTTTGAATGAAAAGCCCGACAAAGAAAAAAATAAGACAGGAGTGGCCATTGGGACTACAGGCTCAAATCCTGGTCGGCTGTCAGAACATCTATAAAGTTTTTACCGGCTTCTTCAGTTTCAGTCCAAGGCTGATTTTCTTTCCCAGTCCAACCATGGAGCCAATACTGGTCTGGCTTTACCGAGATGGAGAGCCTTGGAGCTGCTTAAGGACTTCAGCTTGACTCGGAACTGGCTTTTCTTCTTCTCATGTGTAAGTAACTTGATGGCAACATAATGTAACATGTTTGTTTTCATTAGTGACGGCTACAGAAGGAATGATAAAGTTAGCTAACTTGCTATTAGCCATTTTATGACTGTCTTCGTAGGTCATGCTATGGCTAGCTGGCTTACTGCCAGCATTACCATGGAGCTTCCTGGCAATGCTAGCGCGGGCTAATAGTTGTGGCTAGGTAGTTTTGTTGTTGGCTGTCATACAGGGCAACTTTATTCGTTTGTTTTGATCTGAGATGATGGTGAGTGTAAAAACCCAAGTTGTGGTTTTTCAGCGTTTATGTGCTGGACTAAAAAAATATATTAAACAAAAGGACATGTAACGTGCTAATTGTTACGTTTCATAGGTGCAGCTAGGTGGTTTCGTCTCCAGTTTTTATATTAAGCCCTGCTAACTGGCTGCAGGATTAGGGTCAGTTGTTGGCTGTAGGTAAATTTTTACAAAACTATCAGTCTTCTCATCTGACTCGTGGCATGAGATAAGCATATTTCCAAAATATCAGACCACAGCTTTAAAACCATATATCTTCTGTACCTCTGTGACAGTTCACTTTTACAACAGCAATTACCTGTTTCAAGGGGTTGACTGACACTTGGGGTGCTGTCGCACTGCGCCCCCTGAGCCTGGACTGTTACATTGAAATCCAAGCCACAGGGAAGATTTTGGAACATACAGCTGGTATTTGTAGTCTGGCAGCTATCCTGATGCCCTTCTCCTGCTACCTGAGCCAGGTAGCTGAGGCTTCCCACAGGGTCAGTCCAGCTAAACACTGCCGTGTTGGTGCCACACAAATACTGCTTAGATGTGACAGTTGGAGGACACGGGGCTGAAACAAAATCAAAAGATTCAGTATAAAGACAAGTGTTTACCTGGTGAAAGAAGCAAGAGGCGATTCCTTTGCACACACTCACCAGTTGTGATGTTGGTGCTGGATCCAGGTGTGCTGTCACACTGGCTTCCTCGTGCAATGATCGTGGCTGTGTAGGTTTCACTACACAGGAGATCTGTCAGGGTACATGTAGCAGTGGCTGAACTGCACGAAACCTTGTGCCCGCTTGTGGCTGTTGCGTTAACTATGTAACCTGTTGCATCAGCCATTGACTTCCATGACAGAGAGGAAGAATTGGTACCACAGATCTGGGTGCTGTTCTGGATAGAGGGAGAGCAGGGAGCTGAGAGGGAAACAGAAAGGGACAGGAGTATGTAGTGTTTAAGATGAATGTTTTAGCTGTTTTTGAAGTAATACAAATCTGTTTTCTCTTTGTACTCTTTGAACTTCTCTCTGTGAGTTAATCTTAAATCTGTCCAGCTTTCTTGTCTCCTACCCGTCATCAGGACTGTTCTGGTGCTTCCAGTGCTGTTACAGGTGGCATCCTGGGCCACTACAGTCAGGTTGTAAACTTTTCCGCACTGAAGTTGGTTCAGCTGACAGGCAGTTGTGTTGCTCCTACAGGACATATAATTCTGAGAGCTGCCCTCTTGAGCGACTACAGTGTAAGCCATGGCCCCGGCAGCGGCAACCCACGACACCATGGCTGTGTCTGAGCCACAGTGGAGGTTGCTGGTCACATTGACAGGATCACACGGCCCTGGTGAGAGAGGTAGAGAGGAGTTATGTGTTACATGATGTGTTCCAAGTCAAGAAAATCCTTTTGAGATAAATAAAGTGTTCAAAAATATGTAAACACAACCTGTAGTTATAACAGTTTGACTGGGGGCGCTGGTGCATTGGCCATCCAGGGATGTTACTGTGACGTTGTACTGACTGGCACACTGCAGGCCGGAGACAGAGCATGTGAGGTTTGATGAGGAGCAGGTGTCAGAGAAGCTGTTGGGGCCCGTCACTGTTGCTATGTAGGTAGTAGCTCCAAGAGAGGCGTGCCAGGAGGCCAGAAGAGAGTTTGTGCCACAGTCTGTTACTGCTGTTAAGCTCTGAGGGGGGCAGGGTGCTGGAAGAAGGTATCATAGTGCACTAAATAATCACAATAACAAAATACAGTTAATGGACATTATTATCCTTTTACCATCAACATCTCTATTACCTGTTTGAACAGTCTGTGGGGAGCTATATGGTCCGCTGCAGCTGCCAGAGGAAGCTTTGACAGAGACATTATAAGTCCTTCCGCACTGAAGACCAGTCAGACTACAGCTGGCACTGTTAGTGTAGCACGTCACTGAACTGATGTTTCCAGCCAGTGGCATAGCAGTCACACTGTAGTTGAAGGGCTCAGGAGAAGGGCTCCAGCTGACCATCAGGTCATTGGTGCCACATAACAGGTTTGTACTGACGTTCTGTGGAGCGCATGGAACTAACAGAGACATAAAACAAAAGTAATAAGTCAGAAAGTGGCAGGCAAGTGAAAATGAATATAAACAAAATCCATACACTCAATTCATTAAATCAGCAGGTATTTCTCATTGAAAGCTGTAATTTCTCAAAGAAAAAATTTGACATCTTGGAAATGATTACACAGTCTTGCTTTCTTGCAGAATGACTGTGTAATCCATACAAGAACCAGAATTGTGAAAAGATAAATTGTGATTTAATTGGGAGGTTGTATGAGGGACTATTTCTTGATTAGGCACAGTGATTAGCTGGAAATATAATAACTTGTTTGTTTGTTGCTTTAGAGGTGTGTGTATTTTTACATAACCACAAGATTCATCACTCTATGTTATGATATGAGCTCTTTCATCACCAGTATCTACTGTCTTTTGGCAAAAGGTGTTAAGATCAGCCGTTTCAAATCAGGTCAAATGTTTTTGTAACAGCTGATCATAAAAACAAGTACACTTAATTTGCAAAAGAAAAGTCTGGAGTGCGAGGAGTTAAGAATTATATGTGTCACTTGTGATCAGCTCATAAAAGTGATATTTTAAATAATCTTTTAGTTTGTATTTGAAAATTTGATGGGCTTTACCACATCAGATCAAGAGCCAGTCACATAAGTTGAGTGGTAGGTCTAATCAGATGTGTTACAACCTCGCTCTCAGTACCTTGGTCTTGTCTGAAGGGAGCACTGTAGCTGCTGAGACAGGTGCCGTCAGTGGCGGCCACATGAATTTCATACGCCTGGCCACAGATCAGGTCACTCAGAGTGCAGTTGGGGTTGGAGCTGTTACAGGTGAGGATCTGTCCATTAGTGGTGGCTTTCACATCATAGCTCACTGCATTCGCACTGGGGGCCCAGGACACTTGAGCAATGCCAGCGCTACAGATCAGCTGGCTGGACACATTAGAGGGAGTACATGGCTCTGGAGAGGGAATCGAATAATACATCAATCACTGCCAATGAGGTCTTATTGAATGACACTGTAATGACTGACACCATTAATGACATTATGGGGGTGGTCAGTGTTATGTTACCTGTGTGCAGAGAGACGTTGCTGCTCAGTTGACCTGTACAGTTGTCATCAGCTCCTGAAACACCAATGGTGTACACCTCCCCACACTGGAGCCCAGGGAGGCTGCAGGAGGTGCTATTGGTCGAGCACTCTGATCTGTGACCTCCGCTGCCCATAGCGACAGCAGTGTAGTATTTGGCACTATCACTGGCTACCCATGACACAGGGACAGGATCTGGAGCACATGTGCGCATGGCTGTGACGTTGGTGGGAGGACACGGCACTGAAGGGAAATAAATATAAAGGAGAAGTTTGAGGATGTGTTCAAAAGAGTGCCACCGCTGTATCTCTGTCCTTAGGAATGATAAATCTGCAACCGCATCTCCTCACATGTTTGCACTGTGACCTCTGTACTCGGCAGACTGAAGCACGCCCCAGTGACGGAGAAGACGATCACCCCGTAGGAGCTTCCGCACAGCAACCCTCCCATGGAGCACTGTGTCTCTGTAGAGTTGCAGTACAGAGACTGACCCATTCCTCTGGAGATGATGGTGGTGTAGTTCTCCGCGGGAACGGAGATGCTCCAGGTTACTGTCAGCTTTCCGGTAGAGCAGGCCACGCTGGCCCTCACATCCTCAGGACCACATGGCACTGAAAAGGGGGATAAAAAAAAAATGAGCACACATATGTCATTCAAATTTTTGGTCACCATTCTTCATGAGAGAAACAGTTCACCACTCTGAGTTTACTACCTGAGTCCATGCTGATAGGTGTCGAGGTGGACGGGCAGTTTCCGTCATTGTAGGTGACGGTGACATTGTATCTCTTTCCGCAGGGCAGAGAGGTGATTTTACAGTTGTTGACTGTGTTGCTGGTGCAGTTGAGTTGAGCTCCGCTTTGATCCTCTATAGTCGCTGTGTAGAGGCCTGTTGGCTGATGGTTCTGCCACACTATCAGAGCATGGTTGGCCTCACAGTCTCTGAATGCTTCAATGTTGGTTGGAGGACATGGTGCTGGAGAGGAAGCAGAGGATTCAGATGGAAATCTCACTTTGCCAAATTGTTTTTTTTTAAGTAAGTGTATGTTTCTAAAGACAAGGGACATGAATAATCGGTTTTCAGTTGGTGCAAAGATGCTTTGTCTTTTTCCTCATGTCACACTCATGTAATCCAACCGTGTGACCTACCTGTCATAAAAGTGACCTCCTCACTGGCAGTGCTGTTGCATTTGAGATTAGTGCCAATAACACTGGCGGTGTAATTCTGTCCACATCTGAGACCTTCGATCAAGCAGTCAGTGCCCATTGAATTGCAGCTGTGCATATTTCCATTGGCATCCTGAGCAATGGCAATGTAGAATATGGAACCAGCTCTTGTGACCCAGTTAACTCTTGCAGACTCTTGGCTGCAGTCGACTGATGCTGAGACATTGATTGGGCTGCAGGGGACTGGAGAGAGGGGGGAAGTTTGTGTTTCATTAAGCAAGTCAGTGCCAACGAACTTCAGTGATGTATATTTCACATCCCAGGAACTACGAACTAGGATGTGAAAATAGGATGTGAAACTACAGTTGTGTCGGGGAGCTCTCGGTACGTACCAGTCTGAGCCACTTCTCCCAGCACCCTGTTCGTGGTGCACTTGTCATTGGAGGCGACGATCCACACACTGAGGTGTTCACCGCATGGCACGCCGTTCACTGCGCAGCTGTTGGAGGATGAGGTGCAGTTGTAGGTTTCTCCAGTGTTTCCCTGTGCCTCAACAGTGTAGGAAAGAGCTCCAGCAGCAGAGTCCCAGGTTGTGATCAACATGTCAGGGTGACAATCAGCTGCTGTCTTTACATTTGTTGGTAGACAAGGAGCTGCAGGGAAAAAATAAAGAAGAATAAGTATGGCCTGCTCCTTTCTCTTATTGTATCTTTCATCTGTGTAATCAGAACAAATCAAGGCCTACTCACAGGTTCGGACAAACTCAGGCGGGCTGGCCTCGCTGTTGCATTCAGAGCTGACAGCGTACACAGTGTACGTGTACAACTGACCGCAGCCCGTGTTAGTGAAGTAACAGGTGTTGTCCACCGTCCTGCACTCAGTGGTTTTGCCAGTGTTGTCCACCGCCGTGGCCACATAGTAGAAAGTGTTGTTGGTGGGCTGCCAGCTGAAGACGATCACATTGCTGGAGCAATCATGAAGGGTTTGAGGATTAGCCGGCGCACAGGGGACTGGAGAAAACAGAGAGGAGACAGAGAATTAGACAGAAGTCTGCGATAAATGAGAAATTAGATGTTAAGTGGTGGCGTGGAAATCGCCCAAAGTCTGGCTGAATGAGGAGAATAAAGGAGTGTAGAGGAGTTTATATGAATCAGTGAACTTTGTAAAACGTTATATTAGTTCAAGAGGTAGATACTTACAGCAGATTCAACAATAGAGTTCACTTTCTGTTGTTGAAAAGTCTGCAGATATCATCTAAAGAACCAGAGATCTGACTCCTTTTGTAATTTACGTCTTTGTTTGCATTCAGCATTTCTTTGGCGTAAACAGGCAGGTGTGTTAGGTGTGTGTGTATGCGAGACACTAGATCACTTCCCTGGGCAGACTGTGTGTGTGTGTGTCTCCCTCACCTTTTCACTTTCCAGACTGATACTATAGCTGACCTTTGGGATAATTCCCTGATTTCAATAGACTGTAAAGAGCTTTAGATTGACTGGTGTTGGATGGCAGGACTCGGTAGCTAATGAGAGGGTGTGTTTCGCCGCTGAGCACTAGAAAAGAGCATAGGACACCATGGGAGGAACCTAAACAGCTTCCCAGAGGACAGACTTATGGGGAGGGTTAGTGATGAAGAGCTTAGAGTATGCCCAGAAGTGTGAGTGTGTGTGACAGTGAGTGATGCAATGAGAAAGGCGTGTGCGTGCACATGGGAAACATATGCAGACAGGTGATGAGGCACAGACAATACAAGCATTGAAAAGCAAGTGCAAGCCATGTCTGTAGTTTCCACACGAGCAGGTGCTCCGCTCACCTGTCTCGAACAAGGTGGAGGTGTTGGACGTGCTCTCGCAGTCGTCAGAGATAGCTGTGACATGGACCTGGTACTTCTCACCACATTTGAGCATGGTGATCTGACAGCTAGTGGAGGCTGACGTACAGTTAAGGGACGCGCCGGTGCCATCGATGGCTGTGGCCCTGTACAAGTTGGCGCCAAACACCAAATCCCAAGTCACCGTCACCATGCCGCTGGAGCAGCTGTAGTCCACAGACATTGTCGTCACTGGGTTTATGGCTGAAGAAAAAGTGTTTGAAAAATACAAACAGATGATCCAGATCTTTAGAATATTTATCTTAATCCTAATGTTTTGTTGTTGTTACATAAGTAGCATCACTGTGAAGGATCATGCACTGTATATCTCCTTGTCTGTGAATGACAAACAAAAGGAATATGTATTTCTTCATGCACAGGCCGTATATATACTTCATGAAGTATTTTGTGTAATAACAATAGTTTCTGTATTATGTCACCTCCATCAAATGTTACCACTTCAGTACTTCTCTACATAGTGGTTGATTTTGCATTTATGAATGCAGACAATGAGGAATTAAGGCCAATAATACAACTGAACATCAGGGTTAAAGTGAGAGTGTATCAATCCCTTCTATTGCTAAAATACTCACTAGAGGTAGTGTGTGAAACATTCGAGGCCTCTCCAGGGACCAAGAACACGTTGACTGATGATACTCCCACTGTGTAAGTGGAGCAGGGCTCCAGATTACTGATATCCATAGATGTGGTTGAAGTGTTTCTGATGACCGGGGCGTTGCTCGGGTTGTCGTTGTCACTCACGGCCACTTGATAAAGCAGGACTTTGCTTACAGAGTTCCAAGTGACTCGGGCTGTGCTCTTTCCCGTCTGGACAAGGGCCACACCAGTTGGTGGCTGCACCACTTCCAAGAGAAAATACAGGTTTCACTCTAGTGCATTTAGAAATCACTACCTAAGTTTTCATAAGTTGCAGTTAAGCAATTTTCTGAGTATCAAGCTCCTGATTAAAGGTCAACTAAAGCAGCATCTTATGTGCACTTACGCGTCATGATTGTCCTTATATTACTTTTGGCACCCCTTCCAGCACTGTTGGAGGAGTAAATGTAACAGTTGTAAGTTGTAGAGGGAGTCAAGCCGTCCACTTGTCCACTCAGGGCTGTGAAGGTCTGGTTGTATTTCCTTGCGGGAAAGCTGAACAACTCTTCCACAAACAAGATGTAACTGTCCGCCCCTATCACACTGGACCACTCAAACTGTATAGACGTACTTGAAATAGCTTTGGAAAAGGTGATCTGAGATGTGGCAGGCACTGTGGGAATGTAAGAGAAAGCAATTCAATATTACTCAACAAAGGGATTCTTCTGATTTATTTAACTATATTTTAAAATTATTTTTTGTTTTTACCTGTCATGGTTGTTTCAACGTCTGTGCACACAACAGTATAAAACTGAAAGACCTTCAGTGAAACTTGATAGACATGTCCAGGTCTTAACCCCTGAATCAGCCTCTGTGTGCTGGGTGCTGACTGCATCACCACCACTGGGGCGATACTGGTAGAGTTCACAACTCTCAACTCTAGTAAAACCGAAGTTCCACTGTAGCTGCTCCACACCACATTCAGTGTTGATGCTGAAGAAGATGTCACTGACACAATATCACATCCTGAAAAAAATTAAAATATATATATTTTTATGCCATAAAGAGAAGAGCAACAGATGTTTGTAACACATTGTAAAATACTTATGCTGAAAGTGGTGAAGCAGAAAAACTGTATAAAATAATGCCCTGCAGTGTAATACGATCAATTTTATCTTACTATTAAATAATACAGTGAGGCTATAAGAATATTGTCCATTATTATCCATAAGTGTTCAATATATGAATTTCCATTTTTAGATGTCATGCACAGAAATAATTACAAACTGCCAATTACTGTGCAAGAATAGACATTGGGCAAGATTAGATTTTAGATTACTTTTGTTTGTTGGTCATGTTCTTACCATGAATAATAGTTTAAAACCACAATTAAACATTTGGTTTCTTCAACTTTCAATTAACAACAAAAATCCACCTTTAAACTTGAAAGAGATAACAATTTGACTTTTATCGTGATAATTATCGATATCAGCTGATATTAGTTTTTTTTATTGCGGTAACATTTTTTGCCCAAATGTTTATTACTTCAGAGGTGGTGGCCCTCTTGTGGTGGAGACCTGTCCAGCTGCTATTATCATTTTCAACTAGTCATATTGTTAATCTTAATGCACACAACTTCCCTGCAGTGTGTCTGTATGGTGAACACACTCAAGCTGAACTACTCATAATCACTCCTTTCCACATACTGGTTCATCAGTGATACTTGTCATCTGGGTAGCTTACTCTTCATTGGCATTCACTGAATAAATTGGCACAGTAATTAACCACAATCAGCGGCTTTTACTTTAAATTATTTATTTGCTCTTGTTTTTCTTTTAATCTATCAGTTTGGTTTAAAGAAATTTTACATTGTGGTACTTTTCCTTAGTGGATTTCAGTGAATTTTATTTTTTGATTCAATATTAAGGCCATTTTTGACCAAAGCCTCATTTCTGCATAGTTGGGGCCACAGTTGACAATAAGATGTTATACATTAACAAACATAAAGCTGTAAATAGATGAACTTCAAAGTAATTAAAAATCATTGTGCTAATATTTGATCAATAGATCTTTTGAATATAGACTGTATAGCTGGACAAATTATCTGCCCCACCTGCCTTTTTAGTGATGGACAAAAAACATGTGTCTGTCAAATTTAGTTTGCTACAAACCACTCAGTGTTCTTCTCACATAAACTGTATCAGTCAGAGCTCTCACCTGTAGCCAAAACATGTTGCATCTAAAAAAAAAAGAAAGAAAAAAAAAAAAAACTAATTAATTAATTAGGAACTATTACATAACAGTTATATGATAAAATTAAAAAAAATCTAAACAAAACTGAATACAAATGTATAATTACCTGTATGACAGACAAAAGAATTACTGTTGGGTAAAACATCCACATCTTATCCATTGTTAACGTCAGGGTCTCAGTAAGTTACATCCATACGTGGCCTCTGCACTTAGGAGCTCATCTGAAATCTTTACCTGCTGAGCGCTGTAGATCAACTTTGTGGGAACCAATCAGGACATCCTAAATGAGGACAGGTGGATGCCTGTGGGCTCTCTGTCATCATGAGAAGGAAACAGTATGTGGCTTGTTAGGTGGAGGTGGGGGCGCTTTCAGTTCCCCACCCCGTTACATTCAAACTGCTCTTCCATGTTCCTGGAATATTTAATTTCTGTTCCTTATAACTGAAGTCTGTGTCTGCACTTGACCAACTTAGCTTTGAAGGTAAAAAAAAAACAAAAACAAACTCTGACACTGATTTTTATCCAAATATCTATTTTTGATTGATAATTCTCCCTTCATTGTACAGAAACAGGATTGGCCTGCTGTAGGGTAACATGAGCTCCTTTGTATCACATACTAAGAAGGGAATTGACTCAGGTCCCCCTACAGCATCCTTCCTGGATTGATGTCATTTCTCTTGGAAATGCTCTGTCGTTAGGAATCCTTGTATAATGGCTTCCCTTTAGGACTTATGTTGACTTTCAAAAACAGCCATGTACAAAAATGTGAGTTGTTTTCATCAGATTGTTAATGCCTTGGTCATTAGTTTTGTATTGATTTGAACTTAGCTGTAACTTACTAATGTATTTCCAAGCAAGGCTTCAGCAATTTGGTACCAATTATGAGGGAAACTGAGAAATAATTCAGAAACCCTCAATATCCCTCAGTTTCCTAGGAAGACTAACAAAACAAAAAAATAGAAAATGTGCCATGCTGGGTCACTTTATTTCATGTGTCCAGGCTGTGGAAATTACGTAGAAATACATTTATAAGTTTAACTGATGAGTCTGTGAACTTTTAAAGCATGGAGTGTGTTTTATTTGTTGATCATCTTGTGAGTCTGAAAGACAAAACTAAGGAATTTTCATTGCAAATAATATGCAGTATAAACGTTCATTACATTTATATTTCCCTGTCTTTACCAAGCAGATGTACAGTATAATGTGTGGCAGATTATGATGAATCCAAATTAAGAATTTCTTAGAATCTCTAGGAAATCTCCTATTTACAACTGAACACCAGCTGATTTTAGTTAGTTGTGGAAAATACTGACCTGTAGAATAAAGTTTAACTGTTTTTTTTTCACATTTCAAGTTGCTGAATCAAGGACATCAATTACAGTTGTATAAAAGGCACATGGTCAATTATTTCTTCTCAATTTTAACTACAACTAAACTTTAACTCAAATACTTTGCCATGGAAAGAGAAAATAGATGATGGTTCTATAGCTTGTCCTTGTATAAAACATACATTTTGTCAGATTGCTAGATAAAAATCAAGTCATGAAGAGTTAGCTGAACATTAAAAGCAAGTTGAAATGGGAAACTAACAGATAAGTAAATAGGAGTCTCATCAGCACACTTTTTAAGCATCACATCATATTTGTGTAGGCTGTTTAATAGATATAGAATAATAATGGTCCTGTGATCGATCCCTGGGGCACACCAGTAGAAACTGTGAGGGAGGTGGAAGTACCTTCAACTTGTTCACACTGTGCTCTATGTGATAAATAGCGTTTAAACATGTTTCATATCATGTCAAAATCTTTAGACAGGTCAACAAATGGAGCTCCAGTTTCACCCATTATCTAGAAAAATTCCTGAGAGAACGTCACATCTCAGCCCCATGTAATGTAAAACTTTGAAGCTATAAGGAAGAACATGTCTCCAGGAGAAATGGACTTTGAAAACTAAGTTGAGTTTATCATCCATGTGTAATCAAGTAGTTTTAAATATATTTTATTCAGTACAACATTTTACTATTGTGTTTTTACTGCTTGTTTTTGTGGTGAATAGACACACCTTTGCTTATCTGGAGTACACAGCCACATGAAGTGGTAAATGATAGTAAGTATAACGTATCTTTTTAAATATTATATTATCCCTATAATCCTCATAGCCAGTCTTTTGGGAAATATGATATTGGATTAAAAGCACATTGTCCTCAATGCCAGACAGCTGCAGTTGCAGTTTATCGTGTAGAACAGAACATTCATTTTGAAAATCTGAAGTATAAACCACTCCCAGCAGTTCGTTTTTATAGAGTAAAATGTAGGTTGTTCAACCTCATTTCGTGTTGTTGGTTTGTTGTTTTTATCTCACTAAAAAAAAAAAGAAAAGAAAAAAACTAGCAAGTATCTAACTATCAATCAAGTCTAAATTAATTTTGACTTTTCATTCAAATTTGATCAGTCTATAGAGTTTGATTTTCTTATAAAGAAAGAATCAAAGATACGTTTTGTGACCCAGGATATTGAAACAACAAATCAATAATGGACTTGTAACTTTTTTACCATCATAAATGAGAGGCTAGATAGATTTCCAGTTCATAATAGGTGCTGTATCACAGTTTTAAGCTCAGTGTGTTCTGCTGGTGGTGTTACTTAAATAAATGTGATAGCTTGTTGCATGTTGCAGTGTGTGACAAAGAGAGCTGTGGACAATAGGTCCACACCTGTACCTCTTCCCTTAGCTCTGCCTGGCTGCTTGTGTTTGTCTTTAGTGTCATTTGTCCCATTGTGAGCATACATATCATCATCCTGAAATGTATCTGCCTGAGGGTCGGGGAGCTTGTGTTTGCCACATGCGGGAACCAAACAATTGTGAATACATGCATGTTTTGTGAATTCAGCCTGGTAATTGTAAAAGTCCATCTTTGGGATTGGCCCATTGCTTGTCTGGGTCAGAATCAACGTGATCAGCCAAGTACTGTATATTGACACATACATACAGTATACATAGATTACATGGAATCTGGTTTTCAATAACACTCAATTTGCAGTATACTGTGCAGTTTGTATAATAGTAATCTAAAATTGTATAGATTTTTGTTTTATTGTTTTTTTATATCAGATTTTATTGTGTTAATACCTGAAAAAAATCCTAAAATTAAAAAAAATAAACAAAATCAAAAAAATAAATAAAATTTTGCAGACCAAAAACACTGTTCAATAAGGTGGGATAATGTTCACATTGGTGTGACAGGGTAGAACCAAAATACTGCCTGTTTCAGTCCAGTCAGGTTTAGGAGCTGTAATCCAGGGTTCAGACACACTAATCTTAATCTTAACCACACAATATAGCTAAAGTGTACAGCAAACTATTACAGTGGATCAATAGCGAAGAAAGACTCACGATACACACTTAAATATCAAGTCACAGTTTTATTGTACTATTCTTGTACTGAAGAGTATAGCGCACACACTGCGCCTCATATGGTACCTTTTAATCCATAGATTGGCATAAAAATTTAAACAAACAAACATTCATGGTCCCCAGACAATATATCCTAATGACTTTGGTAATCCTCTGGCTATTTCTTTAGCAGCTTGAGATTTATTGTTTTCACTGAAATGTCTCAATAATTATTGGTTGGATAATTATACACACATTGAAGAATTGTGATATACTGATTTTACTCGGTATTTCCCAACGATGATCACATCACTTACCAATTTAAATTTGCAGTTAGTGCAAATATGTGAGTAAGCCTCACATAAAAGCACATTGCCTAAAGAAGGGTTGGGGATATTCAGTTCCTTTCTATATGCATTATAGTGTGCAACTGATTTTCAAAGTCTAAGATTATGAATTAAGAAATTAAATAATTCTATGGTATTTTACATGGTTCAGTAATGATCTGCCTGTCAAGCTTTTCTCATTAGTCAATCAACCAAATGAAGCACCAAGCTTGATCATCCACCCTTGAAATGTATAACACATGTGCAGCTACTCAGGCAGGGACAGTATAACTGACTTGGTATACCACAGTATACCACAGTTGTATAATTGACTTGGGTCAGTTATACAACTTTTAAGGTCAGTGAAAGTCTGCTCGGCAGGTATTCTATAACAGGTTCCGGTGTAAGATCAGTGTTTGGAAATTTCTTTCACCGTTTTTGTCTGGATTATTTTGAAGCACTGAGTATAGCTCGTGTATCCAAACCCACACACCAGAATGAAACATCTCGTCCTCATAAAAGAAGACCCACAGCACAGTGTTGTAATGCAAAAACGCTTTATTGTTGTCGTCTGTCAACTGAGAGAAAACAAATCCAGTGAAAGCAGATGTAACACTGAATCTCTCTTCAGCAATCTGATCAGACATATCATCCACAGGACTTGCCATGCGTAACTCCAGGCCAAAGAGATGGATACCTGCTGCCCCACTTTTAACTGACCTTCTTCTAGGTCACAAACCTGCTTTACAGCCTAGAAACATCACACAGCAGCCGTAAGGAGGTCTTCTACTTGGAGAAGTCCTAAAATGTTATTTTAAATTAATGTATTTTTCTTTGAATGAGTAGTGCTATGGAACTTTTATCAAGGGGTTCACTGTAAAGTTTCTGCTTCCTTTGCATTCATACTAGATGTCTTTACATGTGGAGGGTACATCAAGTCTCATTGTGAAAGGGCAACTGTAGTGATTAAATATGAGGAAATGCAGAGCAGAAAATGAAATAACATGTATCCTACAATAAAAAGTAGCAATATGGAAAATATTTTTCAAATACATTGGATAAATGCCCAAAGTAATTTTTTCCCCAAACATTCTCTGTCATATTTTTTCCTGTTTTTAATTTAATGTTTTAGCTTTTTGTTTTTTTTTATTCAGCAGAAACAGTTTGTCACACAATTTCTCTTGCAAACAGCAGTGACAACAAAACAGATATTTCTAAACAAGAGTGATATTTCATCTATATTGGATCTTCACGGTTGCACAGCTGGTGTAAACACAGTCCTCTGCCATTAGCGGTTGGTGGTGCTGGTGGGGGTGTTCACTATAAGGCAAGAGGAGAGAGAGACAGAGAGAAATAATCAACCTGGACTTGGTGGAAAAACCGGTTATAACCAATATCTCATGAAAGCTTCAGCACTGATTCATCACACTCGACAAATGGCTGTTTTGTCACACTGACTCAGGGGCTATTGAATATCTATCATTTCACAACCACTCATCACAGACACAGTAAGATATCACGTTCCCGCAGCAGATCATCTTTTACCTGAGTCACGTTCCCCTCATTCTTGTTTCCATGTTTTATAGAGAGACACATATTCAAGATGTCCCAGAGGTAAAGACAGATAGAGATCAGCCTCACCTGTTCCTGCTCTCGCATTCACACCTATTGTTATACCAGTGCACTATAGGTAGAGTCAATTTATGGATGCTTGTTATGCTGTCACAAGATACCCTTCAAGCTGCGGCCTGTGAAGGAAGCCTTCATCAGTTTCTCTCACACATGTTCACAGTCAACAGCGTAATGTAAAGGAAAGCACGTTGTTTGTCTCAGGCTGTTACATAACTCAGTTTTCATGTGGTCTGAAGACAGTATGTTCTTATCTGGAGGGAGAGAGTAACAAAAAAAACACTTACTTCATTTAATTCAAGCTTCGTCTTCCACGAGAGATCACTTGGAAAAAAAAAAGAAAGATGACAGTTTAGTGCAGCCACAGTTTTCAAACTGCTCATAACCTCATTAGACTTTAAAGCAACAATGCAGCATTTAGGGAAATATGATTATTCGCTTTGTTGTTGAGAGTTAGATGAGAGGATTGAACTCTGTTAATTGGTGACCTTTACACAGATTGTGTTACCTTGGAATCAAGCCAGGCTAGCTGTTTCCCCTGTTTATAGTCTTTGTGCTAAGCTATGCTAACCTACTCCCGGCTCGAGTTTAATATTTATCATGTAGACATGAGAGCGGTATCAAAATTCTCATGTAATTCTTAGCCAGAAAGTGTATGAACCAAAATGTCATACTATTCCTTTAACTACTGCAAAACATAATGTGAAGTTTACTGTTTAGAGGATACTTACCCATACCAGCGTTACTTCCTGGGCAGGGAACTGAGAAAATGACAAAAATTGAACATAAATCATACACAAATTAAATTAAATTAAAAATTGTGGCATTAATCATCCGCCGTATGACCCACCTGAATATGTCCTGGGCTGACAGAAGTTGACTTTGATCCCATTCTGTCCCACTGGCGACGCCAATACTGTATAGACATCCCCACATGTTTCCTCCTGGATATCACAGTATGTGCTCCCGGCAGCTGCGATGCAGGTGTAGTTGGCTCCTGTCCCGTACAGCTCTACTGTGTGGTTGTGGATCTGACGGCCCAGAGAGCGCCAGTACACCCTGAGAGAGTTGTTGGCCCTGCGATAGAGCTTGACGCCTGTTGGACAGCAGGGACCTACAAGAGAGTGAGAGGCTTTTTTGAGTAGTTGCAAAATGTGTTGGAGTTCCTGTCATGTTTAGATGCAACCATGCGCCTCACCCGTAACCCTGAAATAGCCACTGTGCCTTTATACATCTTATTATTATCTTATTATCTTTGTAGTTTTTTATTTCAGCTCATCATCATCCCGTGACTGATGGTTACTTCATTTGTCTTGGGCTATAGCTAAAGGCTTTTGGTAATCTTTTGATTGACCTGACTAGGACAAGTTTTCTTTGGATGTGTGCAGGTTTTGTCCCTGTGCTGGATATATATTCTAGATGTACATGCAAGTATTTGTCCTCACTGGAGGAGAATCCATGATATTTGCACTCTGACTTGTGTCCTGTGCTGCTGATAGCTTCCAGGTTGACGCTGTAGTTGGTGCTACAGGTGATGCATCCCATCAGGCAGTGGGTGTCCAGAGTGTGGCATTTAGCATATCCGCGGGAGGATGTCAGGGTGGTGATGTAGGAGCGAGCCCCACGACCAGGTGACCAGGTCACGTTGGTCATAGCTTGGGTGACCTGGGACACGTTCACAAACATGGGACAGCACGGACCTTGGGAAGAAGAATGCAGAACCATAATCAAAACTAGAGTGCATGCGTTTAAAGGCCTGGCATAAAAGAAGTTCTTCTCAATGCTTTACCTGGTTAAATAAATAAAGGTAATGGTGCTGCAGCTGTCTTTCAGTATGCTTTTTCTTCCATTCCATGACTTGCAAGTGATAAACATGTCTAAAATAACCTATTTAAGTTCATATTCTTATTATGAGAAGCCTACATTACTCTAATTTTGAAATAAAGGTGGGATCAGTGATAACCCAAGATACTTCTGTCATACCTGTTTCCAAAGGTTTACTGAACCCGGGTAGACTCCGTCCTACAGCTGTGGTGGCCACTGCTGTGACTTCATAGACTGAACCGCAGGGCAGCTCTGTGAGCTCGCAGGAGCTGTTTCTTGTCTGGCAAGCATGTGTGTTATAGCGTCCGATGGCGGTGATGGTGTAATTTGTGTTGCGTGTGTTGGGGTTGGTGATGAGGACTCTGTATGTAGAGTTGTTCGTCTGTGTCATATTCAGGATCTCTGGAGAGCACGGAGCTGCAGAAACACAGACGGGGAACAGAGGACGTCATAAAGACACATCTAAGCGCAGAGTGAGAAATTATTTTAAAGAAATAGTTTGACATTATAGGAAATATCCTGAGAGATGATATTGATACTATTTTCATGTCTCTGGTAAATTTTAAGCTACCTTCAGAGGCTGGTTAGCTTAGCTTAGTTTAGCATAAAGACTGAAAACAGGGCAGAACAACTAGCCTGACTGTCATACCAGCACCTGTGTAAAGCAGGTGGAAAAATAACATGTAGGTGCTGGGAGTTGTAGTTTGTTAATTTTGGACAGAACCAGGCTATCTGTTTCCGCTCATTTCCAGCATTTTTGCTAAGCTAAGCTAACCAACTGTTGGCAGTAGCTTCATATTTTAGTTTATAGACATGAGAGTGGTATTGATCTATTCATCTAACTCTTGGCAAGATTTGGAATATTTCCCAGTAGTAGTAGCGGTAGGCTTACCTGTTCAATATTTTAGATTGATCAGCCTATCTCAAAAGATGATTTGCATGTCATGTGTGTGCAAAATAAATTAGTCTTCATGATGTGAAATGTCACTCTACATCTCACCTCATGTTTTCAAACAAACCCGTTGATACCTGTCTCATGTGTGTGTGGTGTGCAGGTGCGGTTGCATCCTCTTAACTCGCTGCAGGGTGTGACTGTCACAGAATAAGCTGTGTTGCACCTCAGATCTGACAGGGCGCACACCGGTGCCGTGTCATTACAGTGGATGACATCATTGGTCTGTTTTGCTGTTGTCTCGTACAGCTCGGCTCCTTTGACCGGTGACCACATGATCTCCAGGGTGTCTGCAGAAACCAGCTTTATGGTAACACCCTGTGGACAGCAAGGAACTGGGGGGGTGGGGTGGGGTGGGGGGGTGAGGAGAAATGCAAAAGTTAGGTGAGAATAATAACTGACACTGGGCAAAAGATCACACAGGTGGCTTTATATGTTTTCATCTACCTTCCACACAGCCATTGTTTTCACCTCATGTCAGTACAGTGTGATTTTACAGGAACTTGAAACATAAATCCATCACAGTGCAGTTTTTTTCTCCTTTTTCTCTTTGAAGAACTGCCGCTTTTTATAGCAAACAATTTGACTTGTCATACCAGAAAAGGGCACAGGTGTAACTAACAACATGATGGCTCTGTTCCACGTGTCCTAAAAAGCCATGCCAGTGCTTTTAATACCAGGGACATGACATCCAACATTCTTAATTACATCTGGGCTTTTCCCATTGTAGCTCATCAAAATATCTGCCAAAGAAAGATGATATTTTCACAACAATGCCATGGTGGAGCTTTCAGGAAAGCTCAGACATCTGAGATTTTGGAGCCAACTAGGTTTTCACATGGCAGTGAAATGAGGCCAGTCACAGCTTGTGTGGTGCTAGTTATGCTCATAATGCAAAGTACACACGATGTGAAGTTAAAAATACAAAACCAGTTGTATGGTCCTTCGACTTGAAAACAAAAACATGTGTTGGTGGTGCTACTACAAGTGGGTGCTTCTGTGTGGTGGTCCTACTGGTGGTGTAGTTGCGGACGTGTGAATAAGGGCTGGAGCCGCCCTGGTTGTAGGGGAAGACGGAGGTGAGGTAGGTGTAGCCACACATGCAGAAAAATGGGCAGGTGGTTTCAGTGGTGTTGCACGACATCTCAGTCCCGTCGTCCCTCTTTATGAAAGCCATGTAGTACTCCACCATTGGCACCTCATCCCACACCAGAGAGCAGTTCCCTGCAGTGGGCTCCTCCACCCAGCTGTTCTCTGGGGGACATGGATCTGGCAGAGAAAGAGAGATGGAGGTTAATGGAGGGAAAAGAGAATGGGCATCACTTGTTGAGACAGATGGTTAGCATCTGACATCATCAAGAAAGCAAATAAGCGTATTTCTCGAAATGCTGATCTATTCATGTCAACATAGGATTTTGTGATTGATTTTCCAAATGTATACGAGTATGCTGTATGTGGCTGAGGTTGTGTGTGATATACCCACATGTAATGTAGTCAGCTGGTTGTGAAGGGCTGCTGGGACCAGCTTTGTTATAGGCTGTGACAACGACAGAGTGGTTCTGGCCACAGTCTACAGGTGTGATGTAGCAGTAGCTGTTAACTGTTGCGGTACAGTTTTGGGCATTAGAGGTCAACGCTAGGTAGTTCTCAGCTCCCTGCGCTGGCAGCCAGTACACAGTGATCCCAAGGGACCGACCCATCCCTGTCACCTGAACTGTCACATCTGTGCTCGGAGGACCTGAAATTGAAAGACAAAAAGAAATAATGTTACCACCAACTTAGCTATTGGGGTTTGAAGTGTAGGTTTTCTGTCACATCAGCTTAATCCTTATCGTTCTTACGAGTGATCTGGCAGACAGTGGTGTCGTCTCCAGTGCGACCCTCAGAGTCCCAGGCCATGCCCTTGATACAGTAGGTAATTCCTGCTTCAAGGTCATCAAAGGTCACCATGGTGTCAGTGGTGTTCAGTTTGAGACGGGAGCTAGAGCCCTGTCGGATAATGCAGAGCGTGTAGAGGACAGCGTGCTCAACCGGGGGCCAAGTCACAAGGATGGTGTCGTTGCTAGGGGAGCTGGTGTTCATCATGGGAGCAATCACCACTGCAGGCAAGGACAAAGAAAGAGAAATGAGGGTGAATGAAAAAAAGAAATTGAACAGACCAACACACAGATTTCATACTTCACCAATTTCTTTTTCGTAAGAGGTGTGAAATGGAAACAATTTCCCTGTGATTATGTTACATTCATTCTTTCTTTTGGAACGGAGACAACCTAGTTCTCATGGTTTCTCTTTTCAGATCATGAGGATAGTATAGTGCAGAGGGATGGATACAGTTTCCACCCTCTTGCGTTGGCTGCAAAGAGTGGAGACTGTGTGACAATGGACAATGAAATGACACGCCGTTATGGCCGGCGGAATGAGATAACAAGCTATTGTGCTACATGAACAACAGAGAGGCAGCGTTTCACTCTTCATACACCGATAAGCATCTTGAGTAAACTGCTTCAAATGTGTAGTGTCTGGACAAGTGAAAGTGGACAGAAATGGTCATTATTATCACATTTGATAGATTATTGCTAATAATATTACCAGTCGTCAAGGTGAACATGATAACTGTGCATTCAATAAATGTTTTCAGACCTGCTGAAAGAGATCATTGATCAGTTTTTCAATCTTCTACCACCATTTTTAATGCTTTGGCCACAGTGTAAAGTCAGCTATTTAGGACTCCAATTTTAGGCTTTTTGTTCATACCTGTCTTGACTTTGACAGGGTAGGAGGGTTGGCTCCTCCCTCCTGAGTTGACAGACATGACGCTCAGCATGTAGTCTGTGGTGGGCTGGAGATTCACCACGGTGCCTGGGGAGCCGCTCACCGGGGTCTCCGAGAAGAAATCATCTGACTCTGCCCTCAGGATGTAGCTGGTTGCCCCGGAAACCTCTGTGAACTCTACAGTGATGCTGTCGCTGCGTTTGGAGTAGGCTTTTATAATGCTGGGGACCTCAGGAGCTGAAGAAGAAACGATGGAAGTGAAATCAGTTACACTGATAACAAAATAAAAGCCTTTTAAACATGACAGTCAGAGTTAAAGAAGGGTCAGAATACTTTTAGGACTGTTTCTCCATTTTTCTTACATACAATAATATATGATAAATGCAGTGGTAGAATGTAACTAAGCACAAAGTGTTTATACTTTTCTATATAGTATAATAGTACTGTATTTTCTTTTTATACTACTTAATACTTCTTCACTACATTTAAGAATGTAATATTGCAATTTTTACTCCTACATTTATATTAAATATGCAAATTATGAGATCTATGAAATTAGTATTATTATTATTATATAGTACTTCTAATCTGTCATTCATTTTCTTATTTTATTGATTAATCATTGATCTATTAAACTTCTAAAATATCCATAACAGAGCCCAAGATCATGTCTTCTCATGTCTTGTTTTGTCCTATAGTCCAAAACCTAATCATATTCAGTTTATTATGATAAAAAGAAACAAAGTAATGCAGCTGATCCTCACAGTGGAGATGTTTGAGCCACAGAATGGTTGCTGTGTCATTGAAAAACTGATGCTTAATTGATTATCAAAATAGCTGATGTACAGCTCCTCCTGCATCAGCAATAATAATCCAGTATTAAAATACAATGACGAAGGCCATTCTGACTCCATAAGAAGTACTTTTACTCTTATACTTTAAGTACATTTAGGTGATAACACTGTGGTTCCTCTGCTGTTTAAATGGAAGATACAAGAATTAATCACATCTCCGTCTCTAAGTGTAATCAAGCGTCTGAATCCTTTACTGTCTTTGCTGTTGTTACTGACCTGTAGTCTCCTCAGTGAGTGCACTGCTGAGGACATTGAGAGCATTGTCCATGGCTTCTAGCTGCACGGTGTACAGCGTGTTTGGCGACAGGGAGTTGACTGAGCCCATCACAGAATTACCACTGAACTGAGCAAAGACGGGATATTTGGAGGAGTTCTTGGGTGTTGCTGTGATCTTGTAGGAGCTGGCACCAGTGGGGCCCTTCCACTGCACCGTCATGCTCTTAGATGTGACCGTAAACACTGAAATTGTGATGTCTGAAGGTAATAGAGAAGAACACAATGTTGGGACACCTTCAAAAAATGGACATGTATACAGTATGTAAAGTAAAAGTTTTATTTTTGGGTCCTTTTCATGGTTGTTTGCATTTTAAGATTAAGCATTTTATAAATCTAAAAGAAGATGATTTACCATTTTGGGCGGCACAAATCTGAAAATGACAGAACGTGGAAAGTTAATGGATGAAAAGAGGAACTAACTTGATGAGTAATGGCTGGAAAAACACTATTTTAAAGACAAGGACACAGTTCCAGGAGCAGCAAGCTGTTGGTATTTCACATTATATCCTGAGGCAAATTATGGCCTGTATCATGTTCTTGGAGCATGAGAGGCAGCAGGCTGCACATTACCTTCACTCAACACAGATCTCAGGAGTGGTCGGTGCAGGTATTTCTTTCAGGTCGGAATGAATTTGTCTATTGAGCTATGGTCGGGCATGCCACACGCACTTGTTGAAAGCAGTGACACTCAAAAGAGCCACTGTTCTTATGTTTCAAAACTCCCACAGCTATACACTATTCTTTATCTGGATATATAAAAATGTGCACTGTATCAAAAATAGGAAAATATGACAACTACTTGCACACTGATGATGTTAAAATTGTTGGTATTTTTGTTACAGTACTTCATAGAAAATGAACATATAATGTTATAAATGATCATCTCTTACCTCTGTGAAGGTCAATAAAAGCAACACCTGTAGCATCTTTAACTGTGTTGTTCCCATACTGCCTGCAGGCAAGTTGTGTGATGCTGTGATGAAAATGACTTCAGGGAAGCAGCTCAAGCTTAAATTAGATTTTTTTTTTTTTTGTCTTTTTCTCTCTCTCCCTCCCTCCCTTTCTCTCTCTCTTTTTCTCTCTCAGATGAAACGACAGGTCCTTTATTGTTTCAGCAAATACCAAAGAGCTCAAAGGCTGTAACTCCTCCCCTCAGGGTGTTTGGGTGGCCTATCAGAGCGAGAGGAGGAAGCTCACCTGTGAGAGACGAGGATGCAGATAAAAAAATACTTTTGTTAAAAACCTTGAACATTTTGATTTTTCAGTCATGATCCTAACATGTAGAGAGTGGTGAAAATTGTTTCCTGTCTTTAAGTCTTGAATATTTTGTATCCACTAAAGAAACCACCCTAACATCCCAGTGAAGAAACTTATCTTTACATAAAAAGATAACTTGATACAAATGATGATCTATATCTGCTGCTAGTGTGTCCTATGGTTTCCACGTCAAATCAAACCAAGTTTATTCAGAGCCAGTATAAAACAACAGGAGTTAACCAAAGTGCTGCACACATTTTAGTTAAAAGCACAACAATAGCATAGCGAGTAAAATGACACACAAAACACACAAATAATTGGGAAAAAAAAAAGGAACAACGACAAGACACAAGCCAATATCAGAGTATGTGCAAAAATGTGGAACAGAATAGAGAATAAAACTATATAAAGAACAATAAAATACTTAGACCACTAAGAGCAACCAGAGGCCAATGAAAACATATTGAGTTTTGTCTTAAAAGTGTCAACAGGAGGGAACGTTTGTGAAGGATGAAAACTCTTTCTGAGCAGTTAATCATTTTCTCCTCAATTTCTCATTGCCTGAAGAAACACATCACCTTTCAGATGTGTGTAATGTAATTATAGATACTGTGTTTTGGTTGGGTGTCAACAAAGTAAAGCATTTCATAGGGTTAGCTGCAACTGACGATGAATACGATACGCTCGCTTATTTTCTCTGATATAGTTGCAGTTAATTCATCCGCTTCAGAGTCGGCTAAAGCCACAGTCCTCTTTCACAACGACGTTGAAAAACTAATCAAACAACAGAAACAAGCTGGCTTATGTAACCCCATAGAAAACCTGTTTGGTCCGTTTGGATAACTGTAAGTTCGTACAATATGATTTACCATAGGGAACTTTACCATACTGTATAGAATTACTGCATGTGCAGTAGTATATGTGCAAATATTTCCAGTTAAAGTTTCAAAGACAACTTTTTAGCCATCCCGCTGAATGGTGAGGTTAGAATAAAAGCTTTTCTATTCCCCAGTGGCCGAGTATCTGCGTCAGGTGTGTATTATGAAGATGGGCTGGGAGGATCCCTAAGGACCAGCCATGGACAAACTCTTTTGTGAACAAAGGCCAAGAGGAGAAAGCTGATCAATTTCAACTTTACACAAGTGAGATAATTTCACTTTCAGAGAGTTCAAAGAACAGAAAGTAACAGTGTCGGATTTCCCAAATTACCTGTCTAATTGTTTTGTATAGAGATAATGCTCCAGTGTTATTCAGTATGTGGTAAAGGATGCAAGAATGATCATTAACCCTAAATTAATATTTTGTACAAGCTACATGGTCCTTTAAATGAAATCACCATCTCTGATATGACTGCAGATCACTGTTCAAAACTGTCAACTATTTGTTCTTACATCAGTTAAACAACGTGGATGATATTTTCTTTAAATTATGATGAGTTTAATAGTTGATTTTCATCAAAAATACTTGTATAGACCATATTCACAATATCAGTCTCAAAGGCTTCCACAGACCCATAAGTTCAAAAGAGGAAAACAAATGCAGTTTCTTGAGAGAATAACTTCAACATTGAAAGATATTTAGAAGAAAAGACATCGATCGATAGGCTGACTGCATAAAATGGTGACCTCCCTCTAAAGCACAAACTTTAGGGAGAACCAATCAATGAGCTTTCACGCTTTTCTAATAATATACCTCATACATGCTGTTGTAGGTCACATTTGGGGACATTACATAGTCTTGCATTCACTTCCTGGAGACTTAGCCTAACCCTTGCCACCACTAGCCTAACCTTAACCCTGACCCTGGCCTAACCCAAACCTTAACCACTGACCCAAAAATCTGCTAATCTCCAACTGTCCCCAATTGGAAAAGCTGTCCCAAATTAATAGGTCTGAAATTTGTCCCCAAAAATAGCCTTTGACATATATACACACATGCACATGCGCACACACACGCAGTAAACCAAATAACATCACATGTACACCCCTGAGGGACCACTGAGGCTTCTGTTTCACATTTGTCCGAGGAGCAAGTTTAATGTAACGTCACTGATTTCATAATAAGTCATTTGAAAAATGATATGAGATGCAACTACCAACAGAACGTTTCTTGGTTGGTGCTGGTGCACAAGAATAACCAATACCAGACATCATTTTCCCAGATACTGCCATCGATATCATGATTAGTCCTGCTCATAATTTAAAGTGATTTCCTGCTCAGAATCTCAGCTGTTCAACCACAGGTTATGAGCGAGATGTGGGGGAGACCCTGTATTTGTGTTCAAATGTGAGAGATAAACTGCACTGGTTGAGAAGTCACTGATACTGATGTGACATGTTGACGCTCTACAGGTTAGTGAACACCGAGAACTTCAGCTGCTCTTTAAACAATTGGACGGGACAGTTCAGGAATGTTGTTTGGACACCTCGTCATTCCTGATACCCCCTTTAGAACAACAGAGAAACTCGATACCCCACAAACAAAAACCTGAACTCAGCCCGGCAGCAGCGGGCTGTGACGGTGACAGGAACAGGGCCACAAAGACACCCAACAGAAACTCAGTAAGAAGACACTGTGTCGCGAGCACCCACAGGCCAGCAGGGACGGGCATTAGAGGCATCGAATGAGCACATTAGTTAAAAGCACAAAAGTTGATACTCATCTTAAGTAAAGGCAGAGAGGGATTTTCCTGAAATGTAATATTGCCAATGTGACCTGGATTTATTTTGATTTAACTTTATCTCCTTACCCTGTGGCTGCCTGTGTGTATTGGATAGCTAATCGTTTGGAAGTAGGTAAAGTAAAAAAGAAGAGTTAGGTGAGACAAGAGTACTAACATGGAGAACTGGGAAAAGATAAACTTCATGTTTATTACTTTATCTGCTGAGTGACATTGGACAATGTGACTGATGCCGCCCCCTAACTAAAGATGGAGTGGTGTGACGGATGCATTACAGATAAAAAAGGTAAGTCTCGGAGCAATATATTGAACAATATTGATCTGATATTGGATTCATATCAAAAATTGCTCACTAAAGTGGATATAAAGAAGTTACACATTGGGATGCTGAAGAATGAAGGAACATAACATCAAATGTAAAGACACAATATAAACAAAATGCTGTAGATCAACAAAAATATTAATTTGCTTTAAAAATCTGAAAACCTTAACAATGTTTAGGTAAGGCTATAATATCAACATTTTAATTTTACAGTGTTATCCAGGTGATTTCAGGCTTTTCTGCCCATTATAAATATATAATCATGTACAAAAGCAATAACTTAACACAAAAAGGTCTTTCAATAACTCAACATCAGAGATATTCCCTTATCACCCAACAGAAATATATTCTACATAGGCTCATTTATCATAGGGACGGGCAGACTGTTGAATACCAGGTAAACTGGTCTGCACCCTGGGTGTTATAATGCATGGTGTTTCCTGCCCCCTAGTGGCTGCATGTTGTGCAGTTTCCTGGAGAGTTGAGCTTTGGCCATGTCAGCTGACAGCCTCTTGGCCATCCGGTCGGTGGTCCTCTTCATGCTGCGGGCCACTTCAATAGCCTGGTCAAGAGTCCTGCCCATTTCTTCCTCCTAGAAAACAGCAGCAAAACTTTCCAAAGAGCTGAATATCATGCGTATGTTACCACTAATTGTTTGCTACTGAGATGCACAACAGAGGTTCATGCGTATTGAAACAATCTCTCGAATGTCACACTATTCAGCAGATGTGATATGAGACATGTCACCTTGCTCCCTCTGCGTCTGCCTGTCCTGCTGACGGTCTTTGAGGGCACTGAGACAGGGGACAGTGTCTGCTTGAAGTACACGTTGCTGGGCAGGAGTGCCGTGTCTGACTGTGTGGATCGTTTCCTGTGATGGGACACGGACAGCGGCGGCGGCTCCCTCACTTTATAGCTGGATTTGAGGACAGATAAAAAGACAGAACGATTTCCTGTTTTCTATATCATTGAATAACTTTATTTGCAAAAGTGCTGATAAGTATCTGTCTGCTTTCAGCGAGTGATGTGTTTGTGCGACATGTGAGACGTGTGTTTACCTGGCAGGGAGGCTGCTGGAGGAGCCGTAGCCGACCTGGAGGAGAGGCTTCTGGAGAGATGGGGAGGTGAGGAAAGACCACCCCTCCTTGGAGTAAAAACCCTCCATGACGGCTGCTGATGTGAGAAGTACTACAGTATGTACGTATATAACTAATACAGAGTACTGCATATATTTACAACCCTGTTTACAATATTATGACAGGCACACTGCTGTCCCAACTGACAACAAAAACTGTGTTGCTGTAAACATCAGATGAGAAAGTTACTTACTCTGTGGTCTTTGCTCAGTATGGCTGTCAGAGGCGACCCCTCCTTTTAAAAAGGAGCTGGTCAAACCAGACCTTTTCTCTGAGCAGTTTCCTTCTGTCCCTAAAGGAGTAAAACATGTATTTTGTCCATTCTGACCCACTTTGGACAGAATATACCCATGTAACTAATATGATAAGTATGAACAAAACTGCAGAATATACTTTTCTGTGAAATATAATTGTGGCCCTGACCTCTGTTGGACTGCAGTGTCCCCTGAAGTTTAAATTGAAACTCAGGTCCAGAGTGTGCGCCGCTTCCTCTTCTGCTCCCTACAGGTGAATTGTGGAAGTGAGACATGATCTCAGAGCCTGCATTATCACCACTATTTGTACCTGGGGAGGAGATTATCAAACTCAAAATGGATGGAGAATTATCTGTCCACAAATATAGAATAAGTAGAGGCAGACAGGGAGTCATGTTGCTGTAATTTTCTTATGAGTATATTATGGAGGTGGAGTACCTTTGCTCTTGCTGGGGTCCATGTCTGAAGAGATCCAGTCCTCTATTCTTGCAGGACTAGAAATAAGATTACTAATATTTTGTCTGCTGTTTGATGATTTCCATACACTACAGGAAACAGTATAAGAAAAATGAATAGTTGAATGATAAAAACATCTTTCACCTGGTTGTTAATCAGTTATGAATGAATATAAATATCATTCCAATAAAATGTAACACAAATACAACCTAACAATGTCCTTTCTATTCACCCACTGTCCAACAGGGTCAGGTTCACCTGTTACAAGCTGGTCTTAGGTGGGTCCTGGGTCTGGTTTTAGACCTGCGCTCCTGACGATCCTGTCTGTATTTGGAGGTGAGATAGTCCATCTTCTGCGCCAGGTGAGGCAGCTGGACTAAGCCCTCCTCCAGGTCCTTCTTCAGCCTGGACACCTCTGACTGCAAGGCCAGGATAACCTCACTAAACACACATTAACACACAGATACAGATATTCAGATGTTCACTGTGT
Source organism: Seriola dumerili (assembly GCF_002260705.1). Taxonomy (NCBI): domain Eukaryota; kingdom Metazoa; phylum Chordata; class Actinopteri; order Carangiformes; family Carangidae; genus Seriola; species Seriola dumerili. The sequence continues at coordinate 5,487,414 of NW_019174481.1, forward strand.
AAAAAGGCGAGAACAGAAGAGGGTGAATCTTTATTTACACTGGCGAAACAACTGCTTAAAGTCCAAGTCCCTAGTCAACCACCAACATTGCTTGCCCCTTAGTATATACTGACCTGTTACAAGAGCAGGAATACATTTGGCTGCTTCTCTCCTCTGTATCCATGGTGGTGCTGAGTCCCGGTTCAGAAATACGGTGATGGAGCTGTGCAGGCAGGCTGGGATCAGATCCTGTTCAGGAAGTGGTGGGGAAGCACTTAATATTTCAGTATTGACCAGCTATGATGAAACTAAAACAGAACGGATTAAGGGAGATGAAGAATCACATTCTGATTGCAAGGCTTGCTCACCCTGTAGCCTGACTGAAGGCTCCTTAGTGGTGCTCTTCACCCACAGCTCCACTGCAGCTGCTACACCACAGGACTGTGTTTGGACAGACGGGTGGGGGCTGGCCCACCGCTGGCTGTTCAGTGAGGCTGAATGGATGGCTGTCTGCAGGTTGGAGCAGGAGCCCTCACTGTCAGAGCTACTTAGAGCATCATCATGGGACTGCACACTGGAATTGGACAGATCCAACAAGAGTTATTCTACGAGGACCCATGTGATGTCTAGACAGTGACTGCGGATCAGTCAGTGAATCAATTTGTACCTTTCTGTGAGCAGATTTGATTGAAATGGTCCATCAATGGTGGATTGATTCAAGTAAGAGCTCCCAAATCCGCTGTCTGTCTCTGGGCTCACGATCCTCTGCACCCCAGAAAACACAACATCAGTTGAAAAAAAATTAAGGTAGCCTCTGCATCCTACCCACCACTGCAAGAAAACCTGTTGCATTAAATTACCATCTAAAGTCTGAAGCTTAGAAGAGACAACGATCAGTCAAACAAACCGACTGTTGTCTGTGGCTGACCTGTGATGCACATGGGGTGCCGAGAGGAGGCTCTGAGTTGCCGTCGGGGTCTGACTGTCTGGGTGCATCGGAGGAAGAGGAGACCTCCACAGCCAGACTCACACAATCACCCAGATCACAGTCATCCTCTGGGATAAGGACACTCTCTGCCGTGCTATAACTGGGGCAGCAACACCAATAAAGATATTTAGAGCTAGTAAATGACAAATGTTATTACTGAGGCATCTTTCTGGCTGTGGAGGTGAGATGAAAAGAGATGGGAAGGTGAGGACATTGTTTAAATAATGTCAAGTAGTATTTTAAGAGATTCTTCCCATTTCTAGATTGACACCACGTATCCAAAAGTAGCTCACTTACACAGTGACAGGATTGGTAGATGGATTACTTGTGTGAGCCATAAATTATTTAAGAGAAACCCAGTATAAACAAACTGCAACAGAGAGTCAATCGAACCACAGTTATCTCTTTTATATGGTCAGGTAGACTTTAATATCACAACACTGACCTTTCAGGCGTCCACTCCCTCCGTCTTGAGGTTGAGCTGGTTCCACTCAGGTAATCTAAGATGTTACTATGATCTATCCCCTCTGACAGGACAGAGAGAGAGCTCCTCTCCTCTTCATCGCCCTCCTCGCCCTCAGCTGTCTGGATGTCCAGTCTCTCCAGAGAGTCCCGCGAGCCCCTGAAACGGGGCAGAGAAGAAAACCTGCTCACACAGACAGACCCAAACACTCTCTGTTCCCTCTGCACGGTGGAACCCGAAACCAACACTGTACCTGAAACACGATCGGCCCACAGGAAGCCTGAGAACGTGCCTATTATTTGAGCACAAACACACACACAAGTGTCACTCAAATCGTCAATAGCTGGACACAATAGTGACAGTGGAAGATGCACAACAGTGGTTCACTATATTTATGTATCCTAACCAGGATAACTGCTTTCAGTTTTCTTTATGAGATTAGCCCTGGCGCATACAGTATTTAATTACAATATTCACAGTTAGAACAGTGTTAACTTTGATGATGTATACCCAAAAAGACAATATTATTAGGACATTAATTATGAGGATTAATTATCAAACACTGCATAATTCCATAATTAATAAAAACTCAATTAAAAAAAGAAATATTGTTAAGTTTTTTCCTGAAGTACCGTGAATGGCAGCTGTTATGCCCAGGGTTTTTCAGTACAGAGTCAGCAGTTATGGGCTCACTGCTTTGCTCCAATCCACCATCACCAGGGACCTCTCTGGCCTCCTCCACTTCCTCTTCCTTTTCTTCCTCTTTGTGTGTCTCCATCTTGAAACTCACAGTGGAAAAACCTGCACATGGACCCTGAAACATGAAGCCCAGTCGGATCATTTGTGGTTAGTGTAATCTTATCACACACACACACACACGTTCAACATTTCCTCCAGGAGAGAATTTGTCACAAATGAAGGTGCAGGGTGTGGATACAAATAACACAGCAGACTGCATTCACAAAGAGGTTGAATATATAAAAGAGTTCGTCAGTGTCAGCAAAGGGATTTGGTCAGTGACCAAAGTACACTACAGAAACAGGCTCACATCTGGTACTAATTTGGCTGAGTACCAGATACTTGCCTCTGAGCCAGAAATGGAGAGAAATAAGAGAAAAGTCTTTAAAAAACAAAAAGCAGAGAAAATCTAGGAGGCCAAGGTGGCAGAGGCACTTTGCAAAGAAGTAGAGGGTGTGTAAAGGCTCATTTTGGTTACAAAGAGGAGAGGTGCTCCAAGGCAATAATGCCCCGCAGAAGCTCAACACAGTGGAGAAGAACATTGAGGGTGTGGCCAAGAGGTGCATGGTAGAGAAGAAGGAAAAGGACTGTGATCAACAGGAAATTGTGGACCTGCTCTGGAGGCAAAACGACCTGAGGGAACAGAACAAGACAAGACAAGACAAGACAGCCTGAAAGGCCTGAAAGGATCATGCAGCTGAAAGGCAGAGTCTTACACACCAGGATGGAAATTTAAGAAAAGAAGCAGAAAGGTTTTTGTCATGACATACTGTATGTAAATGTCTCATTCAAATGCTCGAGAAGGAGATGGAGCTGAGGGCCCGGGTAGAAACAGACAAACTTGAGGCCACTAAGGTCACTGAGGTCGTGGAGGCACTTTGCCATTAAAATAGAGGAATGTAAAATGTGCTCAAAGTCCCAGGAAGATAAAGCAAGGTCCACTGCCAAGACAGTGACACCCATAGAGAAATGAAGACCTGCTCAGTATTTACTAGCCACAACGGAATGATGATGGTCGATGTTACTGTATAATAAAGTAAAACTAAGATAAGTATTTGATGAGTATTTTAGAATAATTATAGTGACTTTACAAATTACATACAAATAATATCCCTTTTAATATTTCTATAGTATCCATGTTAACCATGCTAACCTTTTACTTTCTAATTGCTAACATCAATGCAATGAAGTTACATGTATCCAACAGTTGTTGAGACATTTCACACGAAGCCAAAAATGTTAATTTCAAGGAAAAATCAGGGACCGTGAACTTCTGCACAAAATTTCATGATTGAGATATTTGAGAGTGAAGCATGTGGCAAAAAATCTAAGGCAAGGGAGCGCAGGGGAGTTAGTGGGTGTGTGTGTGAGTTGGTTACCTCATGCAGGGATGGTGGTGTGGGACTGGTCTTCACATGTAGCATCTGTTTCATGGGCGTGGGGGTGGAGGACGAGTGGGGTGGTGAAATCTGCTCACACACGTTTTTGTCTATCATCTCCTTTATGTCTTCAAGGAGCATCCCTATCCTGAATATGTGTCCCTCCACCAGCCTGAAGATGTGTCCACACACACACACACACACACACACACACATGAATAGATGCATTGACGTGATACTGACATATTTATGCGAGTGCAATAGTGAGGTCTCTTTAACCTGTTTGGGTCAAAGGTGCCAGTGTTCCTGGACAGACCCATGTAGTTCTGCATCTCCAGAGCTCTGTGCTCCTCCTTCTTACTGATGTATTTCCTCTCCAGCTGGTCCTGAGCCTCCATCATGCTCCTCAGCATCTGACAAAAGACAAATTTCACATTTAGGCGCATCCAGAAGTAAAAAAGGAACCACATAGTTATTAAAAATGATAGTTCACCTGAAATAAATAAAATATAATATATATATATATATATATATACTGTATATATATAAAATGAATATCAAAAGTCATATAGGCTACCATGTATAGGATGTAAACATTTCTTACCATTTGCTGTTCTGCTGTGCTCACTGACATGATGCTTACACCCTCTTTGAATTCCTCCACCTGTGTAGAAGAATCCATTTAGATGTGTCGTTTTGCATGTTTTATTTAATGGTAATCTGGTAATATCTTCAAACTTACCTTCCGCATGAACGAGCTGATGATGTCTCTCAGCTCAGCAGTCATTCTTTCCCCATCACTGGGATCCTCTTCAGGCGGGCTGGAGGAAGCTGCGTTCACCTCCGCAATGTTGCTCTCGGGGGCTCTTCCTCCTTTTTCACCAAAGTTTTCTGAAAACAAGGGATTATTTTTTCTGACCTTTATTTACATCTAATATTTTTTACTTTAAGTGTAGACTTTGTATGAAGAATTAAAAATTGCACATGATGCATATAGTTACTGATGACCTTTGAAAATATGATACAGAATTTAAAACTGAAATATTTTAGTGTGGTCAGGTTCTCCAGTTTACACTCATTGTTTAGAGTGGCCCAAGAGCAAAGTTAAGATGTTTGTGTAACTAGAATAGAGTCATCTGACCCCATTCGTCTCTATGGAAACCAGTTGCACTTCGCTGCATAATTTGCAGGTAGTGAAGCAAAGCGATGTCCGTCATAATATCAGATGTCAGATACAGAGACGAACCTGATGGGGGACGGTGAGGAGTCAAGGATCCAAGATGGCTTCCCTCAACTACGTTTCTCTGATGATCATCTTCACACTCTGAATACAGCATTAGTTCTGAGGAGGGCTGAGTCTGCAAAAACAAGTTCAATAAATTTGTAACTTGCATTGAAAATTTGACTTTTTACTTATTTTGATTTCTCAAACACCTGCGTGGTTTCGGTTTTACTTACATTGGTTCCTATTCTCATTTTATCAATAAGGTTTTCTGCCTCAGCATATTTGGTTAGTAATTTATCATATTCAGCCTAAAGAAAGAAGGAACAAGTTAAATATCTGTCCTTAATAGCATTTACATATCTGTTACATGAGGAAACTAAAGCAAAGGAATCCAAAAGGCGTAGGAACATGTGTGCTGTGAAGAGTAAATTCTTGCGGTTTTCTACCTGCAGGTGATGCACCAGCGCTGGATGAGTCTGTTTCTCCTCATCTTTGAAGACATAAGGCATCTCTGAGGGCTGGACTGAATCCTCCAGGACTCTGCTGATCACCTCCAACATACCCGGAGAGGACTGGGCTCTGTGCATGGTGCTGGTCTCCTGAGGAACAGGTTTGGCAGGTCCACTTGGAGCTTTGGGGATCTTTACCTTGGGGGCAACCTTAGAGAAGTCAGGGAGGGGGTAATGGACTTGGCCTTGGCCATACTTCATCTCGCTGAAGGACCTGGTTCGCACAAGTGGGACTTTCTCTACTTGATTGTCCTCTTCAAACTTTTCCAGCTTCACTACATCTACAGCACTCTTGTCCCCACTGCTCTGCTTTGAGTCTATACTTGCACAGCTGGATGCAACGCTGTCAGCAGCAGAGGCGGAATTATCAATTTTCCTTTCGACCTCTTCCTCTAAACTTGAATTTTTTGATGCAGCATGACTATTTTCATCAGTCCTGCCAGAGAAGACATTCTGATTAATCTCAGAATTACAAGCAGAGCTCCCTGAGTGGTTACTATGAATAGCCGTGTTGTGTGTTGGAGCCCAGCTCAAAACATTGTCGTCCATGCTCTCCAGCAGGGACACCTCCGGCAGGGTCTCTGCCTCGATTAGCCTACCTGGTCTCAGCAACTCTTCCTGGGAGAAGTGTCGCAGCAGCAACTGGTTAATGTCTGCAGGACAAGGGCATGATGGGGAAACCTCACTTGGCTTGGAAGCATCAAAAAAGACAACATCCTCTTGCGACAAAACTTTTGGTTTCTCAACATTACTCTCAACAGAAACCAAACATTCACTGGTGTCATCTCCATTTGTTGTAGTCAACTCAAGCAGACCAGGGCCATCAGGACTTGCATGAACAGTTTCTCTACTGTCAGAGCTCGTGTTGCCCTCAGAGCCAGCTGTCTGGTTGAAGTACAGACTTCCAAGGTCAACATCATAAGGTAGGTCCTCCTGATCCTCGTCACTAGTATTCTCACCTGGGTCCTCGTACTCACGCTTTAAGGGTGGCTCATCTTGCATGGTGTTTGGTCTCTGGGCAGACACATGCAGTATGCTGCTCTTGGTCTTGTTCTCTACCACCCTCTCACTTTGACTGCTCACAATACTGGACTCCGAGGAGGTGTCATCCAAGGCTGACAGCTCTGCGCTCCCTGAAAATTGAAGAACATAAATACCAACTTTGCTACATGTGTTACAACACAGACAGTGTTATGTCCAGTTCAGTACAGTCCGTAGACGTTGTAACACTCAACAGACAAATGGACACTGCAGTGACTCCAGGACTTACCACTGAGATGGATGCTGGCCTCAGAGGCAGCAGACTCTGCCTGGGAGAGATGTAAAGCTAAAGAATTCTCCAAATCACTTAAGTGAAGACTTTCATCCTCGCTTAGGTCGACAAAGATGCTCTGCTGGATGCACTTCTCCCACAGCACAGTGGGTCCCTGATGATCCTCATCTGATTCCTCTGGATCTCCCTCCATGGACACTTTCTCTGTAAAAGAAAATGTAAGCGGACGCTCTATTCAACCTCTCTTCACCTGTGATAAGACGAAGGGGGTAAGAAAAGAGGATGGAGCACCTGTTCATCACTTAGCAACACAACTTGTGAGCTGACAACATTGGATTAAAATGTTCTAAGCTGTCAGTTATTCACCAATCAATACATTGTGTGGACAGACGTTTGCGTGACATACACTAAATGCATGAAGTGTTTTGTGTGAATGATGTTTATATGTGGAAGAAGTTGTGCGTGAGAGAAACAGTGTTGGAGGAAATATGCAAATCCTTTACTTCAATAAGAGTAGCAACTCCTCACATTACAAGTAAATGTCTTGCATTTTATATTTTATTTAAGTGTTGATATCTTTTCAAGGTAAAATAACTCATTTTGCAGCATATTGGCACCTTTCAGTGTTATATTATTATGAAATGTTATTATTGAAGAATTATAGTATGCATTAATTAACATAATGGCAGCATTTTAATGGTGTAGATGGTCAATGGAGTTGTCCATATTATGTTGGGTTTAATCAGTAAAAATGCATTATATGTTTTGCATGTAAAATTATAATTTGTGTATAGTAATAATCTGTAAATATAGTAACTATATCCTTCAAATAAATGTAAAAAGTACAATGCTTCTGGATTGTAGTGGGATATAAGTAAGAGGTAGCAGAATATGCTGAAATAAAGTACAAGTTCCTAAAATTGTACTAGTAGTAGTAGTAGTAGTAGTAGTAGTAGTAGTATTAGTATTAGTAGTAGTAACTTGCACTATTTGAGTAAATGTTTTAGTTTTGTCCCACATGTGTGAGTAGCCTACTGTAAAACCTCTGTGGTATTATAAGAAAGATATAAACTATTACATTGCAAAGCCGAACTTATGCAATATCAAATCTTCAGTTCAAATCAACAGTTCCTGTACTACAAGTCTGTACTATATTTTCACTTTCATGTCAGTAGTGTTTGTAACTTACTCTGTTTATGGCTCCTTCAGCATTGCGACATCATGGTTTGAAGTTGATCCGATCCACAGCCGTGCTCCTGCCTGACATAATCTTGAAACTAGGTAGCCGACAGTGTTTCTGTGTCTTTCTCTCTCGACATATGGTTTCTCGGACAGGTTTAGTTTCTGTGGCATCATTAATAATGTAGCCGACAGGGCAGCGCTGGACGTCTGGAGCTGAACTGGCATCGTACAGGCAGAGTCTGGTTGCTAGACAACAACCCCCTCCCACCTACCCACTCACCCACCCACCACATTCTGAACATAAAGAAATTCATAATAACAATAAATAAAACTATAGAAATTTTGAAAATAAATTGAAATACGTTGAATTGTAAATAATAGAAAATAAAAAAAGTTAGTCGGCTAAATTCTGGGTCTATTCAGATTTCAGGTATGAAACTGAAACATACAGAAATATAGAAAGCATTAAAAGTGGGTGGAGTTTACGTTTTTCATTTGACATTACATCTGCAGGTTATCTGAGCAACAGATAAATTATTTTACTTAAAAAACATTCTTGCATTTGTGTTCAGTATAGTTGGGAGTGACAGCAACAAAAGAATTTGTAGTTCTGTAGTTCCAGTACCCGCATTAAAAACAGTAGACAATACTTTCAAAATCTAATCTTAATCCAAAGGATTCGGATATATGATGAATTTAAAGTGAATTGCTTTATCTTTGGATAAAATATGATCATGGGAGAGTACAGTTCTTAATCTTAGTATTATAGCAGGATTTTCAAAATAAAGTATTCTGTTGATTTGGTTTGGATTTACAGTAGTCATTGATCGACGTCTGTCTGTTACATTTTTTACTTTATTTATTTATTTATTTATTTATATTTTTTAAGTTCTTTGTTCTTCTTAATTCTTCAATAGAAAGATTTAGTAATGATGTTGAAACATGGTAAGCGTTGTTTTGCAATAGTATTCCTATCAGGTTAAAACGTGTAAGAGGAGTGTCTCCAAGGGCAGCTACAGTATTAGGGTATACGTCATCTCTTTTCTGTTCAAATCTATTGGTCCAATAACTTATTCGGGGCGTGGCTATCTTTGAATCTCGTCCTCTGATTGGTTGGTTGTCGAAAACACATACGCTAGTACAGCCACAAGGTTTTCCTTTCTCATCGATGTTAAAGTTTTGAAAAAGTTAAATGATAATGAAGTGCTAGGCTGGATGTAGTACAGTTTGTCTCTAAATTACAGACACCCATTAACTTTTAAAAAGAATCCATGTTTTTTATTCTTGTGAGAGATTAAAGCAAAAACGAGGAGAAGTCACCATTGTTCGAACTGGATCGTCTAACGTAAGTTTAGCAGCTAACATGCTAACTAGCTAATCTGTTGCTGGATCTGATACTGTAACCAGATAAATGTTGTTTTCACTGTTCACGGCTGTGGCTTTGACCTGGCGTTAATGTTAAAACCTCTGACAGTAGTATCCATTGTGAAGTTCAGGTGTTTCCATTGCACTGCCAAGTCTAGCGGTGTCACTGAAGAGTAACATGCGTATGAATGGAGTTGATAGTGTCAGCGTTGTCTTCAGAATCAGTGGTACTGTTTGTGTACACCCACATAAAATGTATTTAACAATCGTGTGTTGTACACAGTGTATTTTCTGTTTACCACTCTTATAAATAATTTGTACAACACATATGATTTAATTTCAGTATGCCCATAAGAGTAGTTTCTGCATAGTTAATATAGTCAATTAGATTAATGTATAACTGCATTTTGTCTTTTGACCAGTTTCATAAATATTTCATTCTGCACTATATATGCACTCATGTTATGTAGTTTATGCATCAGACATTACACCCACAACACTTAAACCTTTACAATGTGGCATATACACTCAGTTGCCAGTTTATTAGGTACACTTTGTTTCTTATATACATTGGGTTTTAGGAAGCTGTACCTAATAAACTGGCAATTCAGCATATATGTAATCTGGAGTGGAGTACTAAATCACCAAGCATTTAGTATTAGATTAATGTTTTATCAATGATGCAAGGCAATTATACAAATTTCCATACAAATACTGCAACACCAGTTCATTTTAGATGTAAACTTATTCATGGTCACGTTACTTTATCTTGCAGGCTTCCCAGATTTCCTGTTCCTGTGTGGAAGAATTACCGGTCAGTATCCCAGTACATATTTAGTTGTTTCTTTCTTTTGTTTTGATTCAAGATTTTGCTGCCTCATGGTGTACTTCTGAGTGGTGTTTCCATAATTAGATTGTGCAGTCAGAGGCAGTAGTAATTTTAGTGCATCAGTGGATTGTAAGCGCAAAGAAAATAGATCACATGTATTGTGTGTTCAAGATGGAATCATGTCCTATTTGTGACTCAAAAAAAGAGTCAGTGATGACCTCTTGTGATGTTGTCATTATATTTCACCATGTTACACACTTCTTCATGCAAACTGCAGCTCTGTGAGTAGGGCAGGTCTCATGAAAACACACCCAGTTGGCATACAGTGGTGGAAAAGGCTGCACCTAAACTGGCACGCATCAATTGGTGATTATAATAATGTGACCGAACATGTACTGCACAGACTTTTAAAGCCTTGGGCTTTAGTTTGTGCCATAACTGTTCACATTCAACTAGAAGCAGGAATAACAGGCTGGGAAAAAAGATAATTTGATTCCTATGGCATTTCTTTTCTATTAGGACAAGGTTTTCAAACACAACTACATAGCATATAAGATATAAATTTCTATTTACCGGTAGTTAATTTGTAGATTATGTTAAAAGATAAGTCTCTTGAAATGTGCTGAATCAACAGCAAAGTCCCTCTTATATTCACTCATTCATGTGCACAAACACACACTTTTAAGGCTTTATCTGTATTTTTATTGGTTCTAAAGTCTAAAATGCCCCCTGAATTCTAAGTTTAGTGTCAAATATCCACTGCTTTGTGCCTCAATGAGAGAAATATGTCAGTTTACATGAATGAAGCATGACTGAGATGTTGCATGTTGTCAGAACAGTTTTTTGTTGCTATTATGGTTGTCATTTGTTTTTAAGATTTGTGCTCTTTGACTTTTAAGTAATATTGAAATAGCTAATCAAGTAATAATCTTCATAATTATCATACAGAGTCATTTTACAATTCATAAAACTTACGAACTACAGGTTCTCAGTTAATCATTTTGGATTTTAAACCTGCTCGTCATTGATGTGAATAGTCACATGCCCAACCGCTACAACCAAATAATTTCTCATATATTCACATAGTTATTTTGTTGATAATGGGAATATGGTAAGGTAAGGTAAGGTAAAGATAAGGTAAGATAATATGAATAGGCCACCAATGAGTGGCATGTATGTAGGTCTGAACATTTTGATGGAAAAAGAATTTAGTTATGGTCATTTCAATGCTAATCTATAAAATAAATGAATGACACCCTTTTGTCTCTGAAAGGTTTTTAAATAGACACACTGACCGTTTGCCATTTTTAGATGTTTTTTAGTATAAAGAAATAACCCAGTTTGCTAATAACTGGTCTGCCACTATTTCCTATTTTGCGTGTGTGCAGAGGGGAGGGGATTATGGGTTAAAGTTGGGGGACATATGGGTGTGGCTGCATGGAAAAATTAGGTAATGGCTGGTTCTGGTCTTAAGTTTGTGCAGTGTATTTTAAACCATGAAGCTTGCTTATCGCTGTCCTTTCCTGTGGTGGAAGTCACATACACACAGTAGGTTGATATGCTTATCTTTTTTTTCCTTTTGCAAGAGGTGACTGGTGTGTGTCAGTGCTTCTCTTTTAATTTAGTGACATTATTCTGGATAAATCATGGCAACTCTCTGCTTGCATACATCCTTCCCGTTACATCCTGATGCGCACATAGCTCTCTCACCTTGTTGCAACTTTAGCGTTTCCATTTCCAAGCCTGGATGAATTGAGTCACCATCTTAGATTGACAGCTTGCCTGAGTTGACCCCATCCATTGATTCCCGCCCTGCTCTCTCGCTTGCTGCCTGCCCCACTTGTGCACGCTGCTGTTTGGTTGGTGTTGCCATGGCACCGTGTGGCCAGAATGAGGCTTCACATACAGCATCTTGTGTTCTCTTCACAGTGAGCAGCTGACAAGAGATTGAGGGGCAGTGACGCAAAACTCACTGTATACGAAAGCAGCCGTGTGGACTGACTCGCAGGACTCGGCTCTGTCTAACACTCGTGGGGTTACTCTTCATTGTCAACATTCAGCAGAGGGACATTTGCATACTTCATCACATTGAGTGACTTTTTGTTTGGATCTTTCTCGACTCTCCCTTGACCAGAGATTCATTTTTCTTTCTTGTTAGCTGTTGTTTTTAAACGCAACCATTTTTTCGGGAACAAAACTGGGATTTTCCCTCATATTATGCACTTCAATGGATACCAGTGGCTCATTGGTTAGCACGCGAGCTAAGGACCAGTCCCTTCATGTCCGCTACAGGTAGGACTCTCCTCTCTCAACTAAGATATAGTTGTTGAATAGAAAGTGTGGCTCTGTTTTTTAGCCTTTCATCTTTTCCCCCTCATTAGTTTTAAGTGGGACTATTAATGAAATTAATTGTTGAAGGTTAAGAAGAACAAAATCTCTTTATATTTGCAATTATTTTAATGCCTGTTATGTTAGATGTGCCAGTGTCAGGTAACTGATGAGGTATTTATTTATTTTGTGGTGCCTTGTTGAAGAAGTGACGGTATCATGTGTAATGTGGAGAAGAGGTGGACTTGAGGTTTAAGTCAAATTATGGAGTGGGAGTCTCTTTTCACTGTGTTTTCAGTGAGTTTGTTGACTAAAGGCAGGTGAGTTTCCTTTAAAAAAAAAAAAAGCCATCAGTCAGCTGTTCCTACATATGCTGATAAAGAGCTCTGGCAGCAGGTGCAACCTGCCAAACATAGAAAGACCTGCTCCAGCTTCAATATTTAACAAGCCCTGAAAAATTCATCACTGCCGGCTTTGTTTTTCGACACACGTGTGTCCATCTTGTTTGGATACTGTAGGCATCTGCTAGGTGGGAGGATGTCTTTTCTTTTTTTCCAATAGCTACTGCTGTCAGGAGGGTTACCTTCAATGAATTGATTCCATTATACCACACCAGTCTGCTTGTGTCCGACACGTCTGACAAAGCTACTTAGCACTCAGCAGCTCTTTAATCTGTCAGGTACACACTCTACAGCCATAATCTAAGGTGACCAGGTCAGAAGAGAGAGCTTGAAAGAAAGACAATCAGATTAACTAAGAAAATGCTGATTGAGCAGTTTCCTTGATGCCATGCATTGGAAGTTAATACGGTGACAACATCACACATGTCTCCTTGATAGTTTTCCAATGCGTGATGCTAAATTATCTCTGTGACGTCAGATGTCCAGTGGTTTTGATATCTCAAAGGAAGGCTATTTTTAATACCTTTTTTTTTTTTGACTTCATTGAACAACAAACAAGATCTTCATCACTTTTTAGTATAGGCTACTAAGTTACATTGAGTTAATCTCTCCATGCTTCAGAGAAAGAGAAGGAGCAGCAGCCTTTTTTCCAGTGGAAACCTCAGTAGATGCCTCTCAGATGTTCCATGTGCTGCTGTTGTTGTTGTTGTAAGACACGAAAAGCCAGCAGGTAGGCTAGTGTTTGCCACAGCTTTAGTGTTAAATGATATGTTGTTGGTAGTAAACAAAGGTTCTTCTAATTTAAGGCCTAAGATTGCTGATTACATGAAGTTTATCGACTATTCAGGAGAACATGTTTGCCTTTGTTTGCAAATTATAGACTTGCTGGGTGACGAAAGAAGCTACTGTGTGTGGGTTTTTTGTGTCATTTTAATTGCACGACATAGACTATGTGATCTTTTACCTCACGTGACGAGTCCAGTCTAGGTTGTGTCTTTGCATTAGTGTTTCTGAGTCAGTGTCTTTCAGACAAAACCTTGGGTCGGGTTCATAAGGAAAGCTTGAGATAAACAAACTGAAAAGACATTGTGTGAAGCCGATCCCTCCCCAACAATACAGCTTCCTGAAAAAAAGTTTTTGCTTTGCGCAAATATGCTGCTTAAAAGATAATCCATCTGCAGATAAGCCACCAGCCATTGTCTGACACTCCTTTCATCTGGCCTGAGCCTAACTCATTTATAACTCCACAAGACTTAGTTATTCAGTTGAATTGGACGACCCACTACAAACTGCATGCTAAAAACCATATCCTAGGTTCTTATATTATTTTTCTATGCTACAAGAAGCCAGTGACCAACAAACTGAATTTTCAGTTACTTATTGCTAAGAATAACAATAACACAAGCTATATTGTCAAAGATTTAAGATAATGTGAATTTGATTATTTCTTACATAAAAAAGATTGACTTTTAAGAACCAACTCACAAATCTCAATAGTCAGAACATCTGTGAACATGTATCTGCGGTATAATGACTGAAAATGCTTGGAAGTAATGTCCTGTAATGATGAACATTGTCTATGGCATGTCTGTTTGCTCTTTGCTTCATTTGACTGTAAAAGGAATCCACCTCACTTTCTGAGGCAATGTCAAAAGGATGTGAGCTCTACCATAACAAATGAGGCCCAGTTTGAGCCATTGTTCTCTGTTGGTGGAAGGAAGTAGCTAAACAACATTCCCTGCTGAAAGCCTTTGCTTAGAAAGAGGTCCAGTCAGTTGGCTGTAGGTCACAGCCAGGGAAGATCTGTTTCTCCACAACTTCTTCAATTTGGGTTGCATTACTGTATTTGGATTCTAGACACTTTTGAGCTGCTCATTAATTGTTTTTCTTGAGGCTCAGCCAGTTCAAACAAGACACTTGCTGGACTGACGCTGCTTCTGTCTGCTGTAGGATGGAGGTGTCCTGCCTGGAACTGGCGTTGGAGGGTGAGCGGCTCTGTAAGGTGGGCGACTACAGAGCAGGCGTCTCCTTCTTTGAGGCTGCCATCCAGGTAGGCACAGAGGACCTGCAGGTGCTCAGTGCCATATACAGCCAGCTGGGCAATGCTTACTTCCACCTGCATGACTACGCGAAGGCCCTGGAGTTCCACCGGCATGACCTCACCTTGACCAGGTAAGACCTACAACAGCCCTCTTGAATCCACTAATAGATCATTATTTTATTATTGCTCACATAATGCGTCTTGTATAGAACAATTGGTGACCTGCTTGGAGAAGCCAAAGCCAGTGGAAACCTTGGCAACACATTAAAGGTGTTGGGGCGGTTTGATGAGGCTGTGGTTTGCTGTCAGAGGCACTTGGACATAGCGAGGGACATGATTGACAAGGTGAGGCTGCAAATAAGTGATAATGTATACAGTGAAATATTCTCTAGTGTATGAGGGGGATTTCAGAAGACACCGACTGTGATCACTGACATGTTTTTTTTGTTGATTTGTGTCAGGTGGGTCAGGCACGAGCTCTGTATAACTTTGGGAACGTGTACCATGCCAAAGGGAAAAGTATCTGCTGGAGTGGAGCTGAGCCTGGAGACTTCCCAGAGGAGGTCATGATAGCACTGAGGAAGGCAGCAGAGTACTATGAGTAAGTTACTGAGTGTGTGTGGGTTTTAGTAATCTTTTCATTATTCAATACATATTAATGATACGGTTCCTTGCTGCTATTATATCAAACATCTGACTTGATTGTGTATTTTCAGGGCAAACTTAGCGATAGTGAAGGAGCTTGAAGACCGGGCTGCCCAGGGTCGAACCTATGGGAACCTCGGCAACACACACTATTTGTTGGGAAACTTTCGCAAAGCCGTGGCCTCTCATGAACAGGTAGGGGGAATCTTCTTTTTTTTTTTTTTTTTTTTCAAACCCAAATCCATTACAAACATGTTTCAATTAAAAGCTAAGTTTCAAATTAAAGTGACTTTAATAAGAGAAATAATGAAGCACTATTCTATTTCAGCGCTTGCTCATAGCAAAGGAGTTTGGTGACCGTTCGGCAGAGAGACGGGCTTACTGCAACCTGGGGAACGCCTATATCTTTTTGGGGGAATTTGAAGTGGCAGCTGAGCATTACAAGTAAGCCACAGCCCACACATTGATCTTTCTAAATAATTTTCCGCATAAAAAAGCACGACAGGGCATACAGTATGTTCACGTCACACAATACACTGGTATTAAGTGTTCACTTATCTAAACAGATATAAAGTTGTGCAATTTATTTAAAAATTTATGTCTTTGATTGAAAGTACAGCAGTCTTACCAGAACCAGCAGGATGGAAGGTGGTTTACTGTGCAAACACTCAGTCTGTGGAGTGACATATCACAATTGTGTGATAAATTTGGCTTTAGTTTGTTTCTTTTTGTCTTCCATGAGAAGCTTAAATATTGACAACTGTAAAGAATAATCTCAATATCTAAAAAAAAGAAAGAGAAAAAAGGGAACTGTCCCTTGTGTATGACATTATTTGTTGTCCCCAGACTGTGCTTCTCTCTGCTGCGTGTTGACCCAGCTTGTCTGTGTGTTTGTCAGGAGGACACTGCAGCTGGCGAGGCAGTTGAAGGATCGAGCTGTGGAGGCCCAGGCCTGCTACAGTCTGGGCAACACCTACACTCTTCTCCAGGACTACGAGAGAGCCATAGACTACCACCTGAAACACCTCATCATAGCCCAGGACCTCAATGACAGGTACACACACATATATTCACTGTTGGAATAAGAATTCATGCTGATGTTAACTATATTTTAAATATGCCCCTGTACATGGATTAAACTGTGTTGTACTGCAGGATTGGGGAGGGCCGTGCATGCTGGAGTCTGGGAAATGCTCACACTGCACTGGGGAACCATGATCAAGCCATGCACTTTGCTGAAAAACACCTGGAAATCTGCAAAGAGGTACATAAATAAAATACATTAAAATTTACAGCAGCTCAAGGTATTGTACAGTTGGAAAGCTAACCTTCCTGTGTGTATACTTTGTTTTTGTTTGTATTTTTATTTATTCATTTGTTTCCAGACTGGAGACAGGAGCGGAGAGCTGACGGCTCGTATGAACGTGTCTGATCTCCAGATGGTTCTGGGTCTGAGCTACAGCACAAATAACTCCACCTTCTCTGAGAATAAAGATATAGACTACAACCTGCATGGTAAAAAAAAAAATATATGTATAATCAAACACCCTGAACCTTGTGTTAACAGCATCTTTTGTATAACAGGTGTTAACAGTGTTCCTGTGTTTTAGGAGCAAGGCCCAGGATGGGCAGAAGACACAGCATGGAGAACCTGGAGCTGATGAAACTCACTCCGGACAAGATGAATGTAAGAAATGCTTTTCTAACTTTACTTAGCACATACTGTATGTTCCACCATTGCTCAACTCATGCTACGCTGCTAAAACCAGATTTTATTGCTACAGATGAATGGATAGTTTATCTTCTCCCTGTTTTTGTTTTGTCCTTATCGTCTTTTTTCCTCGTTTCCTTCTTCATTGTGGTAACTATTCCATTTCTGTGTATTTAAGGGTCAGAAGTGGAACAGCGACATCCTGACCAAACAGTCCAAACCCTCTCTGGCTAAGAGCTCCTCCAAGCTGTTCTTTGTCAGCCGTCTGCGTGGGAAGAAGTACAAGACCGGTGGTTCCAGTAAGGTCCTCCAGGACACCAGCAACACCCTGGACACCAGTCAGACCCCTGCGCAGGGACCACAGAAGGTACACACAGTACAGGGAGAGCTGATAAACACTAACATGCCTCATTCAGTCTCTGCAGCTATCATCAAACAAGGTCTGTTCTGTTACTGTTTTTCACGTGTGTGTGTTTTGTTGTTTATTAGCGACTCAGTCCTGATATGCTCGGAGACGAGGGCTTCTTTGATCTGCTGAGCCGTTTCCAGAGCAACCGTATGGATGACCAACGCTGTTCAATACAGGCTAAGGGCAGCAGGTTATCCATAAACAGTGTCCCGGAGTCGCCTCCTAGAGCCATCAGGAAATGTGAGTCCAGAAATCCAAACACTGAAAAGTCCTTCCATTCCTACAGTAAAACTTTTCTTGCCTTGTCATAACGAAATAAAACATCTCTCCTGTCTCTCTTCTGCCACTCCTTGGATTGTCTCTAACTCTGCAGCTGTGTCAGAGTCCGCTAACATCTCAGGTGCTCAAGGCAGACGGTTAGAGGAGTCGTCAGCAACAGGGGGAAGCCTGCCCGGCCTCAGGCTCCATCAAAACAGCAACCAGGCCGTGCTCAACCACCTGATGGCCAATGCTGACAACCCTGAGCCTGACGACGACTTCTTTGACATGCTTGTCAAGTGCCAGGTACCTGATGGGACCAAAAATTCCTGCACATTGATAAGCATACAGTGCATTTAATACACAAGAAATTATCATGTGCTTTTCCTAATATGAAACGTTAAAAACCCATTACCAGATCTCAAACTCATATTCCCTCTTTCCAGGGGTCCCGTTTGGATGACCAGCGGTGTGCCCCTCCCCCTCCTCCTGTCCGAGGGCCCACTGTACCAGATGAGGACTTCTTCAGCCTCATCATGCGCTCTCAGGCCAAACGAATGGACGAGCAACGCGTCACCCTGCCTTCAGCAGCTAACACTACAGCCAGGCCCAGCTCCAGCTCCAGCTCCAGCTCCAAATGAACTAAGCACTAAAGGGACAGACAGGTGTCTTTTTCTTTTTTTTTAGACTCATGAAGGAGTGGACAGCGTTGGTATTGACCAGTGGGGCAGTCACTCAGAAGAAACCCTTCTGTCTCTTTACATTCATCCTTTTAGACAAAACAAAGCACTGTCAGCATTGTATGTAGTGTACAGTATGGAAATATCTCAAATTAATGAGGACTCATTTCGCACAACTTGCACAAACTCTCAGTAGCATCAGGGACAAAAGTGTTGTTGTTTTTTTTATTCACTGTTTTTAATGATTCTCTGTTCCTGCAAATTTCATTTTTCAATAGACAACTGCAGTTATGTTTGTATTTATTGTACTTTTTATGATTGTTATGATTCTGCCGTCCCACCACTATGAAGTAATGTGGTTATATTCACAGAGGTACAGCACTCTTTCCATGTGTTTTGTTTATATGTGAGGTCTTTGTTTGGTTTAAGCGTTACCGAGGTCAGACAGAGGAAACTTAACAAAAACTATTGTAAGCAAACTGTTTGATAAAAGAATGAATTTAACCCTTGTACAGCCCTTATAGTCTTTTGTACTAAATCTTTTGAGTGAGGTCAGATAAATAAACCCGCATTCATGTAGGCATCTTGTTTTGACTTCTTTTAAATGTAAACTCATCTCAACAACACAAACAGCTTGTGTAAAAGACACTTTATTTAACGTACCAGCAGTCTGACTTGAGTTAGCTTGAATTAATTTAAGTCACCTTTAAAAACAAGACTTAGAAAGGCTTAATACAAGAGCCACTAGCATTTCCAAAACATACTAATAACTGTACATACATAAACACAACTGAAATAAATACATCTATGTACGTATTAGTTTGGCCTCATTTGTTATACTATACATTAACATAAAAACTTAAATATGCATATTTGTAAGTAAATAATTGTTAAAAGACAAAAGTGCGCATGTAAAATACAAGAAAAGAATACAATGCATATGCCCCAAATACTGTTTCTAAATAAATATCAAAACACCCGTGCTTCCTTTCAGATTTCGTTGTGCATATGGTTAGACCCTTTTTATGGGAAAAGACTGCCACCTACTGTTGTTATATTATTACAGCAGTAGACAAACCAAAGCTTTTAAACACTTAAAAATCCTAAATTGAATGCTAGGGCGCTCAACCAAAAATTACACTTTGTATTTCCCTTTGATGCCGACATAATAACGATCTTCCATTGCAAGCAAGCCATTGCAAGACACTGTAACAACTACAGCGCAAAAACACTGATTTCAAATTTAAAACAAATGCACAAGCTAATTTACACATTTTGAGTTGGAGTAATGCAGTGGACACAGTAACATTAGACATCAGTACATCCCACAGGGAAGCAACAGCTGACTGATTGGCAGTTTGATGTCCACAGATTCAGCCTTCGGATAGGAAAAGCTCACTACTGACACACTGAAAAATTACATTTTACACCATAAATTCGACTCTTGTTTTCCCAAACAATATAGCAGCATTACACTAGCTGTAAGAAAATGATATGCAAAAGAAGGAATGTAGGATTCTTCAAAATAACTGACAAAATTTGATCCTGAAAAATGACCATATTATCTTTTTTTGTTTGTTTTTTTTACATTTTTGTTATGGAAACTGAGAACTGAAGGAAGGCACCATCATGAACAAAGCACTCTGTCCTGTCTAACCTCAACAACTCCTCTGTGAATAGGACATGCAGCAAATGACTGGTGTGTAAGGAGTGAGGATGTACAATGACACCGTGTGGATGAAGTGAGAAAAATGAATGATGCTGCTGTTTTACCCTCCTCAAGATGACAACAATCAGTGGGATAACTGCAATGTGAGAGATGTGAAGACAAAGGAGAACATGCAACATGTGTGCTTTTGATGCGTCACAGGTTTGTATCCATTTGGTTTCCTACAGACAGAAGGGAAAGGCTCATTCACCTGTGTGTGCGTGCGTGTGTGTGTGTGAGAGAGAGAGAGAGAGAGAGAGAGAGTGTGTGTTTTCAGGCTCTAAGTGTCAGGTGTGTTGAAAGGGTGTGACCGAGTTGATAGTGCTGGAGGAGCAGTGTTGTTTTAGGGGTGTAGGGGTGTGTGTGTGCACATGTGTGCGTGCGTGCATGTGTGTGTGTGTGTGTTATGGGTTGTGTGTCCAGAGTGTGACAGTGCGGTCAGCAGAGGATGAGAGGAAGGACAGGTCTTGTGTGTGCCATCGACACTGAATCACCTTGTCGCCGTGCTCTCCCACCACGGTCAGAGGCAACTGTTTGGTCAGGTCACCTAGAAACACACAGGAAACACAGCTCAGACAGGCACATACAACATCATGACAGACAACTGCTAAAGCCAAAACCACATCTCACAAGTTTTCCTCCAGACTCTTTAGGTCAGGGGGTTACTAGTTGTTTGGTGTTTAAATTATCTGGTTTAACCATTAACAGATATAAAAAAACCTCCTAATAATTACAGTAACACATTGAAGGAAACTAGTGGTGGATAATGGTTCACATTAAATGCAACATACCTTGGAGGTTGGTGACCATGACCTTTGTGTCATAGGAACCGGTGAGCAGGTAGTGTGCTCCAGGGGAAAACCTAACAGATCGGACATCGCTGCTGTGCGGCCGGTACACCTGAACGATGCGTCCTCCTCTAATGTCATACAGCATGCATGCACTGTCTTCCTGTCCTGTTGCTAAGAGACGGCCACTCGGATCGACTGCTACCGAGGCAACGGGACTGCCTGTAGAGTGGAAAAAAAAGGGGTGTAGCTGTAAAAATCAGCATATGATTCCAGTGAAAATCTTTCTGTGCTGACTTAGAGCACCGGCAGCCATTATGGAAGCAGAGCTACTTCTGGTGTCATACATTGCTCACAACTTCCAATTTCCATGCATGCAGGTGAAAGGAATGACACGCAGCCATACCTGAGCCGTGGAAAGCAGTTCCCACTACTCGGACACAGCTGGGCACCCTGAGGTCCCAGAAACGCACCGTCTTGTCTTGGGAGCCGGAGGCAATCATCCAGCCTCCCCATGTATACAGAGACAGAATGTGACCTGGACAGCAAAAATGACACATTTCTCAGTGGCAGTTGTTCCATCTTTGACTTTGCACTTCATGTTTTGAGTTCAGAAGGACAGGGTGGAGGGATGAAGCAGTCCGTGTACCTGTGTGTCCACTGAGGGCGTGCAGACCCTGTCCCCTCTGACAGTCAGTGGTGTAGATGTTACAGTCTCCTGCTCCGGCGCTGATCAAGATGGCTCCTCCGCTTTCTGGACCCTCCATGAAGGCCAGGTCTCTGATGGTGCCATCATGCATGCTGAACTCCAGGTCTGGGCCTGGGACACAAAGACACACACAGACAAAAAAAAAATGAGGCTGCTGACACCAACAAACATGACTGTCATTGTGTATTCACGCAGAGCTCGCTCACCTGTGGCGTTGCACGTCTCTGCACTAAAAGGTAAAACTTTGACATATTTGTCATTGGAGCCTGTCGCCAGCAGCTGCCCGCAGTGGCTCCAGGCCACACAGTAGATGGAGCCTTTGTGGTGTTTGTTTCTCTTGAAGCGGACGACTGGCTGCTTCGTTGGAGTGCTGCTTAGGAGAAGAGATTAAAAGACAGAAGAGGAAAGATAAATAATAGGAGAGAAGGTGAGAAAATGGTAGATATTTAAAAGGTAGTTGGTATTCTCTATGGTGTATGTTGGCCTTGAAAGCAGAAAGTATTGGACTGCCAAATTAAGGTCATGGCTCTACAGGTACGGGACTTTGTACGCTATCAATCAATTTTTGAAAGGAAGAGGGTTACTCATGATAAGAGAAACAAAAGTGTGATGGACATTGTTCTTCTTCCACAGGTTACCTTGTGTCCAGTGTTTCTGGATAAGCGCACACACGTAGTGTTTTGGAGTTGGATCCCACAGCGTACAGCGACCCAGACGGGTGGAAGGCAACAGCACGAATAGCCTGAGTATCTTCCAGACTGTGCACGGGCACAAACAGACCTTTCGGCTTGTCACTCTGGAAACACACCCACATATGAAAACACATTAACACACAGATTACATGTCATAAGCAGTATAATCTACTTTGATTTTCTCTGCCCTCTGACATCCGTCCTCTCGTGATGCCAATGTGACATCACTGCCATTCACATGAAACTGTTGTAATCTGCTTAGTCAAATTGGCATTACACTGTATCGTCCTAGGCTATGAGGAAAAAAGGAGGGAATGTGATGAACTTTAAAATCAGATAAGAGAAGCTCAGAGGAAGATGAGTAACAACTGTTCCTGCAGAATGCCAGAACCAAACAGTTAATGTGAGAGACAATAAATGACAAACAATAAAGACCGTGAACGAACAGAAGTCATTTCAGGTTCAGCGAGATGATTACACGCTTGTTGAGGTATGAGTTATTTACAGCAGGTCTGACAGAATTGTGTGAACATTATTTTCAGTGCTGGCTTCAATGTTGCTGTGTTAACATGCTTTATTTTTTTCCATCCCTACCTGTTTACTTCGGGATAAGGAGCCTGGAGAGTCACCTTCTTGACCTCCTGCCTGTTTCTGCCCACTGCCAGCAAACAGAAAACATAGTCATCATCTAATTCTTGATATGAAATAATGTCCATGCACAAAAAGAAAACACACCTACCTCTGAGAGACAACAGGGGACTCATTTGGTGGCGTGACTTCGCACCCCCCCACCGTGCGCTGTGGGGTACTGCTGAGCACTCCTCCCCCTTGGGTCCGGCTCTGCTCCGGGGTCACAGATGGGGGATTGTTATTGTCTTCAGAGGCGGGCGTGTTCCCATTGCCATTGCACTGCTGGGCCAAAGATTTCACCTCCTCCCCTAAATTCTCCATTCCCACGTTTAGCTCCTCCAGCTTCTGGATGGACCTGAGTAATTCAAACAAATACATGTGCATGTACATTCATGATCTCTGTCTCTATAAACACTCAGCCTTTGCCTTTCTTGTTCCAGAGGGCTTTCTTGTATTTAGTTTAGGAGGGAACCTTCATCACTTTGTATTTCACTTCTGGGTACAGGCTGTTAGAGCACTGAGTGAGTTGACAGCCTAGTTAAATCTAGTTAAAACTACAAAGAGCACAGAACAAAAGAAAACTGAAGTAATGATGTAATTATGCACAGCTACCCTTGTGAATAATGCAGAGGTTACAGAGACAAGGAGAGGTAGGGGAGAGGGAGGACTGGGAGGAACTCTCGGGGGACAAATCAAAGGGCCTTTGTCCTGCTGACACATGCAAAAAAAATTTTCTACGTCATTTTTCTCATGTTGTTGAAGCTAAATGCACTCTTGTGATTTGAAAGCATTTTAAAGTTACCAAGGTAGATGTTTCAGATTTTTTTGGCTACATCACATCCCATGTGATGTGATGTAGCCCATCACAGCAGATGGTGCAGCCTGTGTGGAGTGGAGGCAGGTTTTGGGGGAGGTGCGTGTCATGCCAGGGAAAGCCACATGGGAGCCATCATTATCAAGGCCTTAACCTGTCTACTTGTTCTTGTCTTGACAGCTGCTCCTTCTCAATATTAAAAGCCATGCAGTGATTAGCAAACTCGCTCACCAGAACTACTGTGACAACAAGTTTGCCATATGACTGTGTTATATACAGGACATGCACTTCCTGTCTGTCAGGCAGCATTTAAGACCTTTTCCCATCGTGTCTGTACCTGTTGAGGAACTTCTCTGTGAGGCTGTGCTGCATGTCGCTGGGCGGGGGTTCCTGCTGGACCCCTCCCTCCAGAAGCATCTGCTGGTACATCTGCCTCTGCTGCTGCTTTTGCTCCAGGTGCTGCTGCACACGAAGACGCTGGCGATAATACTCCTCATACTTCTCTGTGGAGTCACGAAGCTGAGGATTGAGCACAAAACCAGTGATCCATGAAAAGAATACATGGACTCATTTTATTCCTAATTTTTTCTCTCTGCTGCACATAGGTCCTTCATGAATAATAAATTAATCTACTGTTGCATTAATAGTAAATAAGACAGGTGAATCACCTTGTATAAGCAAATTAGATAAATCGCTTAAATGCAAAATTTTATCACCTGTACCACTCTAGTACAGTAGTGAGTATTCACTATTCAAAGTCAGCATTGTGATCATTTGAACCCTGCTCCACCCCAGTCTTCTGTCAGTTCAGGTATTAGAGGAAGGGGGGTTAGACAGGGAGCTGAGGACAGGTCACTTCCCCTCTCTGTCCTCCGCTTCCTGTCCTGACAATCTGATGGGAGCGGATCTATTTCAGGGGAGGGGAGGGAGACTGGCAGTGTGCCAGTGCTGGAAAAAGGGACGAAGGGCAGAGAGGGAAAACAAGACAGAGAGGGTAAGAGCGTGACAGTGAGATCATAGAGGCCCCAAAGTCTGCTTCTGTTTCTGGCCTTTTCATGTGTCTCCAGGGCAACAGGCACAGCAGAGCAAAGCACTAACTTCACACCGAGCTGCACAAGGAGCCCAGAATAGAAAGCGTGAGACAGACAGACACAGATACTGAATTAACAGCGTGTTTACAGACAACAGGGGGGCAGTAATGACTCATTTTTGTGGTTAAGCTCCCAGCGTCTCAAGCCACGTGTCACCACTGACCTGTGCTCAAATCCACCTGGGTCTCGAGCAAAGGCGTAGGTTTGGTGTCAACACTGGTAGGGACGCAGCAACCCCACAACCCCTCCAAAACAAAGAGATTGGCTTTTAACCAAGTGGTTTATACATTCAGGAATACCCATATGGAAATGTAATATATGTACATGTGTTGAATTTCCATATATGAATATATGTACATTTGAAGTAAAATCATGAATGTATTTAAAGTATAGCCTATGTATGAAATAATAGCATCTCAAACCTGTTAGAAATTGGAACAATATCATATATTGTTGTATTGTATTGACATATATGAATAGCTAATAGAAACATGTATTTTAGTATGTCTGTTTATATTGGACATGTGTTAGATAGATATCGTCCATCCCAAGGCCTGTTATATATGTAAATATAAAAGATGACATATAGACGTAGATGTAGATGTATGTTTAAATTTCATACAAAATGTTGTTTAAATGTTGTTTAATAAAGTTGCATTTTACTATGAGTATTTCATGTATGTTATAAACTTATATCTTCATATATACAGAGGATGTATATATGTCATAATAATATATCCTCTTATAGGTGACACATGTGGTAACACAACTCTAGATATAGGGACATATGTGTCACATATGTGTCGGAAGTTAAAGTATACTAAGGCATAAAAAAGTCATGGATAGTAAGGCATAAAAAGTCATAAAAACGTCATAGTATAGTAAGGCATAGAAAGATATAAAAACGTCATAGTAAAGGAAGGCATAAAAAGTCATAAAAACGTCATAGTATAGTAAGGCATAGAAAGATATAAAAACGTCATAGTAAAGGAAGGCATAAAAAGTCATAAAAACGTCATAGTATAGTAAGGCATAGAAAGATATAAAAACGTCATAGTAAAGGAAGGCATAAAAAGTCATAAAAACAACATAATATGGTAAGACAAAAAAAGGCATAAAAACGTCAAAAAACGTCATAGTATAGTAAGGCATAGAAAGATATAAAAACGTCATAGTAAAGGAAGGCATAAAAAGTCATAAAAACAACATAGTATAATAAGGCACAAAACGTCAAAAACATCATAGTATAGTAAGGCAAAAAAGGTAATAAAAACAACATAGTATATTTAGGCATTTAAAGTCATAAAAACATCATAGTTTAGTAAGTCATAAAAATGTCAAAAACGTCATAGTATAGTAAGGCAAAATAGTGTCATAGTATAGTAAGGCAAAAAAATGTCATAGTATAGTAAGGTAAAAAAAGAAATAAAAAGTCATAATATAGTGAGACATAAAAACGTCAAAAACGTTATGGTATAGTAAGACAAAAAAAGTCATAAAAACATAGTATAGTAAGGCATAAAATATCATAAAAACGTCATAGTATAGTAAGGCATAAAAACGTCATGGTATAGTAAGACAAAAAAAGTCATGAAAACGTCATAGTATGGTAAGGCAAAAAAATGTGATAGTATAGAAAGGCATAAAAACGTCAAGAACGTCATAGTATAGTAAGGCATAAAAACGTCATAGTATAGTAAGACTTAAATATCGCAAAAAACGTCATAGTATAGTAAGGCATAAAAATGTCAAAAAACGTCATAATAAAGTAAAGCATAAAAAGTCATAATATAGTAAGACAAAAAAAGTCATAAAAACAACATAGTATAGTAAGGCATAAAAACGTCAAAAACGTCATAGTATAGTAAGGCATAAAAACGTCAAAAACGTCATAGTATAGTAAGACAAAAAAAGTCATAAAAAAACATAGTATAGTAAGGCATAAAAAGTCATAATATAGTAAGACAAAAAAAGTCATAAAAACAACATAGTATAATAAGGCACAAAACGTCAAAAACGTCATAGTATAGTAGGAAAAAAACGTGGATAGTAATTAAGGCATAAAATGACATAAAAAGTCATAGTATAGTAAGACAAAAAAAGTCATAAAAAATATCATAGTATAGTAAGGCATAAAAACGTCTAAAAAAATCATAGTTATAGTAAGACAAAAAAAGTCATAAAAACATCATAGTATAGTAAGGCATAAAAATGCCAAAAAGTCATGGTATAGTAAGGCATAAAAAACGTCAAAAAACGTCAAAATATAGTAAGGCATAAAAAGTCATAATATAGTAAGGCATAAAAACGTCATAGTATAGTAAGACTTAAAAACGTCAAAAACGTCATAGTATAGTAAGGCACAAAAACGTCAAAAACGTCATAGTATAGTAAGACAAAAAAAGTCATTAAAAAAAACATAGTATAGTAAGGCATAAAAACGCCAAAAACGTTATAGTAAGGCATAAAAATGTCAAAAAACGCATAATATAGTAAAGCATAAAAAGTCATAAAAACAACATAG
Organism: Seriola dumerili; assembly: GCF_002260705.1. NCBI lineage: Eukaryota > Metazoa > Chordata > Actinopteri > Carangiformes > Carangidae > Seriola > Seriola dumerili. The sequence continues at coordinate 5,514,773 of NW_019174481.1, forward strand.
TATAGTAAGGCATAAAAACGTCAAAAACGTCATAGTATAGTAAGGCATAAAAACGTCATAGTATAGTAAGGCATAAAAAGTCATAACATAGCAAGACAAAAAAAGTCATAAAAACAACATAGTATAGTAAGGCATAAAAACGTCAAAAACGTCATAGTATAGTGAGACAAAAAAAGTCATAAAAACATCATAGTATAGTAAGGCATAAAAACATCAAAAACGTCATAATATAGTAAGGCATAAAAAGTCATAATATAGTAAGACAAAAAAAGTCATAAAAACGTCATAGTATAGTAAGGCAAAAAAATGTGATAGTATAGAAAGGCATAAAAACGTCAAGAACGTCATAGTATAGTAAGGCATAAAAACGTCATAGTATAGTAAGACTTAAAAACGTCAAAAAACTTCATAGTATAGTAAGGCATAAAAATGTCAAAAAACGTCATAATATAGTAAAGCATAAAAAGTCATAATATAGTAAGACAAAAAAAGTCATAAAAACGTCATAGTATAGTAAGGCATAAAAACTTCAAAAATGTCATAGTATAATAAGGCATAAAAACATCAAAAAACGTCATAATATAGTAAAGCATAAAAAGTCATAATATAGTAAGACAAAAAAAGTCATAAAAACAACATAGTATAGTAAGGCATAAAAACGTCAAAAACGTCATAGTATAGTAAAGTATAAAAACGTCAAAAAACGTCATAATACAGTAAGGCATAAAAAGTCATAATATAGTAAGACAAAAAAAGTCATAAAAAACACATAGTATAGTAAGGCATAAAAACGTCAAAAACGTCATAATATACAGTAGTAAGGCATAAAAAGTCATAATATAGTAAGACAAAAAAAGTCATAAAAACGTCATAGTATAGTAAGGCATACAAACGTCAAAAACGTCATGGTATAGTAAGGCATAAAAACGTCAAAAACGTCATGGTATAGTAAGGCATAAAAACGTCAAAAACGTCATGGTATAGTAAGGCATAAAAACGTCAAAAACGTCATGGTATAGTAAGGCATAAAAACGTCAAAAACGTCATGGTATAGTAAGGCATAAAAACGTCAAAAACGTCATGGTATAGTAAGGCATAAAAACGTCAAAAACGTCATGGTATAGTAAGGCATAAAAACGTCAAAAACGTCATGGTATAGTAAGGCATAAAAACGTCAAAAACGTCATGGTATAGTAAGGCATAAAAACGTCAAAAACGTCATGGTATAGTAAGGCATAAAAACGTCAAAAACGTCATGGTATAGTAAGGCATAAAAACGTCAAAAACGTCATGGTATAGTAAGGCATAAAAACGTCAAAAACGTCATGGTATAGTAAGGCATAAAAACGTCAAAAACGTCATGGTATAGTAAGGCATAAAAACGTCAAAAACGTCATGGTATAGTAAGGCATAAAAACGTCAAAAACGTCATGGTATAGTAAGGCATAAAAACGTCAAAAACGTCATGGTATAGTAAGGCATAAAAACGTCAAAAAACGTCATAATATAGTAAGGCATAAAAAGTCATAATATAGTGAGACAAAAAAAGTCATAAAAACGTCAAAAACGTCATAGTATAGTAAGGCATACAAACGTCAAAAACGTCATGGTATAGTAAGGCATAAAAACGTCAAAAACGTCATGGTATAGTAAGGCATAAAAACGTCAAAAACGTCATGGTATAGTAAGGCATAAAAACGTCAAAAACGTCATGGTATAGTAAGGCATAAAAACGTCAAAAACGTCATGGTATAGTAAGGCATAAAAACGTCAAAAACGTCATGGTATAGTAAGGCATAAAAACGTCAAAAACGTCATGGTATAGTAAGGCATAAAAACGTCAAAAACGTCATGGTATAGTAAGGCATAAAAACGTCAAAAAACGTCATAATATAGTAAGGCATAAAAAATCAAAGTATAGTAAGACAAAAAAAGTCATAAAAACATCATAGTATAGTAAGGCATAAAAACGTCTAAAAAATCAAAGTATAGTAAGACAAAAAAAGTCATAAAAACGTCATAGTATAGTAAGGCATAAAAAGTCATAATATAGTAAGACAAAAAAAGTCATAAAAACGTCATAGTATAGTAAGGCATAAAAAGTCATAATATAGTAAGACAAAAAAAGTCATAAAAACGTCATAGTATAGTAAGGCATAAAAAGTCATAATATAGTAAGACAAAAAAAGTCATAAAAACGTCATAGTATAGTAAGGCATAAAAAGTCATAATATAGTAAGACAAAAAAAGTCATAAAAACGTCATAGTATAGTAAGGCATAAAAAGTCATAATATAGTAAGACAAAAAAAGTCATAAAAACGTCATAGTATAGTAAGGCATAAAAAGTCATAATATAGTAAGACAAAAAAAGTCATAAAAACAACATTGTATAGTAAGGCATAAAAACGTCAAAAACATCATACTATAGTAAGGCATAAAAACGTCATAGTATAGTAAGGCATAAAAACATCAAAAACATCATAGTATAGTAAGACAAAAAAAGTCATAAAAACGTCATAGTATAGTAAGGCATAAAAACGTCAAAAACGTCATAGTATAGTAAGGCATAAAAAGTCATAGTTTAGTAAGGAATAAAAAGTCATAAAATATCATAGTATAGTAAAGCATAAAAAGTCATAAAAACGTCATGGTATAGTAATGCATAAAAAGTCATAGTATAGTAAGGCATAAAAAGTCACAAAAAGTCATAGTATAGTAAGGCATAAAAGGTCATAGTGTAGTAAGGCATAAAAAGTCATAAAAACGACATAGTATAGTAAGGCATGAAAAGTCATAAAAACGTCATAGTGTAGTAAGGCATAAAAAGTCATAAAAAAGTCATAGTATAGTAAGGCATAAACGGTCATAGTATAGTAAGGCACAAAAAGTCATAAAAACGACATAGTATAGTAAGGCATAAAAAGTCATAGTTTAGTAAGGAATAAAAAGTCATAAAATATCATAGTATAGTAAAGCATAAAAAGTCATAAAAACGTCATGGTATAGTAATGCATAAAAAGTCATAGTATAATAAGGCATAAAAAGTCACAGTATAGTAAGGCATAAAACGTCATAGTATAGTAAGGCATGAAATGTCATAGTATAATAAGGCATAAAAAGTCACAGTATAGTAAGGCATAAAACGTCATAGTATAGTAAGGCATGAAATGTCATAGTATAGTAAGGCATGAAATGTCATAGTATAATAAGGCATAAAAAGTCACAGTATAGTAAGGCATAAAACGTCATAGTATAGTAAGGCATGAAATGTCATAGTATAGTAACGCATAAAAAATCATAAAAACAACATAGTAAAGGAAGGCAAAAAAACGTCAAAAACGTCATAGTATAATAAAGTATAAAAACGTCAAAAAACGTCATAATACAGTAAGGCATAAAAAGTCATAATATAGTAAGACAAAAAAAGTCATAAAAACAACATAGTATAGTAAGGCATAAAAACGTCAAAAACGTCATAGTATAATAAAGTATAAAAACGTCAAAAAACGCCATAATACAGTAAGGCATAAAAAGTCATAATATAGTAAGACAAAAAAAGTCATAAAAACAACATAGTATAGTAAGGCATAAAAACGTCAAAAACGTCATAGTATAATAAAGTATAAAAACGTCAAAAAACGCCATAATACAGTAAGGCATAAAAAGTCATAATATAGTAAGACAAAAAAAGTCATAAAAACAACATAGTATAGTAAGGCATAAAAACGTCAAAAACGTCATAGTATAATAAAGTATAAAAACGTCAAAAAACGCCATAATACAGTAAGGCATAAAAAGTCATAATATAGTAAGACAAAAAAAGTCATAAAAACAACATAGTATAGTAAGGCATAAAAACGTCAAAAACGTCATAGTATAATAAAGTATAAAAACGTCAAAAAACGCCATAATACAGTAAGGCATAAAAAGTCATAATATAGTAAGACAAAAAAAGTCATAAAAACAACATAGTATAGTAAGGCATAAAAACGTCAAAAACGTCATAGTATAATAAAGTATAAAAACGTCAAAAAACGCCATAATACAGTAAGGCATAAAAAGTCATAATATAGTAAGACAAAAAAAGTCATAAAAACAACATAGTATAGTAAGGCATAAAAACGTCAAAAACGTCATAGTATAATAAAGTATAAAAACGTCAAAAAACGCCATAATACAGTAAGGCATAAAAAGTCATAATATAGTAAGACAAAAAAAGTCATAAAAACAACATAGTATAGTAAGGCATAAAAACGTCAAAAACGTCATAGTATAATAAAGTATAAAAACGTCAAAAAACGCCATAATACAGTAAGGCATAAAAAGTCATAATATAGTAAGACAAAAAAAGTCATAAAAACAACATAGTATAGTAAGGCATAAAAACGTCAAAAACGTCATAGTATAATAAAGTATAAAAACGTCAAAAAACGCCATAATACAGTAAGGCATAAAAAGTCATAATATAGTAAGACAAAAAAAGTCATAAAAACAACATAGTATAGTAAGGCATAAAAACGTCAAAAACGTCATAGTATAATAAAGTATAAAAACGTCAAAAAACGCCATAATACAGTAAGGCATAAAAAGTCATAATATAGTAAGACAAAAAAAGTCATAAAAACAACATAGTATAGTAAGGCATAAAAACGTCAAAAACGTCATAGTATAATAAAGTATAAAAACGTCAAAAAACGCCATAATACAGTAAGGCATAAAAAGTCATAATATAGTAAGACAAAAAAAGTCATAAAAACAACATAGTATAGTAAGGCATAAAAACGTCAAAAACGTCATAGTATAATAAAGTATAAAAACGTCAAAAAACGCCATAATACAGTAAGGCATAAAAAGTCATAATATAGTAAGACAAAAAAAGTCATAAAAACAACATAGTATAGTAAGGCATAAAAACGTCAAAAACGTCATAGTATAGTAAGGCATAAAAAGTCATAATATAGTAAGACAAAAAAAGTCATAAAAACAACATAGTATAGTAAGGCATAAAAACGTCAAAAACGTCATGGTATAGTAAGACAAAAAAAGTCATAAAATCATAGTATGGTAAGGCATAAAATGTCATAAAAAGTCATAATATAGTTAGGCATAAAAACATTTTTATGGGATTTTTCGACAGAAATTCAACTCATACTTTGACATAGCCACCATTTTATGTTTACTCCTGCCAGCAACCTGACTGCTAGCAGCTAGAAGCTAGCAGACAGAAGCCAGGATTAGCTTGCTAGTTAATGCTAGCTAACATGGTTAATAAAATCAGTTGACATTTTTCTGTTGATGTCAGGTACTACTGCAATGATCTCACATGACGTGAGTGTTGAAATAGCCCCCGCCCTTTCAGTCAATCAAATGCTTGCATACCTAAATCAGTTGTCTTGAGGTCGTAGCCTCTTGGAGGGCACATTGAAATGTTCTAATATGACTTTACTCCAAACATAGTGCGAACAAGTTCACCCAAAGATTGGTAGGGACAATTCTGTCCTCCCAAAATATTGGTAGAGACATGTCCCTACCGTCCACATGCAAACCTATGCCCTGGTCTCCAGCCTCCTTTGTTACTGGCTGGATACTTAAAACAACTGAAGCTCCCTTATATCTCACAATGGTCACAATGTAATGTAAAACAAAATTTTAAAAAACCTAATTTTTAATAAGATGATTAAATAAGAATCCATTAATTTGCAAATAACTGTATGAAATCTTTTTCCAAACACTAAGGACATTTCATTATTAATATACAAATTTATCAAGCAAGATTCAGTGAGGTACACTGTGGGCTAAAACTTTTTGCAGGCTATATTTGCTTATATATTGGTAACTTAGCACCATTAAAAGCTTGCTGAATTAGCCATTAGCAGTTACTGTTTGCAATCTCTAAATGGCTGTTTAGACAACTATCACTGGTATACTTTGATACTTAAGAAAAGTTAAAATTGTGATGATTCTCATGCAACTTCTATTCCTGAGAAGATTAACAGTCTTTAATTGCAATGGGAGATCTGAGATAATCATATCCTTAGAAAGTGTAGTGAATCTATGTGTATCCTGTCTATGTGTTACATATACAAAAGCCCATTTCTCACATGCACAAGGGTTTAAGGTACTCATGAAGTGGTGGGACAAGATGAAGTCATACTAACACTACAACACGTCAAGACTTCCCACAGAAAGTAAAAATCTCCCATCCAGAGATAATCACAGAGCTATGATGGACTGAGACAGCCAATAAATTACTCTGAGCAGCCATGTCAGCCTTGACAGTGATGAGGCTGTAACTGTGGGAGGAGGATGACTCAGACACATAGTACTAAAAAGATTTGTCAGATATGCCCTATTTTAGACTTTCACTGTCGGCAACACCCATCAAGAAAAAAAACAAAACAATACAGGGACATAATTAAACACAGGACTTGTTCAGTAGTGTGTGACATGCAACAGGTCTAACAAGTTAAAAAGCAAAGGTCAATGATGTTTACCTCATTCCTGTCACCAGAGCCAGCTGATGGTGCATCCTCGCCCGGAGCGGAGGCAGGACGCAGATTCTGAGCTCCAGATGAACTCATCATCTTATCCACAGGTGTTTCTGTCCTCGACCTTCACAGAGAAAACACACCCAACAGCAACAGATTACTTAAGACATGTTACAAGGTGTTGAATAAAGCCTGTGTGTCAGAAAATTGACAGGGCTTGCTCCAATTGTAACTCTACACAAAGAGTTTGACAGAAACGGGTTTAACTGTAGATCTGATCCCTTACGTTTCAGGGGATTCCTCAAAGATGCTGTGGCAGTCGGAGCTCTCCATCATGAGACTCCTGCTCAGGCTCTGGCCTCCTGCTCCGGGATAGTGGAAGTTGGCAAACGAGTGGGACATGGGAGAGACCCCTTTACCCGGCACTATCTCCCCACCGCTTGCTCTCTTATCCTGGCCGGACAGCCCATAGGACAAGCCGTCCAATGCCGGGTTCAAGGAACGTGACATATAGGTGTCGGCAGACTGGGGGCGGCGGAGGGGGGAGGAGGGGTAGGGAGATAGTTTGCTGATGAGCGGGGTGAGGAGGTCAGCATAGCCAGTTTTAGCAGGTTTCACCAAGCGGTCCACGTGGATGTTGAGTTGCTTCTGTTCGAAGGCGCAGGAGAAGACGCTGTGGGAGAGGTTCTGCATCCAGGAGAGCATGGACAGGTCCAGGTCGTCACAGCCGTTACCGCACAGCATGTCAACACCCAGGAGGACCTCACTCTCTGTGATCTCTTCACCCGTCGCCTTACTCTGCATCGAACAACAGCAACTTAACCACCAATACACTGCTTCAGAGGTACAAAGAACTTTTAAAAATCTGTATTTATGTTTAGTTTTAGTTGTTCAAACCTGGCAGAACTCCACACAGCACTCATAGAGGACTCCCTTGAGAAGCAGCTGGAAGAGGCGATCCCTGCTGGCTTTGAACCCAGCCTCACTCAGCTTCCTGTCTGCTGGGATGAACTCCGCCACCATGGTGCACGCCTCCTCAAAACACTGCACCCTGGCTGTGCTCGGGTTCCAATCCTGAGGGACCCCAAGCACAGACATCAAGATACACCCCAAACACAGGGAGGCAACATCATCAACAAAAAATGTTACTGTTAGAGGAGTGAAGTCGTTAAGAAAGGTGCACAGGGGGAGTCACAGCACATCTACTACAGCTAAATTCTTGCCTTGAACTCAGCATGGTTTGTGAGGCGTGGCAGAGTGAGGAGCAAACACAGTTTGCTGTAGTCATCTTTAGAGGGACAGAACTCCTCCAGGGCATGGAGACACTTGACTGCTTCCTGCATGGTGAACTCCAACTGAAAAACATGAAATACATTTCAGATGAAAAATTCCCCTCTGAACAGTAGAGTTAGAAAAACAATGTACTTTTTGAAAGAGCTTTATCTCTGGCAGCACATTGGAGGCACAGATGACTTTTAAATGTTTCATGTGAGGCTGAAAAAACAAAAAACCAGCGTCACAGCTAACATACACAAGAGATCAGAAAATCTTCAAGAAAAAGCGGACAACTATTTGTCCTAAAATCTCATCCTGAACCATCCTGACAAGTCATTGCCAACACACAATCAAGGCCATATCACAACAACCAATACACAGCCCTAAGCACACTATTGCCAGTCAGCACATGCGCTGATACAATGCCCACAGATGCCCAAAGAAGTCTGATCCAATCCTGTTAATAGGACACGATAGCTCTGGCACAATGTCACAAACGGCATGTGACACCAAGCCCACAGCTAGCCTAATTTAAGAATATGAGTGGAGAAGACAGAATGAGTGTCTCAGCATGTGTGATTATATGAAATCGTGTGTGCCATATCTATTTATTTGGCAGGATAATTATTACCAATTAGAATTTAAAAAGTATTAGATTTGATTAAGAGCTGTCTCTGTTTTCTGTTTTAAGAGTTTATGACTGGCAGAATCGAGGTGTTCTCCAGGACATCACATGTGAACAGATCTATTCTCCAAAATGGTTTATTCTCAGAAACATAAACAGCTTAATCCAGATAAGTCCTTGACCACAGTGTGGCCACTGTAGAGCATACACACACAAAGCCTGCCTTTTCTTCTCTTTGTTAACAAGTCATCAGGTTTGTTAAGATTACTTGTTCAAACGACACGTATTAAAAAATGTTTTTTGCTTCTCTTCTTGTCTCTGAGATTCAGCCTTTTTGTTTACTGAAATAACAATCAGTGACAGTCAGTGGGAAGACAAAGCAGCGATGTTACAAAATCTATTCAACAGGATGGATATTCAAGGCTTAGGAGGTTTCGGAGGCTGAGATAATATAAAACATACTGACAATCTATGAATTCACCAAATTTAGTGTTTTGACTTACGTGCTGTGGCTCATCTTCTGCAGACATGGCGTTATTCACACACAGAGCCTCCAGAAACTTCTGCTTCAGGATGATGTAACGAAACCTGAGTGCAACATACAGCGGCTTAAAACACAAGCAGTTTGAGTTGTGTTCATGTTGTTTGTTTGGAACTTGGAAATTATGAAGCACATGGGGTCGAGTGACTTTGAGCCAAACAACTAATAAATGTTAAAATAAGATGTACAAAAAAGTACAGGGGAACTTGAACACACTGGCAGTGATTCAGCCAGTGAACTCACCTTTTTCTGTCAAACTTGTCCATGCACTCCAAAGGCTGAATGAACTGCAAGACCTCATCCCACTGCCCATCAAGCACCAGTTGCCTGAAACAAAAACGGTGCATTTTAATCCACACCTGGAACTGAGTCCTCATATTTAAATGTCCAACAAATGAACAAATTTAAATTATGTTTTGATTGAAACACACTGGAAGGTCTCTGAATCCCTAATTGCTGTGATATATTCTTGACAAAGGTGAGACAGCCTGTTAGCAGACACTTCACACTAGAAGGTGAAATAATGTATTTAATACTCAGGCTGAGTAGAACTGCAGATGACACACTGCTGGCTGACTTACAAGGGAGCACTCACATCTAATGCACGGGTGCAGTGTTACACTATCTACAATGCAGAGGACACTATCAGAGACACTAAACTTGAGACTGGAATAGCTACCTGTTATTCCTGTGCCATAGCACGCAGCTTTTTGTAGCTGCAACCTGACACGACCATAGCCTGACTTTATGATGTGATTGTTGCTGTTGAGTTCAACTACCTGAGAAAGAGCATGTCGTCCGAGTAGAGCCCATTGATGACTCCACTCTCCTTTTCCAGAGCCAGCATGCTAATGTGTAGTTTCCTGGAGTTTAGAAAGTCCAGGATCACCTTGATGATCTCTACCTCCTTCACATTTATCGTTTCTTCCGCTGTCATGGTGACGACGGACTGACACCGCGGAGAGTTTTGCAGCAACACACAAAAGGAAAAAAACAGCAATCAGAACAGCAGTTTTGTGATCAGATTGAGTCTGAATCTCGGGTCCAGAATGAGAAAAGACAGGTGGAAAGTAGGGCAATTATTCAATATTACTGTTACTGACTTTCAGCAGAATCATATGATAATATTTTCTTATCATGTTATCCTTCAGCAATTATTTGTTGTCTGAATTCATTAATCTGACAAAAAAAAAAATTGAATATGAAGGTCTTATGTATAAACACACACACACACAGTGAGGCACAGTTCATTGCTTTGAATATCAGATCGATTCTCTTGCAGTACATGTGATTTCACATGCAAAATCATACATATCATTATCAGAAAATATCATTGTTGTTACTGGGATAATGATTTCAGCCATATCACCCTGCCCTTAAGACAATTTGCTCTTGAGGACACGCAGATGCTTGAGTGGAGCTGGTCAGCAGCAGTGACTGAAGGACTGTGGTTTGACTGGACACCTCCAATGCATGTGATGAAATGCATATCTAAAATAAGTAGTGCCTCATTTTGTTTGCAGGGTGAACAACAACAAGAGGCCTCATACAGATTTTAATTTTAGTCCACAGGCTGATCAACCTTCATCCAACATGCAGATGATACTCATGCCAACATCTCATCCAACATTGCCTCACCTACTCTGTAAAATTCAAGCAGTGCAGATTGATGATTTGCAACAAACTCGTTTGCATATTCATACTATCTTTAGGATCCATCAATTCAAATACATTTGTGGTGTTATGCAAATGTCGGAGCCAGAGATTCTGCTCTCTTTAATGCTCTTCAGTATTTCATTGAAGCACTATCCAACAACATACAGCTGCTTATTTCTATTATGCTAGGAGTCCAGCTTTACCTCGTCAGATGACCAGGCTATAGTGAGGGCACAGTCTGCAGTATGTTAGTTTTTAATCATCACATTGAACCCAAGTTTCTAATGTTGTGATTTCGCCAAAATGTTATGACACCACAGACTGAACAGATATGATTTTACAGAGGCTAAGTCAACAGAGTCAGCAAAAGCAGCAACTACAGTATCTAACTTAGCTTGAAAGGATGCACACTCCTCTCCACATGTTGTGTTCACAGAGGAGAGAATAGTCTTTTATATTACTGTCATGACTGTAAGTAGCCTCCAATGTATTTGCGGTTATCTATCTGAATAGCGAGCTTCAACAATTGCACATCAGCAGACACAAAACTAACAATAAAGCGATTTTACCGAGCTCACAAATAACCCAAGGCAAGCACACAAGCACTGCAGTCCCGCTTAGCTAGCATGAGAGATGGTTAGCTAATAACACTGGCACTGAGCCACAAGTCAAATAGTATAAGAAGCTTAGGCTACTTGTTAGCTTTACATAGCTAGTGAATTTAGCGACCGGATTACAGCAAAACCAACAAACAGCTAGTTACCGTTGGAGCTCATACAAAGCTGACTAATTTAACGGGCGGTTGGAAGGGGAAGCTGACAGCTAGCCAGGCCGAGGGGAGAGAGGCATCATCCGCTAGTTAGCCGGACGGGCGGGGTGCGCGCTGACAGCCTCCCCACCAACAACACAAATCTGCCTCTGTGCTGCGATTAATACTCACCTGTTTCTAAAAATACATGGGATGAAAACGCTGTCCCCCTGGGTGGTTCCGTGCTGTTGACAGACGCTGTCACGACGGTATTGTCAGTGTTGTTTGTCTTGCCTGACTGTCCCTCCTCCTCCTCCTTGTCTGACTGTGTCCCCTCCTTGCTGGATCTTACTGCGCCGCTACGCTGCGGTGCTGCTGCCCTGCCCTGCCTGCTGCCTTCCTGCCGCCTGCAGGAGCACCGCCTCCATCCATCTTCCACACACATGAGACTCCACATCGTCACATATTGTGGCAGAGATAATATGATCTTATAGATTATGGCAAATACCAGAGTATTAAGATATATTAAATGCAAGCCAAAAGACAGGGTCGTGCAAATGTGCTGAAATGGGGGTCCCTTTTATCTTAGTTGCAAAAGTGTCCTTTTCAACTCGCAACTTTTAATGTCCTCACTCACTGCCTGTCATGGATGGATTACTCAAAGGGCCAACCAGCACAGCTCCAGGGGCCCAAGGAGTCAGGGAGCCCGTGTCTTCACCTGCAAAATATTCCAGAAAAAGATACAAAAGGACCGATATAGATGCAACATGACCCTAAGAGACGAAGAAGGACAAAGAGAAGCAAAACAGCACAAAACAACCAGAGATAGACACAAAATGTGTTGTTTGTGGTCATTTTGTGTCTCTTTCACTCTCAGTGTCTTGCGCCTTTGTTGGACTGACAACAATTGAATTTTTTTTCTTGTTTAGTCTTGGAACAAATGCACAGTGACAACAAATGTGTGTATGGTCCTGCAGAGTATACAGACCTATTGTAATCTTTTTCTTCTGATAGTCTGTGCTTGTGCAACCTACAAAGCACAATAATAATGATCAAGGCTAATAATGATGATCACTCTGGCAAAGTCGGCAACAATCCTAGGCCCAAGACCCTCAGGGGCCCCACAAAGCTCCAGGTTAACTGCATGTTGGCTAATTTGATTAACTGCAAATGTCACAAGTAATTTGCAACACTAAAATACAAAGTCAAGAAAGGCTGGTCCTGCGTTACAGTGTCATCCTAATTTTCTGTGTTGTAATCTTGCTATTTTGGTTTATTCTCCACTTCATCTGCTGCATGTCTGTCCATCCTTGAGAAAGGATCCATGCTTTGTTGCTCTTCGTGGACATTTCTTTCTTTTTTCCACATTAAATGGTTTGAATTGAGGGTCTAAGGATAGAGAGCGTCATATGCTGTACAGATTGTAAAGTCCCTTGAGGGAAATTTGTGATTTGTTATGGTATAAATAAAACTGACTTAAGGCTTAAGACTTGACATTATTATGGCACCAGCAGGTAAAGCATCGGCGCATGATATTTACTTATGTATTTGAAAAGATAAGGACAAGAGAGTGATATCATGTCAATCAACATTAATATCAGTTTCAAACAAAAAGGAATCACAGTACACTTGAATCAATCAAGACAGGAATATGAAATGAGACACCATGAGTACTGTTGATAGCTGGCATTTTAATAAAGCTCAAAGGAATAGAAAAACAAAAAACAGAAATCCATGAACAATTGGGCATATTTAGTTAACTGAAAAGAAAATGAATTCAGAGTTGGAAAAAATAGTGTGATTTTCTCAGTATACTCACTGGATTTCATACAATACCACAACAAAGCCTCAGTGAGACTTCATACACCTTGCCTCCTCGGCTACACTTTGCTCTCAACACACTTCCTTCTGCATCTTCATCAGTACGCACCTCCAACAGGTAAATGTCGTTACAAAAAATACTTCTATATGCCAAAATATATCTGTACAGTGTCAACACATACTGAAGGAACGCGTGATAACAAATGTAACAGTAATGTCAAAGTAGAGTAACAAGCAGGACAGTCCTGAAGTGGGAACATCTTTGATTAGACTTAATGACGGTGGACAGGGTCTTGAAGTGCTATCATAGGTGAATTCATTTATTTACAGTTGTGGACTACTTCAAGGGTAATCAAGATCTAATAGTTCAGACAATATCCACATTAAAGTGACATTTTGGAGTATCTAGTATTTAGTTCTGGCTGCAACATGGTCAATGGTGATTATTTAAATTACTCTGATCATTGCACAGACTGATGACACAGTGTGGGATTTCCGTCTATTCTAATACTGATGATAGTCTTATCAGTGATACTGTTGAGTGATCACTTTTTGCATCTGTAGCACAATAAAAGGCCCCAAACAACAACATACTGATACACGTACATGATAAATTATAAAAGCTACTCAAAAGCTACTACAAGCTGACTTGTTCGTTGTGAATGGAACTGCCATTATATACAAACTAATTTAACTTATATACCTACAGTATATTATGTTTCTCTGAATAAAATCTAAGACGCCTTTTTAAAATATCTTCAATAATAAATTAAGAGTCCATTGCAGGTGCTTTCCAGAATTGTTTGATGGTACTCCGTTTGCTCAATAATCTCATCACTTTACACTTTTGGAAAGTAATTGCAATCACCAACTGAGGTATTTTCCTCACTCTTCTTGGCACTTCACTATACACACATACACAAATTTGAACTGCTCATAGGTTTTTCAGTCACATGTAAAAAAGAAAAAAGAAAAAAAGAAAAAAAACAAACAAAAAAAAACGTGCCTGTATAGCAGCAAAGCCCTCACCAAAAACGCTGCCTCTACCTGATCACAGATCAGACAGGCCACCTTTTTAACAACCATGGAGGGGGCGTAATCTGATCCCAGATCTGTGTGTGCACGCAAGTTCTCCTGTACCACAACAGACCTTTTCAACAGGCGCTGACAAAATGACACCAACACTCACAGCGCATCCATATGACACAAAACAAGCATAAGGCCACACATGATCAACTTATAGAAACCAAACTGCCTCTTCCAGAGGCGTGACATTCAGTGCTTCAGTGGTTCAACTAGGTAAGGCAATGGTCCGCCTATTATTTTCTTCTCTTTTTTTGGCACATGAAAACATTGATACACATGCTGACAAGTACATACTTGTGCCCCTTTTAAGTAGTCCAGAGTGTAACAGTCAGCTCTGTATTGTAACAACAACGTCTGAGAGGCCCACTTGTGTTCTACATTCCAGTTGTGATTTATAACAGTGGGACCACATGTCCCTTTAATGAAAAAGTCAAATCCACAAATTCTTCTGTGTTCTTTCCAGAGAAGCATGTTCAAATTTTGCCCAACCATCTGGCACTACTTAGGATGCAGTTTTTTGGGCGTCCCCTGCTTCTTGGTCTGCCACAGATGGCTGGCGATGGTGATGGCGTCCACACTGGCGGACATGGTTTTGGCTGGGATCTGGCTGAACTGTTTCCTGTCTGAATTGTACTTGTAGAGGCCCTCGATCATCTTGGTCGTGATGTTCCTGGGCCCGATGCCGGCTAGTTTGGTGATTTCTTCGGTCTCGGGGCAGTAGGTGTACACAGACCTGAACTGGCACCCAGCGTCACGGAACAACACCAAGAAGTTATTGGCTTCGGATTTCTCCATTTCCTGCAGAAGATCATGGGAAGAAGTCATTGCTATGCATTCTCTAAATTCAAGAATAAATAAACAGGCCAAACACTAAATGCTGAACATACATCCAGTATCTTGTTTTTCTGCCCTTCGTTGACCTTGCCAGCCAGGCAGCAGTGAGCCAGGGCATTCTGGATGATGTGCTTGTTGGACTTTGCACTGGGCTCCTTGTATAGTTTGGGTCCTGGAGGAAAGGAAGAAAGCACAGGCGTGAGCGTGCAGCAACAAAATGTCATGTTATGTACAGAAGCCATGTAAATGTACATTATCTAAGTAAACAGGGTGACTTCTACCTGTGTACTCAGCGTTAGAGGGAGTGGAGGAGGTGGTAGAATCATTCTCCCAGTCCTTCTCTCCGTTGCGACTTCCAGCCGAAGGACAAGAAGAAAAACCTTCCGCAGAGTCCGGCCTAGAGACGATCACATACAACAAATGACACACACACACAAACATAACAACAACCACAAAACCACATTGACACACATAAGCATGTACAAGATATGAAAGCAAACACCAACATGATTTCACGGACAGACATGCACATACACACACAGATATGAAACACAGAGAGATGTGGCAAAACAAGGTCAGACACTGTGATACAATTCTCCAAGCCCTGCCTGTTGTCTTGCATTACATCTTATTGTACACACTCTGACAAAGCTGTGCGGTGAGGAACAGAAAGGCATGTTCAGCCAAGCAAAGCAAAGTCTCTGTGCTGTCTTTATGGCTAACTGCGAGAGATGAGCTCGAGTACTTGTGGAGGAAACAGCAAACACAGCGGTAAAGCGCAGAGCAGCCAGCATGGAGAAGAGAGCAATACTGCAAAAGACAGAGAGGATAAAGAGCAGGAGAACTGAGGCGGAAACAGTTCAGCCACGCAGGTCCAATGTACTTAAATACAGAAGCAAGAACTACAATGAACTACAATCTGTGTTGAAAGACTGCCTAATGAAATGTAGGCTAAACCAAAGTTACATGGAACTATATCTACACGGAGCCACACCTACAGTAGTTTCATACACTTCATCTGTGGAGGCACTTCTTTCCAGAGCATTACTGACCTTCCCTTTCTTTCTTTAGGAGAGTTTAGAAAGAATGGGATATGTGCAGAAGCTATTTTATTGCCTCTGAGGGAATCCATGCAAAGTTGAAGAAAAAGAGGAGAGGGATAAAAGAGAATCAAAAAGCAGAGTGTAAGCCTCATAGGAAACAACAACCTCAACAACAAAACATCCCATTGATTCAAAGTCCCAGCTGAGCAAAGTCATAATGGTGACATAAATAAATGAACTCAAATTCAAAAGGTGAAACATATATAAAAGTTAAATTACGGGTCACAAATAGCACAAAGAGCAAAGTACGTTAAGGACACAAAATTCAAACTCTCATCAACTTAAAATTGACTTAAACTTAAAGGAGTTTTTTGCTATTTCTACATAGGCAACGTTAGCAGTAACAGCTGTTTACTTGCCAGTCTAGAAGGAACATTGTTTAGCATCGAACTTAAATCCTTTACTATCACTTCTCTTCTACTGAAGTTAGCATGACAACCAGCTAGCTCTGGCCCACTAGTCCGTATTATCGCTTTCGGATACCGAGTCACTGTAGCATTCAGTCTGCCCTCAAGAAGTAGTGCTGCTTAGAGGATGTATTATAACCTCTAGTATTGTAAACATAACAATGGCGATGGCAATGAAGCTCTTTGCAAAACTGGCAAGTAAACAGTGGTTAATGCTAACATTAGCTCTGTTGCAACAGCAAAACTTACAAATGGCTCCCTTAACGGGATCATTCAGACTCCTTTGAAATTGGTAAGCATGTTAAACAACTTGCTGCAACTGTGTACACATCATGATAGAATCAATCTGCAAAGCAAGCACACTTGAAAAAGTCGAGTCATTTATCTGTGGCATCTTCATTCATTGTTTTTTTTAAGTACACGCTAAGCTAGCAGGATGGAATGCAGGTAGAATATTTATTTTGCTTGTGCTTCTCACATCTTTGATTTTTGAGTGAGAGTGGGTCTTACCTGTTGTTCTTCCTGTTATCTGGCTGGTCTCTGTCGTTGTCAGCTAGATTGAGAGACGCCAAAGAAACACTAGATACTGAGAAGCCTCGAGGACGCACCCCTGCAACATGAAAACAGCATAGAGGTTAAGCACTGATTAGCGGCTGTGACAGTGTGTGCTTGTGCAGGTGGTTTGTGTGTTGCTCACCTGTTGCTCTCACAGGGGGAGTAGATGACTCCATGACGTCCCTGTGGATTGATTTGGGACGTGGCTTCTTCTTGAGACTTCCAGATCGAGGTTTGATGACTTCGTCCATGTCCTGCATCAGTTTGAGCTGCTTCATCCTCAAATACTCATTCTTGATGTAATCCCTCCTGGCTTTCTCATCATCCTTCTTCTGCTGCTCCTCCTCTGCTTTCAGCCTGGAGGAGGACACAAAAATTAGGTAATAAACCTTTCAACCAAACGTTTGAGGGTAAATAAAGCATAATGGAACCTGCTACATCAGCACATGCACATTGAATTAGGTATAGGTATAGGTGACATAGGTATTGATGTTATAAGCCTGGGGACAGTGTTGTTTTAGGGTTGGTAAATACACAGAAAATGAGGAAGACAGACGGACCGTGCAGCTTCCCTCTTCTGCTCCTGGTCCAGCTCCTGCTGTTGCTTCCTCTCCTGGGCCTCCTTCTCCCTCCTCAGCCTCTTCTCCAGCAGTGCTGCTTTCTTTGCTGCCATATCCTCCTCCCCTTTTAGATCATCCTGGTGTTTGACAGGTTGACAACACATGAATAAATAGGCCTAGTCTATAAAGGTAATATAAAACCATAATGTGTATATGTTTCTCATCTCTCCTTTTAGAAATCAGATGTCAGACTGAGAGGATGATGTCTCTTGATAGTTCATTGAGCATCGTTTACAGGAAATATTTCTATATTTCTATTTGTCATCATGAAATGGATGCACAAATGATAAGCCTTCACTTAATTATGGAGGAAACTGGTATTCAAAGTGGCATTATTTACTTTCAGTGAACAAAGCTCGGTCATCACTCTATAATCAAAACTCTAATGGTCTACCATGAGTCTGTGTTCTGGCTTGTTTTTTGGCCTAGATCCACTAATGTATCGTCTCTGATCAGTTCATGGCTCAACAGGCACAATACTGCACATGTTGTACCACGCTCAGTATCAGATTCCTCCTGTTGCTGCTACGTGCATACAGCACCATAAGGCTGTATAGACTGTATTATTGATGAGGGGTTGATGAACTATGCATACCAGCTGTGATTATAGTTTGCAGTGGTTTCCAAACTAGAGGGTGGGGCCCACTTGGGATGACCAGGGGGAAAAATATGGAGTTAAACCGGTGAATAGGTGAATAGACTCTTCTCAAAACAGACATTTTGACCTGACAAATACAGGTGCAACTAATAACATTACTGCTGCATGGTATTGTAAAGATTGATTTGGAAATATAGAAATAAGATTTGTTCGGTTGCTAGCAAGCTAAGACGTACAGACTTGATGGGGAGAGTTTAAAGCAATAGTTCAACATTTTGGAAAATAAGCTACCAACAGGAGCCAGTTAGCTTAGCTTAGCACAAAGACTGCAAACAGGGGGAAACAGCTAGCTTGGGCCTGTCCAGAAGGAAACAACATGGAGGTCTCAGTCTCTATTTCCACAAAAAGGTCACTAGTGTGTGGAGAGAATTAAATATTGCAACAGAGAGCAGCTCAAATTCATAATGTTTAATTAATGGCTACATCTCAGTCCAATTCAGCCTTCACCTACAGGTGAGTATATAATTCAATTCATGTGGCAGATAATATTTAGAGAAACCACTAACTTTACATGGGTTACCTTTGACGATAAAAAAAATAGAAAATGTCTAAATGTGATGTAGGTATATATGACATATGTGATATTATAATTATGTATAATTCTGTTGCTCACCTTGAAGAAGAATCCACAGCACATCTTTTGATCGTCTCCAACAGTGTCTCCTCCAGTTTCTCCCTCTCTTGTCATCTCCTGACTGCGGCCTTCTGGAGGCTTCAGCCCAGACAGAGGCACCTCTACCAGGTCCCTCTTGTCCTGAGGGTCGTCTTTGACCTGGCTGCCTGCGGCCCCTTGGATCTCAGATACCGGCTGACGCAACACCTCTGACATCCTTGATTGTTTGACTTCACCCTTCAAAGGAGGCTGTTCTGCCTTTCTCCTCTCCTGTTGCTCATCTTCCTTCTCTTTGGCTGTTTCTTTAGTAGCAGGCTGAGGAGTGCCAGCACTCTTCTTAGCCACTGTCTCTTCTTTGTCTTTGTCGTTTTCTTTGTTGTTCTTGGCCTCTTGGTTCTTGTTTTCCCCAGACTTCTCATCATTGCCCAAGTAGGAGAAAGAACAGAGCTGGGGTTGGCTGGGGGTGAAGCGCCTCAGTCTGGGTAGGCTGTCCACCGAAGTGGGGGTGTTGAGCATTCGGCTGAAAGGGGTGACCTTCAGATCATTTGGTCGTGGAGTCCGAGGCGTCCTGGCATGGAAAGAGGCTGGCCGCCGCTTGATGCCAGCAGGGGAACGATTAGGAGCACGTGGAGAGCCAGAAGAAGACAGGATAGGAGACAAAGACCCAACCGAGCCTCGGCCTGATCCCCGGCCTGTTACACTGCTGCTACGCAGCTCACGCAGCTGCCTGTGTGGGAAAAATACCCACAAACACATGTAAGTGAGTTCACACGAGGATGGTAAAATGATTTTTTCGATGACATTATTAACATCTAACATTAAATGGTACCTGTGCGGAGATGGAGCAGGAGGAGGAATGACCCAGGCTTGTTGTTGTTGCTCTCTCATGGCCATGATCCTCTCCTGCTGCTGGGCCAAACGCTGCATTTCTGTCTGCAGGAAGCCCAGTGACGTGTTTAGTCTCTCAATGGAGCGTGTGTATTCTGCAAGGTCGATTTCTCCTGGAGCAACACCTGTATCACCACATTAAATACACAGGTCAATCAGTTAGTTACCGATTTAAACAGAATCCTTCACAACGCCTAAAAGCATCGTGGACAACACAATTCAGAAATACACATTTTCCATCCTGCTATTCCAGCAATTTCAAGACCTCGCCTTGTTCTCTGCAAAATTCTGATTGGCATTTTCACTATTTCCTCACATAATCATGAACTGATAGATAACTCGGTAACTCCCGTTTTCGGGGTTACCCACCTCCGCCATCTTCACAGGGCGATTTTGGAGCTGCTCCATCTGGCTTGCACCTCTCCGCCCGCTCCATGCTGCTCTGGCTGCTTCCCTTTGAGGACATGAGTGGCTCTGGGGAAGGTGTTTCTGCTCCCCCTGAGCTAGGGCTGATGGGGGGTGTGACTCCTTTCCTTCTCACAACATTCAGAAAGGCCGTTCTGCCCATCCTTTGGCGATGGCGAGTAAAAGCTGCTTCCACCTGGAAAATGTGACGAGAGCAACATGATGTGTGCATTTATATTCACAAATTTGTGACTGTCTCTCTCTCTCTCTCTGGCTGTACATCTCTTTACCTTCTTTTTCTGGGCTTCAATGGCTCTGCGTTTCTCTTCCAGCTTCATCCTCAGTTGGATCATCTCTGACGCTATGACATGGGAGGGGTCTCTGGGGGAAGGTGTTACTGGGGAGGGAGATGTGATTGGCAAAGGAGGTGTAGAGATCTAGAAGAAGGTGCAAAGATAATTTCCGTTAATTCTACGCAAACCCACATAACTTCATATTACATTTCTGCCTCTGCAACAAATGTTTGAAAGAACGAAAGATGCGGAATAAGCCACAAACCTGAGAAGAAATGTTTCTTGTCGAGTGTGTGTACGGTACGTTGAGATCTGAACTCTCTGGTGTGGTTCCTCCACTACTCCTCCCCTCCAACTTCCTGAATTTCTGTTCTGCAAAGCTCGTCATCCGCACCAGGCCTCCACCAGAGCCACCAGACGACGAGGCTGGGCTGACAGTGTGAGATCTGGGGATTGTGGGTGCTGAGCTGGGACAGGGGCTACTCCTGTCAACTCCATTTCCCCTCTCACCCTCAGGATTAGTGTCACCAACCTCTTTGCGCCCTCCTTCCTTGCTTGTCTCCATCTCCAGCCGGTCAGGCAGAGGGCACGACCTGGTCACGGCCTCACAGTCTGGGTCTATATCTGAATAGTCTCGCAGTGAGGAGGAGTCCTCATCCAAGCTCTGGATGTCCTCTGTCCTCACATGGATGCCCGTGTCAACTTCATCAGTGGACACCGAGTTGGGGTCGTGCTCATTCAGCCGAGCCTTAGCTGAACCCAGGTCGTCTCCTTGACCTTGGGCCCCTGCAGGGTCTGAGGGCTCCGCACCGTGGAGAAAGAAGCCATTGTCTCCGTCCCCCACGCCCAGGCTGGCGTGGGGCCTTTCTGTGTCGTGGATAATCTTCAGGGCCTCCTCAATGCTCGGAGGGGTTGATGGGCTGATGTGGCCGCTATGGTTACCATGGTGATTGCTGGAGCTGTGGATGCTGTCAGGGAGGACCCCATTGGAGTGCCTTGGAACAGATGCAGGTAAATTAACTTAAAGTCCGATAAACTTTGCTTAGCTTGATTTATTAAAGAGCAGTTTCCCCCAAAAGAAGGGAAATACTGACATATGATGAGACAAGATAGATGGCTGGTTTAACTTATTTTACAATTAACAAAAAACATTTGATGAAATCACAAGTGTAATCCACAACCAAAAGAACACGTTTGTCTTAGAAAAGGTAATTGCAACTATACAGTAATTTTTTTGATTTTGTTTAGGCCTGTAATTGTGAAACATTGTTAGTACAAGGTGAATAAGTACAAAGTATGGAACATTAGGACTGGAGATGAGCAAAGCTAAAATCATACCATGTCTCAAAGGGCTCTCACGCCAGTTAATTAACATATAGATTGAAAAAAAAACACTGACATGTATGTTGAACTGCTGAAAATTGAGCAGTACAGAAAAAGCAACTGCCAGTGAACAGGCAGTATACTTTATCTTGGCGCTGCAGACACTAGCAAGGATATAACAATAAATTTAGGCTATTTAATACAGTAAACTACCACCTACCTAGGCAAAATAAATGTCTTTATTTTCCCATAGGGGTAATAAAAACAATCCTTATATCACTGAACATGAATACATAAAAAGACATACATTTTTCTAATGGCATATAATTGTTGTACAGCTACTTAAATTGATTGAGTGCCAATGGTCTACTCTATTCCAGAGAAACTGCGCACAGTAAGGTATCCCCTGGGGCCACAGGGTACTTTGCACAGTGTATTCAAACATACCTTACTTATAAAAAAGCCATCTATTAATCTATCTCATGTAGGAAAAAAAACAGAAAAAAACAAACCTGTCTCTTTAAATTGACAATACGCAAATTTAGAGGACAGAGGTTTTTATTGTTTAAAAATCATGACCTAAGACATCCCACTCTCCTGTACCTGCTTTGGTTCTTGACTGAGAATGTGTTGTTCTGCCCCAGGGGTTTGTGGGAGATGAAGTCCTCATCCTCCTCTGGTATGTGTCTGCTCTGGCCGTTTACATTGACGGGCACGAGGGAGAGGTGGCGCTTCATGCCTCCTCGGGATGCATAGTGAACTTTGAACCCTAGACCGTCACTGCTGGCCGACCGGGTCATACCTCTGAGGGAGGGAGCTTCACAGGGCAGCACAGTCGGGTCTCCGTCCAGAGGAATCTCAAAGGAGATTCCTCGAGAGGAGGAGCTGATGGTGGAGGAGAATTTACTGTTAGTTCTACACAGAAACAACAAACCACTTCAGATATGTACTGAAGGAATGCTTTTGTCTATGTTTCATGTACTAACCGTTTTTCTTTGGGCCATGTCCCAACACAGCCATCTACATAGGACATGGAGGTAGATCTCTTCATTATTCCTATTGCAGAGACAGAGCAGTTTCCTTGATTTTATTACTGTAATGTTTGTATCACATCCCTCTTTATCTCACCAGTCAATAACAAATGCCACAGTGAGAGTATCAAGTGTACACACCTCAACTTCTGGCTACTAATGGTTAAAAATTATAATGTATAATTAATAATAGCTATTAAGTAAGTAAAGGGCTCAAATGAAATAGGAGAGCATAAAAGCTAATGCGTGGCTGTAAATCAGCCACTAGAGGGCCGCTGGTTTCAAAACAAAACACATCCACACATGCTTCCACTGTTCTGTATTCACGCCCCAGGTAACTGCTAATTGTAGCGATTATGTCATTTTTTCAAAAGTGCCATCAAAGCATGTACGGGCAAATTCAAGAAATTAGAGGACAAACTTGTTCTGTGAAAACTGTGTTGAGAAGAATATCGATATCAAGGCTTCTGCTGTATTTTACAAGCGGGGAACATGAACCAGTCCACACTAACACTGTGACATCTCTGCCCGCATGTTGCCTAAAGATATGCACTGCTTTAAGTGACCCAAGTTGTTTTTACACACGTGACAGTTTTGCTCTGGCAAACAAATACAATATGTAAACTATTTTAACTTGGAATACCACTGAATAGACAGCAATTAGAAAACACACCCTAAATGATAAAAGGTGGATTATTTACCCTCGACAGGGATGTTTTCCGGGCTGTCAGGTCTGTCTGCATAGCTCTGTTTGACTGGACTGGATACAGGTGCCATATTTCTAGAGGGTACAGGCTCACACGCTGCAGAAGAAAACAGAAAATGTGTCATGCAATCAATCTGTAGCTGCAACTTTGCATTTACTATTAGAGTTAACAAACTGCGTGTTGATGCCATTCCTGTGACGTTGTACTGTACCATTCGGGTCGAAGACTCTGGGCTGCACAAACGAGGGTTTAACCACTTCAAACCACCAGAAAAGCTCAGCCATAAACACCAGATAGTTACTCTGCAAGGCCACACACACACAGAGACACACACCTTTGTGGTTAATGTTGCAGTCACAAACGTAGTTATCTATTAATATCGTTAGCACCATGTTTGTCTCTGCAGTCAGCTGTATTCAACTCCTGCAGCAACTCCCTCTTCCCTTGTGTCTCTGTAAAGATGCAAGATGAGCTACAACGGCAACTTGACAGATCAGTTAGGTCACGGCCTGCCAACTGTTGCTAGGTAACAGGCTAAGGTGTGCGTATGTGTATGTCTTGTATGTTGCTGAATGCCAGTACATGTTTCATTGTCTGAGTTGTTTAATGTCAAACGCATACGCCTCTTGATATCCTGCCAAAACACCATCTGGAGTTTAGTTTAAATTTGTCACATATGTGCAAATGGTTGCGCAAAGCAGCGAGTGAGTAACCTCCATCAATGACAAATGCATGCGTGTTATAAACAGAAAGACTCTGGAGGCCGACACAGAGGATTTCATCTGTAGGAAACATGCACTGACCAGTTCCTCTCTTTGTAGCAGGGATAAATAAAAAAAGAAAACCAACAAAAGCTGGGATTTCTGTTCCTTTAAACTGCTGCTGCACTTTGCCTTTGTATCTTTATTTTGGAGGCAGCACAGTGAACTGCTCAATGGGATATACAACATTTCCACTTCAATGTAATATATTAAATGAATAGATACATGCACACACACAGACACACTAATTAAGATTCAGTAAGCAGTGAGTTTGTGGTGAATGGGCAGTGAGCCAGAGCCTTTAGCCGCTCTCGGTGACCATTTCTCTCCCTTTTCTCCCCTTCTTTGCCTACTCATACTATTGTGGCACTATACAGTCAATACACACACATTATAAACAATGTGAATGAGAAACGAAGAGAGAGAAACTGAACAAAGAGTGCACAAGTGTGAAGACGGTCCGCTGTGTTGTTTTGAAGAATGGTGAGTCCCGGTCAGCTCGGACCGTGACTTGAATCCGAATGTTTCTACCCACGCTCTCCGCATACTATTTACCCACACTGGCTCTGCTGCTTCTGAAGCCAGGAGGGCACAGAGATGCTCTTAAAATTGTACAGTAAGGCTTTTATTAATCAGAAACAAATGTGTGCGTGAAATGGGGAAAACTCTGCCCGAGGACTGAGTGAATCAGCAAGTTCACAGATTATGTTGTTTGATAAAAAAACAAAACAAAAAAAAACGCGGTGATGCGGAGGGGAGAGGAACAAGAGAGGCAAGCAGAGACGGGTCAGGACTGTGAATCTCCTCTGAGCAGAGTTTGTCCTCTGTCTGAGGGGGGGGGGGGGGGCATTTGCCCTGCAGCGTCTGTACTAGAGAAGCAGCAACTGCACACACACAGACAGTCATATTCATTTAATCTGGCAGTGAAGCAGTACTCACTGTAGCAAAATGATCTTTATGTCCCTACTAATACATCCACACACACACACACACACACACACACACACACACACACACACACACACACACACACACACACACACACACACACACACACAATTACAACCCCTGTGAGAACCAAGCCTGCTACACACACATTCATTTTTAAATCTTTCCTTGCATGACTCATTTTTTCCCATTTGTAATTTCCCACCCCAGCTCTCCTTATTCCCAAAAAACTCCTTTCTTTGGACTCTTTCTTCTGAATCCACATTATAAAAACAGCTCCACATACATGTATATTAATATTTGAATACTGGTCTCCATTACCTTTACGGATGCATGCGCGTAGAGCATGTCCTCCAGGCTGAAGTGGCAGCAGTGGTTCAGGTTGTTCTTGCAGAACTCCTGCACCAGCTGGAGGTTGTACAGACTGTCAGCCAGTGACATGGTCTCCTTGAGGCAGATATCTACTCAGCCAGGGGAGGGGTCACACACACACAAACACATACAAGAGGGAGGGTTGATGGAAAAGGCCAGACAGGAAGACAAGGAAAAGATAAGGCAGAGTTTATGTTTAAAAAAAGAATAGATGAGAGGGAAATTACCCGACCACCCTCCCACTGGTATTTGTGCTGTGTGCAGTAGCTCATTTGAATCACGCAAAATCCTTGAAACATTTCATGACACAAGTTTTCAAACCGCCTTCAACTCCCCTCTGGATGAGTCATCAGGATTTTTATCCCCTGACGTTACTGTAAGGACGGCCCATGCATGTGTAGGATGTCCAACAAGAGAGAACAGACTGGGGACAGGAAGCCAAACATTACAGCACTTTTCATTACTGTACTTCTTCATTATTTCTTAGATTAAATCAAGCTGCCAGCAAGCGATCTAAATGAAGTTTAACCCATTTCCACATCTGGTCCACATGTGTATGAGCTGCCTGTGAACCACGGTCAATCCCAAGAGTCTCAGAGCACCGACATGAGAATTGTTTATCCTTGAAATAGCAGCCAGCTACTCCTCTAACGGTCCTCCGTCACACACCCCTCGTGACCAATCGCAACCCAACCCAGGGCATTTTTAGAAATAAGGGCGCAGGCGAGCTGAGAGGAAACAAGTCTTTGTTTCTCTTTGTCTCGCTCGCCTTCTCCATGTCTGTCCTGAATCCTCTCTGCCTCTGCCTGTCTTTCTTTATTCATCATCCTCGACAGCTCATCTGTTTGACAGTAAATACAGACAGTCAAAACAGGGTCCATCATCTATTGACTGTGTTTTAGTTTAGGATTAGGATGAGAAGTTTGCCCACTGATGCCTATAAAACACTATTAACTACACATAATGCTGCCAGACAAGGGCAAATGGATAATAAATACACTCTTTGTTTCAAGTACCCTGTTCAAATGTATGTTAGTTACAGCAGCAGTGAGAGCAGAAGACAGGGTCCTTTGTGCTGTCCAGTTGTGACTGAAAACCATTCTGGTTAGCTCATTGTATACCATTCAGAACTGACTTTGGTGTTGTGTGTTTGCTTTTTGGAATAATTAAAATAAAAGAGGGTGTGGGTGGTAAGTAAGAGTGGGTGTGGTTACGGATTGACGCTACCTTCCAGTCTGACGGCCTGTGGGCAGTAGAAGTGCAGCAGGGCAGTCAGGGCGCAGCCATCTGTGTTGTCCTTCAGCAGGTTCTCCACCAGGGGGAGCGAAGGAGCGCTCCTCTGCTGGGCATGCTCCCTCCTGTAGCGAGCCTGAAACCATGGCAACGGAACAGAGACATCACCCATATGTGTATGTGGGGGTAGATTAGTACAGTTGGCTCTGTGATTGTTGGTGCAAACATCTGCAGACACACTTTTATCTGTATGCACCAGTGGAGACACACACACACACACACACACACACACACACACACACACACACAAACTCTCTCTCTCTCTCTCTCTCTCTCTCTCTCTCTCACAGATAAGTAAGTGTTGATTTGATGATTTTCAAACACAGGATGGGATTCGGGCTCATCTCAAATTATGCAGATTAAATTGATCATGCAAATAATTAGACACAACATCTAGAATGACATAGGCATCTTAAATTTAAATGTTTAAAAACAAACTATTTTTGTTTTTGAGGAGTGGTTCCACTTCTAGATGGAGAACAAGGAACAAAATGCATGCTAGCAAATTAAAGGTTCTACTATCATACATCTAGAGTACAGTTCCCTGGCACCGAGTCAGTCCAAACCCCCATTGTGGTGCTGTAGCAGACAATGCCTGTGATTTACAGTTTAATAATAATATGTGTTAGCGCATCCTTCCTGTCTGCGGATTTTCTGTACGTCTCTCTAGGCCTGTAAAAACCACGGAGACAACATTACTATAGATGTCTTCAGGGCATCAGTACTCCCAGTAGCCCATAAACACACGAGAGCGATGTCTCGTGTGCATTTTACAACAGATGTGATGAAAGCTTCAATCATTGCAACTCTCGCTGTCTGACAGCCTCTCAGTTTGTGCACTGAGGAACGTTTTGTCCTTCATTCCATTTGTTTTGCATAGACACACAATACGTCTTTTACTGTTTGTTTGTTTTTTCACAGCAGCCAGTTTAAACTCATGCAACAGGGGGAAAGAAACTGTTTTCAGTGCAGAATGCAGACACCAAAAATGCCAAATCAAACCAGAAAATGGGCAGGTAGGGATACTGAGGCTGCGTCATTAGATTCAAATATGTTTTTCAGTGGAAAATCTGGTGTTGATATGATCATGCTACTGGACTTCCAAAATGGTCGCTATGTCTTAATCAGACTTGCTCAGACTTTGGGGACCAAGGTTGGCACAGGATAGGGTGGGAGGGGTGTCTGACAAATGCAGGATGGGGCTCAGGGTCACATGCAATGACAAACGTAAAAACTAGGGTGCGTGGCGGGGTGGGGGTGGGTTAAGGGGTGAGGGGTGTATCCTTGCAGGTTTAATTAATTAATCAGAGAGGAGGTAGATTGTGATGTTTTATGAAGAGGAGTTCTGCAGGATGGATGGACTTACAGGTACTAGTCTCCAGTACCATTTGTTAGGAGACTTGATGGTGGATGACCATTGGACAACAACAAGGAGAGAGTGGGAGAGGCATTAGGCCAACAGCAGGCGGAAAAAAGTTTCACTATTACAACTGAGACTGGGGGACAACCCCTCTATTAACACTAGAAAGAACTATTAATCATCCGTCCAAAAGACGTATCAGAGATGAGGTTGTTTAACTAAAAAAGTATGGCCCTAAATTCATCATGTAAGGAGCAATTAAAATGTCACACTCCACTAAATCAAATACAGCCTTTCCTCTTCAGGGAAACCATTAATCTGCCTGGTTCTATAGCTAATGGTAAAGTACCTGAACACTAACTATACACACAGAGGTGTTTCATAATTAAGGTTTGTTCCAAACACGAACAGACTAATCACCAAAGTCAGCAGGATTTATCCTCTGGGGAGCATGAATGTCTGTACAAAATTTAACTGCAATAGTGGTTGAGATATTTCAGCCTCGACCCAAGTGGTGGACTGACATCCATACAGCCATTTTGCTATTAAGGGAAAAAAAAAAGAGATGTTTCACTTTAAGACTAAATCTTTTGTCTGAGTCGCTGTTCAAACACGTTCCCCAGCCTGTTCCACAGGCAGAGTTTTTAAACTTAATTGTGTGCAGTAGTTAATGAGAAAAAAGCACAGTTAAAGAAACCTATCTTGTACTGTTAGGAAATCCTTTGAAAATGTGGCATCGCTCATGTCTTGGACTCTTGTCTGATCATTCCACCAAAACTCAGCCTCATTGATGGAAGCAATCAAGGCTACAAACATAAACTGAAGTTTCCACTCAGTCATATGTGTAAGAACCTATGTTAATCACAAACATTCACACAGTATCCACACACACAAAAATGCTGAGCACTTAGTCATAAGACCACAGTTGAAGATCTTTCACGCCATCCCAGAATAGATGAAATTTTACTGAGAAGTGTCTTGTGCTCAACCATTAGTGTGTGTGTATGTGTTTGCGCAGGCATATGTGTGTGTGCGTGCGTGTGTGTGTGTGTGTGTGTGTGTGAAATCATCTCCCCTGAGTATGTTGTCCTCAGTGAATAGACTTCTGTTAAAGTTGATAATGCAGAGAGGGAGCTGTGTGATGGAGCATGGAGCAGGAAAGCAGCTGACTGACACTGGTCGTGCATTCTTTAAAAGACTCTCCTCTCTTTCCTTGTTGTAACTTGTTGCCTTTGACAAAAGCCGGAGTGTGTATATGTGAGTCAATGTGGGATAGGTCACAAACCCCATGTGTATTATCAGCTCACACAATGGCCACTGATAGGCAGTGATCTCTCTCACTATACTGACACAAAATCCGACAATAAGTGGGAGAAAATTCACCAAAGAAACTCTCCCATCAGATAAAAGCTCCTTCTAAACTGATTTGGCCGCTCATGACGTCCTGCAGCTCTTTGAAAAGCAAGTTTATTATGTTCCGTATGAGAGAACAGTGACACACACACAGCCAGTTTACAACCTGTTGAATGTAAACAGTTTAAATTAATAATCTGATAATGTCTGTTTTCAGCCATGCTTGTGGCGCGGCTCTATGGATAACGATGCCGGTCCATCGGTGATACCACCGATTGGTCCAGACAGAATATCTCAACAACTATTGGATGGATTGCCATGAAAATTTCAAGATATTCACAGGATAAAGCCAAATGACTTCACTGATCCCCTAACTTTTCTATGGCACCAGCCTGAGGTTCACATTCATGGTTGTGAGTGATTGAATTGTCATGAAATTTGATGTACACATTCATGTCTATCTCTATGGGATGGATTGCTTTGAAATTTTATAAAGACATTCAAGTTCCCCAGAAGATGAATCCTACTGTCCCCTAATTTATCCTTTAGTGCCGAACACTTGCAAAACGAATTTAAACTTTGTGTTTAGCCCTAAATAGCAAATGTCAAAGCACAACTGTGTCCATACTCAGCACAAGATACAGTATCTTTAAAACCACGCAGGTTTACTCTATGACCGTTATGACTCTCGGCTATTTACACATGCAGCTAAATCAGAGTTTGAATCATTGTTTACCTTTTTCAGTTGGTACTAAATTGCAGGAAGTTTTTCCTACCCATTTCCATTTGTCACAGGTGAATTTTATATGTGCCTGTGTACACACGCTCACTGTGAGATAATTCTTTTTCCATTTTTTAACCTTTGCCCTTTTTTCACTGGTGTGGAGCACTGACCCGAAGCAGGGGTTGTGACCTGATAAGGCAGTGTGCTGTGGCTTCATGGTTAAGTGAGTGGCAGAGGGCGGTAGCTGACTGTTGTGTGTTTGTCCCGGCAGACTGACTCGTTGTGTCACACGGACCTTACATAACTACGAGGCCTGCAGGATGACAACACTGTCTCTGTTTGTCACTGACTTTGTTTTGCTACAGCTGACAAAGTTCCCGAGTGTCTGTCTCCACGTCTTCCACCCTGGTGTCATTTCTCCCTCGTCCCTCTCTCTGATTATCCCTCCTCACTTTTCTTCTCTCTTTCTCCCTCTCTGTCTGTCACCCTTTCTCTCCTCCTCTGCCCTGCACATTTTTTTGTGTCCTCTAACAGCAGTGTCGCGACTCTTGCCAACATTTCTCTGCAGCTGGTCAGAGACTGAGCTCATCTGTTCCTCTGATTTACAGAGCGCTGTGCACTGTGCTCTATGTGAGTGTACATATCATGTGTGTCTGCATGTGTCTCGTATGGGAGTAGACATGCTCACGTCTTTGAGTAAAAGCAAGGAATATTTTAAAAAATCCATTATTATTAACAGATAGGAGGT
Organism: Seriola dumerili; assembly: GCF_002260705.1. Lineage (NCBI taxonomy): Eukaryota > Metazoa > Chordata > Actinopteri > Carangiformes > Carangidae > Seriola > Seriola dumerili. The sequence goes on from NW_019174481.1 coordinate 5,546,010, forward strand.
GAAATAAAAACGAGAAGCAGAAAATTAGACTAAAAATAAAAGCAAATCAGAAAGACATTAAAGAAAGAAGTCCTGTTTTGGCTCTGTTTTCATTGTGAGTCAGCCTTCAAGGAATAGTTCAACATTTTGGGAAATGCACTCTTGCTGATGGTTACGTAAGAGGATCAATACTACTGTCAAGTCGGTCCATCTCGTTCAGAGATGGAGCCAGGTGGCGATTAGCTTAGCCTAGCTCAAACACTGGAAGCAGGAAGAAACAGTTACCCTGACTCTAAAAAACACACCTACTGGCACCTCAGAGAAGGCTAACATGTTGTATCTCCTTTGTTTAATTTTTACACAAAATAAAATGTAAAAATGACCATTTTTGTTATTAGAGGAAGTTTGTACTGTAACTATTTGTTGGCGAACAACAGCCGTTTGCAGTGACTTCCCTGAATCTTGTCAGAGTGAGCTTGCCAGCTTAGAAAACAAAATGTTAATTAAAAAAATAGTTGATAGGTAACACTACAGCAGTTACAGTTTTTATATTTAGGTTTGTGTACTCATTAGCAGAGAGATAGTTGTTAATTTAGACAGCATTAAAGGTGTTGACAGATGGATTCTTGAACTTTGGTCATAGCTGTTTCAGTTTTTTATGCTAAGCTAAGCTAGTCTCATGTTGGCTCTAGATTCATATATATTTATTTATTGCAGAGAGCTCTATAAGAAGATCAATACCACTCTCATATCTGTCATATATGAAGCTATATACAGGTTAGCTGTTACCCCTGTTTCTAGTCTTTATGCTAAGCTAAACTTCCTGGCTGTGACTTCATATTTAGTGTACAGACATCTCATCTAACTCTCCACAGGAAAGTGGAAAGCGTATTTTCAAAAATGTTAAACTGTTCCATCAAACAATCTTTTTTTTTGAATGACTGACAACTGACAGGTTGTTGTTAGTGTCTGTGTTCTTACTTTGTGTGTTGCTGTGTTTGACTCCTGAAAGGCAGCCTCTCTCAGCTTCTGCTCCTCCACAAGGATGTCCCTTAGGTGTTCATTCACCTGGGGAGGGAGAGAGAGAGAGAGAGAGAGAGAGAGAGAGAGAGAGAGAGAGAGAGAGAGAGGTCACATTTCACACAAGTATTTGTTGGACTCAGGCTGAATGGTGAGTTTGTGTTGGAGAGGAGAAACTTGAACATGAGTACATTAGGCTCCACACATCAAAGAAAAAACCTTTCACCACCACATGTGCCCATTAACTACTGATGCTAAATATTACTGTAACCCAATATACACTCAGCTGACTTCCGACTCAAGCACTATGTTAAAAGAACTTCAAAGATCACTATGTTTTCTTAAAAAAGCCCCCCTTTTTTTTTTTTTTTTTTTTACGATTACTGCTCTTCTGCCTTCAAAGGGCAAACTGTGTAAACAACAGTGATGCAAGATTTTAGCCTCAGGTTGTCTGGGCCAGTCCCAGCCATGTCATGCTATGTCTTAGAACTACACACGATCCTCCATGTGTCTGTAAATAAATCCTACATGTGTAATTTACTGCCTTTGGATTGTAAAATGGAGCAGGAGACACTTGAGCTTTGTCAGTGAGGAATGTTAATAATGACTGAATGTTTAAATGATTCATTTATGCCATGTAGAGGCTTGCTTCATTATTTTAAACAAAGCACAATGGGTTCAGCGTGACATTTTGAAACAACTGTGTCAAAATTCCCTTAAAATCTTCTGCAAGATCAGTGAAAGCTACTAAATAATCTTTAAGATGATGAAATAAACTACGGATGCAATCACAGAGACTTAGCTTATGCCCTCTTAAAGCTTACAACCCACTTGAGGTCTGACTTTACCCCGTCCAATCCTGATTTAGCACACCAGAAGAGGCTGGACTGTAGGTTGAGTCGGTCATCTCTTTGTAATCTCTCTGACAAGACTGCATGCGGTTGGTGCCAGTTCTTCATCTAGTTTTCTTGCAAACATATTAGAACCATATTTGAACGAGCAGTGGACAAACTGAGCTCTGACACACTTTAGGGCTCCTCCTGTGTTTTTCATATCCAGAGTAAAACAAAGAACTGTGTGTCATATAATAAGTCGCCATTGTACTAGGCTCAAGGATGTGTACACTTGTTATCCTCTGTAAGGAGAAAGCACGTCTTTCTGGTTTTGTGTACACACGAATGACCTTCTGTGTGTGTATGTGTACCTTGTTAATCCAGGTGGTGATTGCATCCTCTGTGTCATAAGGCAGCTCCTGGATGTGTCCGTCACTGTGTGAGGGTTCAGCGGAGGAGTACCTGTTGATGCAGGACATCACCCTCTCCACGCTCACCATCTCCACTGTGTACGCCATCATCAGGGTGTCTATGAGCGCCAGATGGGAACTCTGTAGAAACACACAGCAGCAACAGACAGTTAAAAAAGATTAAAATACAGATCTAGAATTTCCTTTTACGTCCCCACTTTTTTTCCAAAAGCATCAAACTGAAAACTTTATATTTCCACCTTCGTGCTTCTTTGTGCTTCTGCACATCACACTGGCTACTCAGCTGGCCTACAATTTCTTGCTATTTTTTTTTGAACTGCAGAGTTGCCCAAATTTGTAGAAACAGATGTTTTCATTCAACAAAGATTGAACACTGAAATGATCAGAAGTTTTGCTCTCTCGAAAAGAGAAAAGATATGGCAAGTATTAACGCAGCTCCAAAAGGCATTTGAAGCAGCATCTACAAGACAGCAATTATGATTTAACAACACCGATTTAATAAATGTCACATCCCCTCTGTCTAAAATGCTTTTCAACAGTCAACCATGTATCCATTTCACTTTGATGCAAAACAACTGATTTCTTGATTGTGTGAGGGATCTGCTCAATAAGGCATTGGGCAGTGTCAGTGTCGTCCTCTGTGCACGTAACTGGCAAAAACTAGCAAAAACTTGAAATTCAGTTTCTTCTTTTCGATGGAAGTGGGGTCGTACAATATATTGTTTCAGTATTTTGCCATTGTGAAATTATATATATATATATTATTATTATTATTATTTTTCAATAAAATAAAGGTACTGTGCAAGTTTTTGCTATGTAAGCAAAAATCTTGCATGTGGTGCATTAATACTAGTTAGGCCTGGTCCTACTATCTACAATAAATCATAAATCTTCAAACTTTGTCTTGTGATGTCAGCTGAGGAGGTTTTTGTGGACAGCAGGGAGTCTTATCAAGTTTATCTTTAGAGAAGCAAGGCTTCTGATCGCAGTCTCTCCCATCTCTCCTGGCTCACAACATTTAAAACTACTTATAACAATTACCTAAATTTGAGTCATTCGCTTCATGTGAATGGTTTTTCTAGATGTCAACACATACATAAAGCTTGACATTCTCCTGGCCTTTCTAATCCCTTTCCAGGCCTGTCAGACCAACAGACCTCCCCTTCCCTTTCCTGTTACACCACACTTCTACTCAAAAACATTTACACTCTCTGTGTGTTTGTATGTGTGTGTGTGTGTGTATGTGTGTGTGTGTGCGCCCGCGTGTGCTTACATCTGCTTACTTAAGCATCTATGTACGTGTCCAAGCTAACTGAGCAAACATCTAAAGTCAGGTGTTCCATGATTCAGGTGACCCAAACCAGCAGACACAAACAAGTAATGAGACCTTGTCCCACCAGAGCCTGTTCTGACAAGCACAGGCCTCTATTCATAACCACAGAGCCTCATGTAACAGCCAGTGTGACCAAGTGTTTCCCCAAGAAACGAACAACTGATCCAGTGCTGCAACTCTGGCCTGCTTCTGGTGCTCAGCGTCAGCACCACCACATGCTCCTCTGCCAGACTAAACAGACAACGTGTACAGAAGAACTGTGGTTGTTAGAAACAGTTTGATGACACATGATGTCATTAACTGCTCCTATATGCTTACATCTGATTAGATTCAATACAAAACAAAGATAAAGACACAAACAAAGTGGCGATTTATTTGACAAAAAACTTTATTTTATATATTAATCATTCAGTCCATGGTGGTGTCTTCATATATATTGTTCTGTCTAACCAACACCAAACACCAAAAGTCATTCAATTTATTGTGACAAAAACACAAAAGCAACCAAAGAATGTTTGGTATTTCTGCTTGATTAATCAGCAGTCAAAACTGCTGCTGATTTATTTTCTGTTGATCAAATATGATCAATCAATCAGCTAGGAAGAACTATACACGAGAACTATACCGACCCATGTAATGCTATATGCCGGTTAACACACAGTCTGTGATATTGAGTCTGTAGTGCATTGCATGGGTAAACAGGATTGTTTGGATAGGTGCTTGAACACATGAGCCTGATATTGAACTTTGTATGAAACAGTCTGCAGACACTGTTTTGAATTCCAGCATCTTCAGGATATTGTCAGATATTTCACATTGCATGCATTCTCCTCCAGTAGCCGGTCTGGCCGACAGCTGGAATGACTGACAGAGAGAGAGAGAGAGAAGCCAAGTAGCTTAGCCTGGAGCTGGAGATCCAGAAAACATGATTTTCATGAAAACCCACTGAGCCTTTTCTGTGATTGAAGCTTTTCTGAACTCATTTGCATAAATCTCCTCAATCTTTAATGTTCTTTAGAAGCTTGTGGAGGTGTGCGCATACACATGCGTGCGTTCAGAGCTCTGGGTGGTCAAGTATGACAAATCACTGTGTTCATTTATTTTTCATTAGCAGTTTTTGTAAATGAAAATCTGTTATTTGAACGTGGGAAAAACAAATTTTAGAAACACGTGTTGTGATTTGTTTTGTCTATAGTATACAGTAAAAATGCATGCTTTGTAGATTTACTAAGGAGACTATAATAGTAATAGTATAGTAGGGAAGTTACAGTATGTAACTCCTCCATAAAACTACAACTTTTATTTTAGATTTCAGTTTGTGAACAGATTAAACAACCAAGATTAAAATGTTTATTTGTAAGATTTAGAGGTGCAGGTAGGTAGATTGTTCAACTTAAGATAGATCCAGGCCAGCTGTTTCCACCTCCATTCTTTATGCTAAACTAAGCTAGCTCCATACTTATCTATGGCCACGTTCAGAAAACCTCTGGCTCTGTGTGAAAAAAAAGAAGCAATCCTGTCATTCATTTGAACGGGGGCAATCTGGTGACCACAGTATGGGTGCCAGCATGGAAAGCTCTGGAAAAAAAATGCAGGGTAATCCGACAAAAACCAAGAACCAGGCTCATCTTTTGCTGCAAAGCAACGCAACATCATCTGGGAGGGCTCTGAGGTGGCCAATCACATACATACATACATGGAAGGGCTCATTCCTGGAAGATTATGTTGTGACATGAAGGGCAGATTGCTACTGTTTATCCCACAATCACTGCGATGAAGATTAAATAGTTGCAGATGTGATAACTTTCCAGAGTTGTAAAATCCTGTCTTGGAGTATTATAAACCTCTTTTCAGTGTTTTGATGTCTGATAAGGCTTCAAATCCATGGATCCGGTGCTAAAACTGGGCTAGATTGTATTTCATTATCTCACTAGTACCTGAAGCAACAGACCCCCACCAGCGCAGCCTCTTGTGTTGTTTTAACACAGGGCTGCTTTCAGTCTGAATGTGCAAAAAAAAAAAATGTCAAACTGTTCCTTTGATAACACTTGCATTTTTAAAACATAAGACTCAACTCCTCTCCCAACCCCAATCATTTTCTTACAATCCCCAAGTGAAAAGAAAATGTTTACATCACTGTAGTCTGTGTAGGTTTGTCTGTGTCACTGTGTCCTTATTGCACTGTCTCTAATGGGACATTTCATTGAGCCCTAACATATGTGAATCTGCCTATGTGCATGTATGGGGAGCATATGCACATGTCGGCGTGTGCTCAAGAGAGAGAGAAGACAACATTCAGACAGTAAATGGAGCCACTGCTTACATATCTACAGACTGCTCTTATATCCATTGGAAAAAAAACACTACTGTTGACACTACAGCATGGATTTAAAAGCCATGTGCTGCCTATTATCCCTTCACAAAGACCTCTGGGGTGTGTGAGCATGTGAGCGTGTGAGTGAGTGTGTGTGTGTGTGTGTGTGTGCACAAAGAAGCAACTCTAAACCACTCATGGTGACAGACACGCCTTATAAGGCTGTGGAAATGGCAGACACCATAATAAAGAGCCGTAAAGAGCTGCAGTACACTCATGCACGCCACCTAACAGGAGCATCAGTATTCATTCTCAGTAGTCTCCTACGGCTGCATTTGTGTGTGTGTGTGTGTGTGTGTGTGCGCGCGCCCTTGATCAAAGGCATCTATAGGAAAGAACAACACAGCTGAACAAACAGATAATCAAAGTAGCGTCTTTCACCACAAACACCACAAGTGTCCTTCCAGCGCAGGTACACACTTAGAAATGACCCACATCTGAGCGACACGAGGGTTTTTATTGCACGACTTTACACGTCTGGCTCTTCGGAGATGTTAGTGTGTACAGTTATGGTGCAATTGTCCCCCCGCCAAAAAAAAAAAAAAAAAAAAAAAAAAGATAAATAAAGCAAAAACTTCCCTCGCTGTTTCTCTCACACACACATCCATGCAATTCTCAAAATCTTTCAGCGTTATTCGGGAGGCGTTTAGATGAAGATTCACGCCCCTCTGCAGGCAAATTCAATTACCACTCCGGCTCTCTCTCTCTCTCTCTCTCACTCTCTCTCCTCCGTCACTTTCTCACCCTAGTGTTTTTACACATGGAGGGCAGTGCAGAGCCTGAGCATGTGCGAGACAGACAAAAAAAAAAAAAAGAGAAAAAAGAGGAAAGTAAAGCTAGAGAGGGACACACACAGGTCTTGTGCACACCACTGCTGGAGGTCTGATAGCTCTTTGGAGGTGTGTGTGCATGTGTGTGTTTGAAGAGGGAGTAACGGGTGGGTGGTGGGTGGGGGGGTGCACCAGACGTGCTTTGACTCATTGTGAGACCCCACCCTCCACAGTGCTGCAGTAGTGCACATCACGTCTTACTCCTCTCCTCTCCATGCTCTCCGCTCTTCTCCTCCCCCATCGTCTCCCTTGTTCCCCCTTCTCTTCCCCTTTTTTCCAGATGGCCATGTTAACAGTGGGCCTTTTCCACTCGTTCTCTGGCACACACATGTCCTCACGCCCGCCAAAAAGGCAATACCTTACCCTCCCTCTCCTCTATATCTTTCACTCCCACTCTATGACAGCTCTTCCCCATCTCCCCCTTTCCATTCGTCCTCTTGTAGACTTCCACGCTCACACTTTCCTCCCTTCTTTTGCTCTACTTTCCTGCTTCCTCCTGGATCACAGCCAAATATCAGCCCCTAAACTCCATCTTCCCTGCTTTTCCCTTCTTCTTCTCTCCCTCTATATCCATTCGCTCTCTGACAAACTGCCACGCTCCTCCTCCTCCTCCTCCTCCTCCCTGACATGAGTTATTCTTCTGTTGCACAGTATTTGGAAAACCATGAGGTCATCATTTTCTCTGCAGATATACCATAACCCAAAATGAAAAGCCGGGGACTTAAGCATGACTGAAATGATCCTGCTGAGTCCACGAACACACACACACACACACACACACACACACACACACACACACACACACACACACACACACACACACACACAGTTCCTCTACTTTGCAGAACCAATCTAATGACTTAAGAGAGACACGAGTAACAATAATAACTGACAGAGTTACAAATAGCCCGGCTGTGTGCTACACAAATGAAGGTCAGGAGCCTTAGGGAGCCAGTGAGCTATAGGCTCAATTTGTCTACTTAACACCATCACTAAAACTGTCCAGTAAATAACTTGGTATACACAATCACTTTCACAGGTGTGAAAGGACACGGGATCATTAGGCGCAGCACTAAATAACCACCCATCACTCCCGCCTTCATGAAATCCTCGATCAATGAAAGACGTAGTGAAGACAATCAACCGAAAACATAAAAATGCCCTTGACTAGTGACTTTCAATTATCCCCAGAAGCTGTAAAAGGAAAGAGCACAAGCACATAAAGATGTGTGGGCACTGGCGGGTTTGATGAAATATGCTTAAGCTTCAATTAAATATTCAGGAGATAACAATGTTCTGGTCTCATTTAATCCACAGAGATAGATTTGCATGAGACAGAGGCGCGCGCAGGAGAGGCTAAAAAAGAAAGACCATGACAGGAAGAGAAAGAAGCAAGGTGGAAAAGATATATATATATATATATGTAGAGAGAGAGAGTGACAAGAGAGTAGAAGAAAGAAAAGAGAGTGAAAGCGGGGGGGGTGAGGGGTTGGTGCACTGCATTGCAGACACCTTTTGGCGTCAGCAGAAGTGCCCCGTCTCCAGCCATGCGTGCGCTCACCAGCATGTCTGCCACAGGCTCCCCCCTCTTTCATAACTAAAAAGCTCTTCTCACACCCAGTAAAATGTGACAGTATTATGATATAGTGCCGCAACAATGAGCCAATTAATTAATTAGCCAATCAACAAGATATAATCGACAGTTGTGAAAATGGTCAGAGTCAAAAAAACAAACAAAAAAAATCCATCAAAAAGCCTCTCAAACATGAGGATGTGCTGCTTGTCTCTGTTTAATATGATTGTAAAATGAATATCTTTGGGTTTTAGACAGCTGATAAGACAAATGTCAAGACTTATTATGGGAATCTTTCACTATTTTCTGATATCTTATGGACTAAATAACTAATCATGTAATGAACCGAACGATCTATAATGACACAGCCTTATTATGCTCTTCCATACAGTCCTGGATCCAGTGTTGACAACATATTACAGGAATATTTCTTGGTGGTGTGAGCTAAGACATGTTGCCCTGCGCCGTCTAATGACACAGAGGCCGAACAGTGAGTAATGGGTTGCTATAGGAAACCCGTCATTAGCGGTTGTTTTTCTCTCAACAGGACATATCTTGGCGAACAGTCTAACAGTAGGACACATGGAGCGGTACACACATACTGACACAAACACACTATCATATAACACACTTTTCCCCCATGAGAGGAAGATGCAGCAAAGCACAAAGCACAGAGGAAAATCCACTGTTACACTGGTGCTGAAATTATTCATTTAATTGTTTGTTTGCCAACAATTTGAATTTGATTCGAGGTCATTTATCGGGCAAAAAAGCCAAACATTTCCCTGGTTCCAGCTTCTAAGGTCTGTGCATTTGCCGCTTTTCTCTACAAATTTTACATATCTGGGTTTTGGACTGTTAGATTGTTAAATCAAGCATTTGGAATTTGGAATCTGGGAAATTGTGAATTTTTGAAATCTTTTAGACAGTTAATGAAAATATTCCTCAGTCGTGTCGCCCTGGTTTATATGCTTGTGTGCTTACACATGTTACTAATGAACAGACTGAGATCTAACTGAGCTCATCCCATTTCAGACATTGTGTCTCTATGGTTACTTCTATATGCGTTTGTAAGTGTGAACGAGTACATTTAAGGGCAGTACAAAAATCTGTATACTGAAAAAGCATATAGTAAATAAATGCTAAAGTTCACACATACAAAACATAAATTAGGCTGAACTCTAAAATGAGAAAGCGGCAGAAAATTACAATATCTAAAGCTCACCATGTGTATAGGTGTGCTGGTCAGGTCTCTCTCCGTGACCAGTCGGTCCTGGTCCGTGACATACAGGCCTTTCTGGGCCAGGGCCTGGATGACGGCGTTGTGTCCCAGTAAAGGTTTGACGGCATCGCTGCGGAGGATCAGGCTCCCCGCCCGGCAGTAGAGCTCTGCAGACTGGAGCAGGCAGGCCACCGGAGGCTTCAGGTGCTCCTGGTTGTACTGGTCCCTGTAGAAAGGCTCAACCAGCTCCTCTGGTATCGCATCTGAGAAGGGAGAAAGACACAGAACAGCAGAGAGGAAATAGGTTAGGGCTAGTTTCGTCCTCCAGCACCATCACTGCTGAGACAAAAAAAAAATATCCTAAAGGCCTTTTGTTGTTGTTGCTGTGGCTTCCCTACATTGTAGCTTTCACGGCCATAGCAAGCTCAAAGCTTGTTGTCCATGTCACACACACACACCAAGACAAAGTGGTACACACAACAAAACATCCAGAACAACATCACTGAAAGGAACACTTTCAGTGAGACAGAGAGGGACATTAGCTGCTACCAGCCATAAGTTTAGTTTGTGTTGAGAGGAAGTGTTCACTGATACAAAAATAAGCACATCAATGTCACGTGTGTTTGTTGATGCTTATGTTACTGTAGATCCAAACAGGACAGGCACAAAGCCACAGTGTGTCTGTGTGTGTGTGTGTGTGTGTGTGTGTGAAGTTCAATGTAGCCTGTATGTGTGTTGGTGGAAGTGTATGTTACAGATCATGGAGCACCTTCTAATCCTGTTACCTCATCCAGTAAATCTGATTTGAAGGAAATAGCTGGACAGAAAAACCCACACAGCTACACCTCCAGGTCTCATTCATCTTTCTTTCTTCCTCTTTTCATCGTACTATATTGCTGTTAACCACATGTTGTGACTCAGTGTTACACTATACTAGTCATCAGTCTGTCATTGAATGACATACATACTGTATCTATGCACCGCTAGTCAGACAAGGGCCTTGTATAGGAATGTGCATGTGTGTGTAAGGTGACACACTTTTAAAAGGCTGTGTGCTCCAGTATGAGTGTGTATTCCTGGTGCGTGGGGTCATTTCCTCTCTGAATCACACTGAGGGAAACAAAGGACACTAAAGGAACCTATCTTAAAGGTACAGGCTTTTTGTTCTCTAACCCCCTGAATAGAAACAAAACAGCTCAACATAACATAATGAAATCAAATATTTAAAGCTCAGTCAGATCAGAAAGAACATCCATTAAAGTTGTGATCAAACCTCAGCAGTTTTCCAGTGGCTATGGTTACAGCAGCCAATGACAATACAAATTTGACGACTAAAGTGCAGTGTGAGAGGTAACTGTGGTATTTTTGTTAGAAATGTTTAGTTAAAGTCCACATACTCTTTCAAAAGTCATCACTCAGAAACTATTCTCAAGGATACAAGCGTTCTTTTCAGATAAAGGCTGTACTGCATTTTCATTTGAACGTTTTTAAGTGTTTCATCAGATGACCTTAGAAGTTAATGAAATCATATAAATGACATTTAAAAAAAAAAAAAAAAAAAAAAGCACGGACAGCAGGTTTTCAGTTCATGAAAATCTGCTTCGTCAAGTGAAAAACCCTCTCCTTTGTGTTGGCCATCAAAGAGGAAACAGACAGGAAGTAGCTGCCACAGGAAGTCCAGACACAGAGAAGACTGCTCCCCTGGAGACCCCCAGGATCACAGCTCAGCATACACAACCTCACGGTCAGCAGTGTTTATCTTTGCTGGTTTACAGCTCTTTGTTAAAAAAAAGAAAAAAAAAGACATTTAGTTAGCTGGTAGGTTCTTACAGAAATTAGATTATTATTTGATTAGCTGTGATTTATATGCTGTACGGACATGGTGTTGGTTCAGTCTTCAATGGAAATAGTGCTGATCTCATACTTGATATACATGATTATCATGTGGAGTCAATCATTTTTACATCATTTCTGTGGTTCAGTGTCTTGCTCAAGGATGCTAAGTTAGACGTGTTTTCAGGAGAAGCGGGGGAATTGAACCACCAAACAATTATTTTCTAGCTCTCTATCACTTTAACAAAATTCGCTCGTCACACTCCCAAACGATCTTTCTTAGCATCTGCAACATGATGGCTCGTGGCAAATTCATCCATGCACTGTATATCCAGCGTTTATCTATTCTGCCACTCTGCAGGCCGTGTACTGTATGTTAGTGTGTATGCTAGTGGACAGCTTGAGCTAGCAGAACGTACCGTAACATATACAACACTGAGCAAACCGCCATGAAAATCACCGCACAGCCATCAGCTGATCAAAGCACGGAAAGTGCCTGTACTTCAGGGAAGGAGACTGATGACCAAAATGTTCCCACACTGCTTGAATGCGCCTGGGGTGGGGGGGTAGGGGGGTAGGGTGGGGTTGCAATCTCAAGGTTATTATCAATCTTCAGCTAATGAAACTAGCCTAATTTTTACCGCAGGCATGATTACTTGATCATGATTGGACCAAAATAGTCATGTGGTTCCGTGTTCTGTCATCGCGATACAAGACTGTGGATGTTTGTATCGCGGTTCTGGTCTCGGTTTTTCAGAATTGTTAGACCTCTAGTTGGTAAGATCTGAATGATACAGCCGCGTCCATCCAGAATCATTGTGGCGTCTGTGCGGTACTCGACAACATGATACGACTCTTTTTGTAAACGCACAAGCCAAGGACTAAAAGGACAAATAGTTTAATGTCTATGATGGAAAGTATCTCATATCACCTTATGTCGAGATCTTTGAGCAGTCATTTTAAATTCAAACTCACCCACATGCAATTTGTCAAAGATCCTTTTAAGTGTCAGATTTTGTCATAATTTTCACGTTTTAGATTTGATTACATATTAATTTTATAACCACAAATTGCTGTTGAGTGCTTGTGCGACCAGTGACAAGTAACTACCAGTTACATGAGTCCCCGCAGAGAAATCAATGCTGTTTGTGCGTTGATTTTTAACAATACTTAAATTCATTCGGCTATAAGCAGTTAGCACTTTCAAGCTTTTGTAAATATCTGAGGCGGCCTCTGTTCTGTCCTTTGCTGCCACTGTGAGTTGATACAATGGAGCCCCATCAGGTCAAAAGTGAGGCGACAGTAAAGCTGTGCTCTGACATTCATTACACACCCACTCACAAAACATACAGATGCACTCTCCCACTCTTTTTAGCTCATGTATTATCAGTCCACCTTCAAAAGCATGTAGTTGTGTACCTAATGTTGTTTCTTTTCTTTCTTTTTTTTATAACCCTGATGTTTTAGCACAAATGTGCATATGCAAACCCATCTCTCTAAAGTTACAGGGCAAACTTCCAGCTGATGAGAAAGTTTTTACATCTGAGCAACACCAGATTCAAACCATCGCTCATCCGTCCAAACTAGGCCAAACAAGGCTCTGAGGACTGGTTATGAATTGGGCCACAGTTCTCGGCGGCGCTGAGAGCTGAAACTGTGTCACCGAAGGGATGGGGGGGGGAAGCAAGGCGGCAGCAGTATGCTAACAGCCGTAAGTCTTGTTGAACCAAGCCTGGCTCTCTCACATGTTACTGTACTGCATCTTGCATGTCTCTCCACCATTTCATCCTCCCTCAGTCTGAGAAAAACAGTCGTGTGCAGCTTCATTTGACTCACACTGTTGGATCAATGGCTGTGATTCAGGGGGTCGCTCTTTTTGATCTCTCTCTCTTTTTAGGTTTGTCTGTCTGTGAGACGGCCACTCAATGACTCCGGGTGTACTGTACATGGAGGAGCAGCTGTTCCATGCATTCATTAGGAGCTGGAGTAAACCTCTGGGCTCAGAGCAGGCTGGATGTACTCAGTCTTTCTGAGGCCAGGCTGCCATGCTGCTTCCAGACCACAGTGAGGATACATACATGAATTCACGTATATAGAAAAATTAATGACATACAAATCTAAAACTGCTAAAACTGTCAAGCAAAGAAAAATGTAACAGTCGACGACTTCTATACTTCACAAGAGAGGAATAACTTTAGTAGAGCTGAAACGATCAGTCGATTAATCAATTCGTCAGTAGACAGAAAATTTATCAGCATGTATTTAATAAGCAATTCATTGTCATTTCTCAGGCAGGATCCCACACATTCACTGGTCTCAGCTGGGAAGAGTTTCTTCGAGGCTACAGACAGGCCACTGTTTGTGGCCCTCATCCACTCTTTTCTTACATTATTACATTTAGTATTTTTAAGATTGTTTTGACGGGTGCCAATGAATGTTTGCGTTTGTAATTCAATTTACAGACTAATGTTTTAACTGTGGTCCCACCACCCCAAGATATACCACACAGAAGTTTAAGTCCTTGTCTGTTGATTAGCCACCAAACAGTAAAAGCTGACAGTGAAGATCTGAGGTTACATAATAGCTTTGGCCTGACTTCTGCAGTGGGGGAATAATTAGCATTAGGCAAGCAACAGGTTAAACCAATAATCCTGTGACATGAGCAGTGATGTTAGGGATTATAGCCCATGACATACAGGTAGGGACTGTCATATGAAAAACAAAAATACAACCAATCAGACAAAAGTGCCATGTAGTTTACATTATTTTTGATATTACTGACCATATGGAAATTTTATTTTTTTGGTAACCAATTTTTATTCAGCTGCTGCTGCTTAACAGAATGGAGAGAGACTCATCATTTCTATTTATAATAACAAGGGAGGAACACTTAAGTGAGTAAGGGGTTTAATTGGAGTCTGATTGCATGCTGTTGTTTACAAAATAGCCCCGCTTGTAAAAGCCTCTGGTCCAACACAACATCGTATTATTACACAATGTTAGATGACTATCTTAACAACGTTTTCCACTAATCTAATCCAGAAATGAAAACGATCAGGAGGCGCCACCTACCCGAGCCGAAAGCCTTGGCCACCAGCCACGTCAGGCTGCATGATATCTTGGCCCTGGTAAAGTCATAGTGATCGAAGCTCTTGATGGCAGGGACGATGAAGGTCCGTCTCATCCCTCTGTCATCTGCCGCATCTCCCATCTTTTACTGAGTCGGGATCCCGCTACACTGCAGCTGGAGGAGCAGTCAGCCAGAGGAATTCCTCCTGACTGCGGATGACATCCCGTCCAGAGGAATTCAATGCAGCAAAATTTCCCCTTCTCCTGAAAAAAAAAGAAAAAAAAGAAGAAAAAAAAAAAACTTTGAGCGTGGCCTGATGTTGGAGATCACGACGAGTTCCAAGGGGCGCTCCTCGGCTACATGAGCACCATCCTCTGTTTTAATGTCCTTATGTTTCAGTTATATCCTTAAACCCAGCCAGCACGGCGCGGTTTAGAAGCAGGATTTCTGAAGATTTCCTCCATTCCCTGACATTATTATCCCCAGGCTGGCCGACATAACGGAGCAGCTGTGTGTCAGAGGAGGGAGGCTACAGTCCAACACCGGAGGACAGTTTCACACACACCCTAAAGAGCCCGTTTGTGTCCATGTTGTTCTTCGTTTTCTTTTCCAACTGTTTCCCCCTGTCCCCCTCTCTCGCTCTCTCTCTCTCCGCCGCGTCTCCTCTGCGTTTTTCCTGCCGCACTGATCGGAGGATAGGGCGCACTGCGCATGCGCGAAACACCCACCCAGTCTATTCAATCCTGATAGGAGTTACCACAGTGGATAATAATATAATACAAACCAAGGTGGAGTTAACTGGCTGGGCGAATTTCGACCAAATCCCAAATGGTGTTTCCACGGAGAAGTAGAGAAAGAAATACTTGTATGTAAGTCTCTGTGGCAGACTGATCGCAGCCTGCATGCTGCACATATTGTAAGAAAGAAAAGAGTTATTAACCTACTTCTGTAGCTACCTTGCTTTGGAAAGATTTAGAGAAATATCGAGTTATGTATTTAGATGACAACATGACAAGTTATAAAGACATCATCCCTCTCACACCAAAAGATATGATTCATTTGACTGTAGTTAAATTCCACATACATAAATCCCATTTAAACTTCCCAGAATTGTAGTCTATGGTATTGTTTGAATTATGACAATATCAGGATTCATTGAATGCAGTGACTGGTTAAAAAAAAACTACTGGTTCTATTGATTTGTATATTTCCTATTTTGTAAGACTTTAAAGGGAGATATATCTGATGATACTTTTATAACTACATACTTTCACTTCTTGTATCCGTCTGTAGCTCAATTATTGAAGATCAATATAATATGTTGTCGTTTTCTGGTAGAACTCTTGTATTTCCAAACTCTCTGAACTATGAAAACCAGCCTGGTTGTTTCTTGGCAACAGTACATTTTTATGTTATCCAAAAGAATTTTTTTTTTTAAAACTCTTGTGACAGGTTGGAGAACTTTATCAACCTACTGACAGACTCTGACCTGCAGCAGCTGAAATGAAATAGAGGTACTTTACAAAAACGTAGAAAAAAATACAGTAGCAACCTTTGTGATCCTTCCTTCAGATGTAAGGCCAGGGTGCCTTTATTATAAACACAGCATAATGTTTTTGCCAAATATTTTTCCCAGTTTGACATCAATAAAAATAAAGCATGAAATTGTATAATTATGCCAAAATAATCAGCCACAGGCTATCTTGTATATCAGGCAGGTACTGTGTAAGGTTTTCACCTCACAGTGACATGACACGTTTCTATTGTTTAGACTCACAGGCCTATTCAGATCATAAAAATACTGTGTGCATGTTAATGCTTTAATGGTATAATACCTTTTAATATCAAAAAATTTTAACACTGAGACGATTTTTCTTTAAACAAGTTTGATAGCACAATAATTATTTATAATTGAATATTTTCAAATGTGAATATTGCTGCAGTAAAGGATTATTGAATATTTCTTTCACCATCGATTGAAGCATTAACAGAATCTGAAAAGACTGAATGGAAACACATATGTGGGTTTTACTGTTCATCACAGAGATACACCAGATCAGCAGCCAGCTAAAAACTTTAGACATCACTCATAGTTTCATTCTCCAACATATGGATGGGGCAACATTAAAATGTATTCATAAAGTATTTTTCAAAGTCAGATACAAAAATGAGCAGATGCTAACAGTAAAAACAAGAGATACAGGAAGTGAACAATCAACAAAAAAGTAAAAAGACACTGAAGACGTAGCCTGATCTAGGAAGCCTTTTTCATTGCTTGTCCTCATTTGCAGTCTGAACCATCAAAAGCAACTTGGGAAACTCATGGTACAAATTGTACCCAGAATGTGGGTGGGTTCTTATTGAACACGAATCTGAGCTGATCAAGTAAAATCCATTAATTCATTTTTATCATTTCCTTGCAACCAGTGGTATCCATGTACTGCAGATTTTGTGAACAACCTGCTGCTTGCTGCTGTCGTCCTCTGTAACTACAGACATGAAAGAGTGTTGTCAGTGAAAAGGATGAAAATGAGTCCAAATGAGATGATATAGAAGTCAAGGTCAGAGACAAAGGTCAAAGATATAAATGATCATAATTTGAAGATGGTTTAACCTGTTTCAAGTTTCACAGTTACTGGTATACGTACCATCACACAGCGACTCAAATGTGCACACACCCTTCTGAACGCCTTATAGGAAAATAGCACATCTTAAAATTCAGATTCTATTTAATCTCTTTTAGCTCTCTGACACCAGAACAGGAATGCTATTGGATGACTCTTCAGAAGATCCTGTGTAGGACAAAGACGAGCGATGAGGATCATGTAACAGCATTGCACCCTAGTGCCTGTGCTGGGTTCATACAGCTGAAGAGGTCAGAAAGTATTTATCACACGTCGGTCAGTAGATGGCAGTGCTCAACTAAATACTCGTCTAAAAACGTCCCTGTTCTGCTCAGTATATCTCATAATTACAGTGTCTTATCAAATTATTCCGCTGACAAACAGGTTAAAAAGGTTGGTCCATTGTGCTTGTTACAGCTGTGACATTTTATAGAAATCATTATTTCCTTTAGTTTTTTTTTTTTTTTTTGTTTTTTTTTTTTTTAATTTTCATCTAGAAGTTTATTGCTCCTCCTCTGAGGAACATGAATTATCTTTGTCTGTGTGTCCCCTGTGATCCACATTCATTTTAGAGTCATTACCAACCATGACGTAATTAGCATTTGTAATATGAATGTGTCCCGGTTGTTGTTGCCACCTGGCCATGCCGCCGCCACCATCTTGCTCTGGACCGAGAAGAAGATTCTGTTGCAGTGAAAGATTCAAGTTCTCTCTCTCCTCTAACTCTGCTTTTTTACACTCTTGGATCAACTTCTTTTGACACTCGTTCAACTGCTTCAGGTTATCTTGTCTCTCTATCTGACATTTTACTTCTTGTCCCTTAGTCCAGATCTTCTTTTGCCTTTCAATGTGTGCTGGAATCAAGAACTTTTTTATTTTTTTCTCAAAGTTCCTTTTCTCATCTAGTGGATTGAGTCGCTGTACAACCAAAGGAATGCCCTCTCTCGGCATGCAGTTCTCCCGTGGCAGCAGAGGGACAACAGTGTTGTGCTTGTATTTCTTGTTTATGGAGTTGACAAGGGCGGTGTCTGTCTTCATCTCCACCAACTGAGTGTTGAAGTTGCGGGTAAACAGCAGGAGAGTAAAGGCTGAGTTGTTGATGGCGTCCTCCACACACCTCAGAGTGCTCTTTCCAGGGACGGCAAAGTCCTCAGAGAAAGTTGCACCTGTACAACCAGCGACCGCTTCAATTTTGTCTTTGATGTTCTCGGCCATATCTCCATCCTCTGGTGCGTGCAGGATAACAAATGCATAAAATACTACCTCTTCCTCCGCTTCTGCGCCTTTACATTCATGCTTTTCATTTGGAACGGGTACCTTGGGTACACAAGTGTTTGTTGCAGTAGGTAGTGCAAATTTTGGCTCAGTGCTTGGCTTTGTGGTTTGGTTTGGAGTCTCATTCTGAATGATGTGATGGTCACACTTCCTGGACTCCATCTTTGAGTCTTTATTTGCTTCAAGTTGAGCTAGTTCATTGGATTTAGGCTGAGGCTCCTCAGAAGACTGAGGTTGCCCAGGTGCAAGCAGGATACAAGAGTTGGATTTATCTGATGTTTCTGGGGTTATTTTGTCGCCTTGAAAGGAGATTGTTGGGGATATACTCATCTCTAGATGAGTAGGGTATGAGGGCATTGAGGAGCTTGCTTGCAGAGGGCTGGGAAGACTATAAGCTCTCTCTGACTGATCGGTAATTTTTAAAGTTGTGTTTACTTCATCCAGACTTCTGTGAGGATCATGGTAAGACCCTGACTTGAGGTCTCTTGGGGAGCATATCCACTCTTCAAACTCAGGCCCACAGACAACTTTAGCTTCTTCTCTGAGTGGATCATATTCCAGATTCTCAACATAGCTTGTTCTTTGGCTGTCAGTGGAAAGGGCTCTCTGATATGCCAGATTTCTCAGATTTGGATCACACAGCTTCTGCTCATGCAAAACTTTAAAAATTCGAGCCAACGCTGCCAAAGATTCTCCTGTAAACTCTTCAAAATTACCACAATGAACTCTGAAATCCTCTAATTTACCTCCACTCATTCGCCACTTTTCAGCCAGATGATCAGCAAGGTAGTTGTTCTTCAGCATCTGAAGCTTTTCCAGGGCCTGTGCCTCTCTATGGAGAATGATCAGACACAAGGCATGTATGATATTATCTTCCGGGGTTTCACCCAACTGGATTTTCAGGCTTAGCAGTCGCTCCAAAGGTTCCTTAACTAATATGTCAAAGATGTCTCTCAGTCCCGTCCCCTGATTTCCTTGTCCCCCGTGACTCATTTTTGGTTGCACTTCACCTCCAGGGTTTAACAGAGATCACATGTGATTTTCCAACATTTTCTTCCTCATTGCTTCAAAAACTTGGGCGAGGTGCACAATTTCCCGGACATTCTTGCTGTAACTGCATGTTGAAAAAGTTTTAAGTTAGTTAGTATAAGTAGCTCACATGAAATTTGATAACTTTAATTATGTATGATTGTTCCACTACGAAAAGACCGACCTTATATAACAATTTCTCACCCGCATGGAGTTCCCAGTGCCATGACAATTACTTTAGTCTGTGTATTTCCAGCTTAAATAAGGAAGTCACTCAGTGTGTCTTTTCCAGCTCAGTTTAACCGGTAGAAAACTCTCTTCTCTTAACAGAAAGCTCTTAGTGCCCATTTGAAATCCAGTGAGTGTGGTGAGTCCCGTCAAACTTTTAGAGTCAAGATAATCAGTAACCGTACCTGTGGCAGCTCTAGGCCCCTGCCAGCTTTCAACACTTTTGCACAGCATAATGATGACGTCACGGGCTGTGAAGTATGGGAGCACACGAGGGACAAAAGACAAGAGCAGGAAGAAGCATTCATGTCTGCTAAAAACACAGTCATCCCCATGACCAAATAGATCATCCTCGAGAGATACGGTTCATTATGCAAACATTCACCTCCATAACTTCTATTTTGCCGCATTATATCCACTTTTGTATGTTTAAACCTCCCACAACACTGCAAATCCACTGAAAAAAAAAAAATCACTTGTGATAAGTGTGGAAGTCTTTAACTCCTCGTGCACAATAGACGCAGGAGAGAGAGGAATTCTGGCTTTTCTCCCTCTCTGCTGAGAGGCAAGTGTATTTTTATCCTCGGAGGAAACCTCTAACCCTGTATTTACCAGGGGTGGGGTCACACCAGGCAGAGTGCAAGCCAAGATCAGATCCCTCACTACAGTGCAGACAGAGAGCCTCTCTGTTCTTAGTGCTGAGTGCAGTGTGATATGTTTACTGTGCGACCACTTCTGAAGGATTACAGTAACTCTATATGAAGTGTGGTTTCTATACCCTCCTGAAATATGACAATTGTAAGAATGGTATGTATGTTTCCTTATAGAATAGAGTATCACCATTCAGCTGAGTTATATAGCACATACCACCAAGACCACAGCTCTGTTGTTTTAAGCACAACCCCGTCTATAGTCAACAGCACACCAAGCCAAGTAAGGGACTGTATGAAAATTATTAGGGGGTAGTCAGAAAAAGGGGGACAGCATTTTAAGTTTTCTATTTGGGACAGTATTTTGACTTTATTTCCGGGGGTTGTACTTTTGTTTCACCAGATTCCTAAATTATTTTGGCCTTCACTTCATTTAGTCAATATGTAAACAGCTACATTGGGGTTTATACTACAAAGGGATATGGTTCAATAGTATTTTATCGAATCTGAATTCAACTCTGCAGAAAGAAGCAATACTTTGTCGAATAGCCTGAAATGGAAAACACTTTTTTTGGCATTCAAGTTGTGGTGCTTGGCGAATCCATGTCCCGCAGTGCCAGTCCCAACTGAGAGGCAGACTGCACGATGTGGAGTTTTCTTCACATAACGTCACTCAGTTGAATCAAAGACCATTCGCAAGTGTGTTTTGTTAACTTTTCGAAAAAAATTGCTACTATGTTGCCCAAAAGAAATTCTGTGGAAACCCAGCTATTGACACTTTGGACATTTTTCCTTTTGCAGTGAGGGGACAGTGCTTAGTCCTCACTAGGGGCCTGTGCTTGTAAAAACAATACGGTAGAAATAAAGTGAATCTGACTTTATCTTTCAGCAAATATCAACAAAATAAATCACCAATTTGGCTTCAAGCGCAAAGCACATAATGTTGCTTGAAGGTGAAATGGTTGTTGCACTGATACAGGTCACAATGTATCTGCAGGCCTAGGCTGACCCCAAACACTCCGTCTAAAGCTTGCCCCAAGTTCTTACTTTACACGATCGACGTTAGATAAATATTTAAGCAAGGCATTTTTCTCGTTTCACTTCTTAAGTATACATTGGCTATATCGCTGTTCCTTAAAGATACTGAAAGATAGCTTTTAGATACGCAATTAAACAAAGTGTACCACTTCCATACTGTTCAATATTATTAATGAGATATTAGATAAGGGTGTTGCATTTTTTCGAAGTCAAGAAAGGGACCTAAGAAAATATCAATAATTGAGGTTTTTGTTAAAACTCAACAAACATAAGATTCTTATGTCTCTTCCCAGCACAGTAATTTTCATGCAGTCCCTAACAAGGGATGATATGCACATACATTTTCTTATAAACACTCTCCCACCGTGAATGCCCTCGTACACATACACATGCACACATTCGAACAGAAGTGCACATTTTCTACCCCAAACAGAAGTGCACAAAAAACAACACACACATCCACACAGCCTCAGGATCATCCTGAGTCAGTTACATAACGTACTGCCAAACGTCCATCTTTATTGAGGTCAGTTCTTTTAACGAGAGACACGCTCTCCCAGCAGCTGGGTTAGTCAGCCTGGCGGTAAATTTGCCTTCACCTTCGGGCAGAACATATAGTAAGAGGGTCTGTCAGTTCTGCGAATCGTGGCATTGCACAGCTTCTGTGTTGGTGTTTGGAGCAAATGCATTCTGACCTCTGCTTGTTTTTCAGGGTGAAATATTACATTGCTTCAACACAAACACATGCAACTCTCCTCTTACATGGTTTATTGCTATAAACTAAAATGCACAGATGTGTGTGTGTCTGTGTGTTCATGTCTGTGGTTTCTGGCCGTGGGAGAGAGCCCTGAGGGAGACACAGAGGGGTCACATATAAGAGGCTTTAGGGCAGACAAGTGAAAAGGAGGCCCTTTCTTGGACAGAGACTACGGATTAGGATGAAAGACATACGAGTGGGGGATGCTCTCTCTTTTTTATCTGTCTCACCCGCTTGCTGCATCTCTCTCCCTCATTCTGCATCATGTCTATTCAAAATGAGCAAGAAATAAAGGGGAAGATACAAAGACACACACACACACACACACACACACACACACACACACACACACACACAGTGGAGATACAGAGAGAGGGAGATACAAAGCCAGATAGATAAGATAGTGAGATAGGGGCAGAGCAAAAGATGAATTGAAACCTTGACAGATCGATAGCCTCTTTAGAATTCAGTTTGTGAGAGGCCGAGAGAGGCCATGCAACGCGCTGCTCTTTTCCCAGCCACTTGATTCGTCACACATGCTAAGAGAATTTAACACACTCGCTTCTGGCAGTCAAATATATGCTCCACACACATGTACATGTGAAGGCATACAGAGATACAAGGCCCTGCACTCATTCAGTCGAGTGTCCACGCCCACGGTTTGGCCTCTATTGAAACACTGAATGAAACACCTGCACTGCAGCCACTACTGCACTTTCGCGGAGAAGTTTTCCTGCATTCTCTTGCAGAGAAAACAAGAAGCAGCCTATAGCCTTAAAATCTTGCGTAACAGTGCATTTTGTTCAGATACGACAGAGGTTATGTATGGATGGTTGCAGCTTTGAGTAGCCCACATACATTCACACAAACTCTGTCCATGCGTGTGCTGTGTATCAAAGTATAAATAACCCTGGCTATCACACACTGAGGCTAGTTTATGTTGTTGACAAAGCGGGCAAACAGATCTAAGTTAATGTGACAGTTAACTAGCATTAATTCAGGAGCAAAGGTAAATGAAGCGGGCCTACGGACACGACAGGGGAGTTCAGTGGGGATGGGAAGACGTGTGTACTGTACCACACTGGCCCATGCTTGGGTGAGCATGTAGGCCATGCCAACAACAATGCATAATACAGCCTCTGGTGATGGGGGATGGATACACACACACACACACACTCACACTCACACACTCACACACACACACACACACACACACACACACACACACACACATACACACAACACCCCCACCTCACCTCACATACATACACAAACACATAGACACGCACTCGCACAAACACACACACAAACTCGCACGCATGCACAGACATTGACGGTGATGGGGCATGGAGCAGTTTATGCTCATATCAAGAGAAAGTCTTTGATCAGTGTGACAGGAAGGGCACTCGCCCCAAAGGAATTAGCTAACTCTTGCCTTGCAAAAGCACATCCACAATGAATCAGGAACGTTTGCATTTGCAACACAGTGGAGAGAATGTCTGATATTTAGCTTCATTAATATGCTAAATGTATGAATATGATTTGTTCCAGTTCAATGTCCAGAAAAGCATGTCCAGAGTGGCATGATAACCATAAAGAGTAGAATGTGCAGAAATTCAGGTTGCATGTATAATCCTCTCAATTTAATAGGCTGTTAATCTGCACAAGTAATTTACATATGGCTTTTGAATTAGCACAACCATCAGTTTTATTTCTCCTTTAAAAATATATAAATTACACAGTGTTTCTGACATATTGAGGACTATGTAATAGATTTAAGATGGTCTTTATTTCTGAAGTTAGAACACTATATGTCACAGAGTCATTTGGAATAAATTCTTGAAGTTGCTGAAACTGCTCAAGCTATTACTTTTAAAATTTCCTTAATATTGTATATTTGTGCCTTATTTCCTCAGGGGAATATTATATACATTTTTAGAAAAAATTGCTTATTTGCTTTCTGGCCTTGAGTTAAATGAGAAGATTGATTTCACTCATCTGTCTGTTAAATATAAAGCTACAACCAGTGCATTGTTAGCATTGGGCAGAGACAGGCTAGTTCTTTCCCCCTGTCTCATGTCTTTGTGCTAAGCCAAGTAAGCCAGCTGCTGTTATCTTATCTTAGTGGTATTGATCTTCTTATAACCCCTGGCAAGAAAGTGAAAATGTATATTTCATAAAACATCAAACTCTTCTTTGTCATTGTATCTCTCTATATTGAAATTCTTCTACTGCTGCTTCTCCCTACTTCATATAGGCTACACAACATCTACTGAATTCCATGTCTGCCAGTTGAGGAGGAGGGTCCCTCCTCTGAGATTTCTCCCTTTTTTCCCCCCATTAAACATCTTTTTTATGGGTTTTTCCTTAGCTGAATCAGTGGTCTAAGGATAGAGTTGTTCACATCGTAAAACCCTGAAAAAACAAATCAGTGATTCTTGTTTCATAATTAAAATTGACTTTATTTGACTTGACAAACAGAGGCTGGATCTAATTTGGGTGAGTGAGAAAGATGGCTAAAGGTTTTTAAACACAGTCGTACAAAGCATATGTAAAGAGAAAGGGAGTGAGAGGATAAGATCATGGAGAGGAGGAGGAGAGGAGAGGAGAGGAATTAAAACCGGCAACAAAACTAAAAGAATAAATGGACCCAATCTGGCTGCACTTGGTGGTAGAATGGATGCCCATCCAAAAGCACATGCCCAATCCCCCATGTCACTTTTGTCCGTCTCCAAACCCTGCGGATGCTCCGCTTGTATAGCAGATGCACATAACCAAAGGATGTGAGGCATGAAAGCAATGGGAAATTCATTACATATTCCTACCCCCCTCCGTTCACCATAATCACCACAATTAGCAGACATCTGCAGTGACTCCAAAGCTGGGAGTGTATTCAGGCAATCAGAGCAGCTTCACCGACAACACTGACTGCAGCCCCCTCTGTGATGGGCCTCATCCTGAAGGGAAGCATTCCATTAGAAACTCAGTGATTAATTGAGACGGAGAATTCGCTCCTGGCATCGAGCAAGAATGAAACCCAACAGGAGGCATCCATGATGGCAGAGTTGTATGCAGGGTTGGTGGAGGTGGTCCGGAGTTGGCGGGGACCGTGCCATACTGTTGATGGTGTGAGATAAGGTGCTCACACTGTGGTTCGCAATTAGCTGTATGAGAACAGTTAACAAGACAACAGCTATATGAAGCTTTTCTGACCCATCAAGTAAACAAAACCTGTGTGTGTCTAATGATAATTAAGATTTTATAGCTACTTGCGTTTAAAAAAAAAAAAAAAAAAAGCATTTTTATCGCTATTTCTTGCTAGTTCACTTTTGGAAACAGTTGATATCTGAATTCCCAAATCCCTCTGACTCTGTATGTTGGGCATGTGTCCATTACTTCAGCTTAAAGTTAGAATGATCTTGTAGGCTATGTAAGACTCAAAGTCTGAAACCAGGGAAATATGTTTATTTGCTTACTCGCTGAGAGTGAGATGAGAAGATCGGTGCCACTGATGTATGTAAGGTAAATGTGAAGCAAGGCCATTAGCTTAGCTTAGCATAAAAGCTGGAAATGGAAACTGTTCTTTCAAATCGTTTCTGACTGGATGATTCTCAAATTGTTGAGTGGCCTGTATGTACTCCATCTGTAGAGGATGACAGCATGTTAGACAGCTCATTACTGAAGCAGTTGGAGATGTCACTCTTACCAGGCACAGTATGGTACAGCCAGGATTTTAAGCCTCAACTTAATACGTTGTCATGGAAATCAACTGTAGCACATCGGACACTTTCCATTTGTGTTGAGTCCAGGGCTGGCCTGTTTCTGGATCACACACACATATGGTTATAAGAGTAAATATGCACATCAGTCTAGCTTACACAGGCTCTGCTGCACATGGGTTTTATCCACAAGATGTCATCTTTTTATGAACTAAGCAGACAGACGTGTTTTCAGACTGATGAAAACACATTTTGGGTTTATCAGATTGATTCTGAGAAGATTTCTTTAGTCAAAGCACTTAGTTCTTAGTATCATTTTCTAATAAGGCACTCTAAGGCATTTAAAAGTTGAAACTAACAGCTTATTATTGGTTGAGAAATCATTTACTAATTCTTCACAAAACCACTTAAGCCATTAATTAGAACAACTTTTGTTTGTCAGTTTGTAGAATTTCTCTTTGTTGGTGGAAGAAATATTCAGATTATTCACTTTACTCAAGTAATACTACAGTATAGAAATACAATTAAGATAAAGAAAAAATTAGGAAATTAAGAAAAGAAAATTGTGGAGAGTTCTTGTAAATAAATAAACGGTGTGGTTACATCAACTTTTTCTCACAAAAACACATTATGTATATCCTCAAGTCTAACAAACATGCTGAATGTATTTCCTCATGAAACATTCGCAAGGTTGATTTTTGTAGTGCTTCTTCTGGTCAAATACTTCACTGGGTACCTTTAAGTAAAAGAACAGAAGTATTAGCGACAAAATGTACTTAAAATAAAACAAATATAAAATTTAAGTACTCATTATACAAAACTGATTTAGTACATTACTTAAGTAAATGTGCTTATTTATTTATCACCACTGGAAATTATACTTGGAAATGATGCAGCTATATGATAGTGAGTCATTATTAACAAGTAATGTATAGAGGTAAAAAGTGCTTAATAAATAGGCTTTAGTCCAGATCCTCTGTGCTGTTGCATGTGGTCCATTGAAAGATAGACACCAGCCACAAGGATTTTTCACAACCTGGCAAAAGCAGTCTTATCAATAGCTTGTAACTGATCCATAAAACATTCAAAATGATTTATTAACCATTAGAAAGTTATAGACTCTTTGTAAAGAGTACCTTATCAGAAAGCAGTGCCATTTTTTTTTTCAAACCCATGGAGGACCATATGACCCTTCAGTTAAAATGAAAACATGAATCGTAGCAAATATGGAATTATAAGGTTTTCACATGATAGCAGTCACACGCATAAACACCCACACGGTAGATTTGTGAAAGAGCTGTGATTGAAGCCGCAGCTAAATTAAGAGGAAAGAGAGATTAGAAGCTTAAAGGAAATCAAGCCAAGGCTGGTGCTCTCATTTGGATGTTTGAAATTAGACTGAATACTGAATAAATCTAGGTGCTATACTTCTGAGAGCATCATTCCCACCAGTTATGCAAATTAGCCATCAAATTCACACAATAATCAGATGATGTGCCGCTTTGTTGAGATTTGAGCATGCTATTTTATCGGTTTAACGGAGACAAGAGCAGAGCGTCTTCCAAAAAAAGAGCTAATTTGTGGTCGACGGCCTCCTGGCTGTCGTAAAATTGTAGAGTCACAATGAAATGGGTGTGATCCTCCACTTGGTGCTTCCTTCCTTCCAGTCCTAGGGTCTGGGCCTAATAAAGGCCTGTGTGGTGCAGCACAGACAGACCGCCTCTCTGCTGTGTGGAGAAATGTGTTCAATCACCATGGCTACTGGTCAGAGAAGAGCCCCCGCTGTGGTTATTAGGATTTCTCTGCCTGCTCACACACCGGCTCAGTATGCAGGTTAACAACTCCCAGCCTGTATTATGGATGTGAATGTGTATGTCTGCAGGGAGGCCTGTAGGTCAAGGGTGATTCAGTAGTGTAATCACCCCTACAGAGAAGGAGGGGTGGAGATTTAATTTGAAAGCATCATCTCCAGAAAACACCTAAAATGGATCTCCGCTGCCTCCCAACAGTAGCACTGATGTGAGAAGGGGAACATGAGAAAGCTTTGAGCAGTATTGATTCAGCCGAGTACTCTCGGAGCTAGTACCAGAGGATCTGAAGAGAGAATTATCCATGCACCATTTCCTCCCCTGCTCCTATGTGGAAAATTCTGCAGTTCCAGCTTTCTCGTAGCCTACATACAGCAGAAACACACACACTCAGGATCCCATACACACTCGTGCGTGGACGGATGCACGCACACAGAAAGTCACATGCGCACACACAAAGACTTTCTTGAGGTTTGATGATGAAAACTAATGCTTGTTTGATTTATTTATAGTTGTTCCCTTCCATCTGGTTAGTCTAGCACATTTTTATTTTTGTCGTATTAATCTTAAAATAGGACAAACATAGACAAAAAGAGAAATATACTGTTTTAATGGTGTAAAGGTTAGAGGTTTTCTCTGTGCTCCATCATTTTTTCCTACAGGAAATTGCATTATGGGGATATTACAGTGATCCCAGAGCCTATATTAAGTACTCTGAGGTCATTATAATCACTAATAGCTGCCACAGACAGACTTAACATAAGTGCTCCAATTTGACTGTTAGTCCATATGAAGAGATTATTGGAAGCCATAACTGTAGAGGATAAGTCCACCAATGAAATCTGAATTTCTGAGACACAGGGCATTGTCTGCATATGCCGCTTTGCCCCATCCCTCCTCCACTCCCCACCCGGTTTCTCCTGAATAATACACGACAGGCCACCTCCCCGTTGCCCGGGCGTCCAATGGCAGACCCGCATTTTTATCAAGCTATCTCCTCTGAGCCAATCCCAGTCCTCCCGGTGATCCCTGTAAACCGGATACCCTCCCTTCTGGCTCTCAAACAGACGTAATCTGTGGATCGGAGAGGCAGGCGTTCAGTCGCTGTGGAGTTGGTGTCGGATGGAGATGATGAGAGCGAAAATAGCCGCTGTGGCAGACTTGAAGAAAACGCATCAGTCCACCTCGCCAGGACAGTGAATCCCGCGGTTTCACAAACAGGGGGGTGAAGAAAAATGTTGTAAGTATGCCATCGTGTAAAATGCATAAACTAGAACCTAAAAATAGAGAGGTCGGATGTTTGTTTAATCTGTGCAAACTGACGCTTTAGTTAAACGCCTCTTTAATATAATGAATGTATTTGAAGAAAGTATGGTTACTCTGAATGTGCTCATGGAAGGACCGCGAAACTCTTGTGAAGATATATGATGGGGGTCTGGCTTGGCGCTCAGCACCGCGGTCAGGCGGCTTCGCGTCTCTAAAACCAGCGCATGTGAATTTGTTCAACATGCCAGCGGATGAAAAAAGCCCGTCTTTCATCGGTCATTTCATAAGGACATCCGCCAGCCTCGAGGGAAAACGTGATTTCCGTTTGGTCTGTGCAAGACGAGCCCGTTAAAGCACACTTCAACTTTTATAATGCAGCGAGACGCATCGATGGTACACAGTGTACAGAAAAAAATGCTGTTTCCGTCGCTTGGAAAGTTTCAACCATATGTTTAAACAGCCAGTGCAGCCCAGTGGGATCCCGGTAGGATCCTCCCAGACTATATAACTTTGATTCATTTCACTCATCAGACAGTCTCCTGTTCCTGTCGGGCCTGAAAGTCGGTGAACACTGATAAATGGTGGCTATTATTTTTCAGCTGAACAATGCGCACCGGCTTTGTGTGGACCATCTGTCATTGTATCGACATTACAGCGGCCCCCCTGCCCCAAAGGGTCCGAGTGAGACACCTGAAGAGCAGAAAACAGACAGCGTTCATTCAGAGCCGCCACCCCGTCTCTCACCAAGCCGTGACTCATGATGTGATCCGTCAGTGTGGATGGGTGCGTAACGTAGCCAGAAATAAATAGGCTGTAAGCTCTGGATCCGAATGGTGCGATAGAAATGTTTTATATTTCGTGCATAGGTGCTGTGCAACATAATCTTTGCATGGTTATAATGTTTTGTTTGTTTGTTTGTTTGTTTGTTTGTTT
Organism: Seriola dumerili; assembly: GCF_002260705.1. Taxonomy (NCBI): domain Eukaryota; kingdom Metazoa; phylum Chordata; class Actinopteri; order Carangiformes; family Carangidae; genus Seriola; species Seriola dumerili. Next base: position 5,575,835 of record NW_019174481.1, read on the forward strand.
GTTTGTTTGTTTGTTTGTTTTTTTAAATGCAGACAGAAATTGGAATAGTGCAAGCAGACCACAAGCATGGCTTTGCGCATCCCGAATTCACGGAAACACTCTTTGCGCATCCGACTTCCTGCCGGAATGTGGGCTTGTAGCACATGGCAAAAAAAAAAAAAAGAAAAAAAAAAAGAAACCAGACTGCCATTTTCAGGGTGGGCACTGTGAGTGGATACACACTGACCAAATAAACACACTTCATCATGAGCGTGACACACTCAGTTTATTTTATTTTTTTTTATTATTTTTTTTGGACACAGTGGCCTAAAGTGCCACTCTGTTCAGTTCTGACCCTGCATGTAGTTTAAAGCAGCTGAGACAGGCTTTTTTTTTTTTTTTTTTTTTTTTTTTTTTTTTGTGGAGACTTTAGAAACTGCGTGCTTAGACTCTCAGCTTGCAGTGCCAAGCACTAATATGCCTTAAGGTTAATGAGGCAGTCTCCATAAATTCTTCTGCCATCTGGATATAGTAGGTCTAGACGCTTAGTGCAGCACTACATTTTACTGGCAATGGATTGTACTCAGTGTGCTTGAATGAAAAAAAAGAAGTGCATAGATTTTAATAGAAAAGCAAACATTTACATAAAGTTTGCGGTCATACAACTGCTTGCACTTACATTTCTTTTACATAATTTAATGGGAAAAAATCTGTGTCAAGCAGGATCTTAATATAGAGCTGTGTAGTGAGTGAACGGTACTGATAGGTGCTGATGTGATCAGCTGTGATAGCCCCACTTCCGTCCCTCTCAGGGCTGAGTTACATATAATTCACTTTAGCTTTGTCCCTCATGAAGAGAAAAAGCAGTGACCTCCTTCTCACAGCAAAGAGCAGCGACTGTCCGAGTGCGTGTATCGGTTTAATTCAGTTTGGAGTTGCTCTCAGGGAGTTATCGGGGAGGGATGAGTGAATGGAGCAAAGCCACTGTCTTCCTGCTAAATGTAATGTGGGCAGAGGGGTGGTTGGATGTTGGCTTATCTTATCTCCTGCTGAAGCTATGATCATCATGCCTGTGTAGCTCATTATCGCATGTGATGAGTTTCATCAGCTGCACTCGGCAATTATGTCGAGAAGCAACCTGCTATCACAATGGAGAGGCTCTCAACCACATGATCACAGTTGTTCCTCCATAGTTACACAGCACCAGTCAGTGAAAATGTAACAGTGGATAGCATCAGGGAGTCCCATCTCACTTCTCCCACAGTCACATGACTCCCAGCAGTTCTTTCCCTGCCGCCATCAAACGCTGAACGCACAAATGAGGAGGAAGAAAAGTTCCTCCACACTCACTTCTCCTTCATTCTTTTCAATCATTAAAATACAATATGCGAACTTCTTTAATTCATTTTTTTTTTTTTTTCCCCGAGCCATCTGGAATACAAAGAGAGTGTAGATTCCCAGGGCATAATTAACTACATTTACAGAAGAAGCTCTAATGCTTGTGTAACTTTATTGTTGAGCTATGGATCCAAAACAGCAAATCTTATAGCAGCTGTTAAGCAGATAGACTTGGTTTGTGTTCATGCGTTACAGGTAAATTAAGTTAAGGGTTGAATGAGTTCATAGCAGCAGGAGCCTGTGTCCATATGTGTCTGTTTGTGCTTCTCAGTGTGTGCCGTTGCGGTGTTGGGTTAAATGGAAAGCTTAGGTAATGGAGACCCCTGCTCCCTGCCTCAGGCATCGCAACATACTGCCTATCTAGATGAGTAGATGACCTCTGATCTCTCGTCTAGCCAAGGGCTCAGGTCTGCTTGGGTCGAGCCAGGTGGCTTTCAAGAGCCCATTGACCTGGTCGGGAGCACATGGCATTTGAACTCTCTCCACTTCAGGACCAAAGGCGTTCTTTTGGTTAATTAAGAAGCTCTTACGGCTTGTGTGTGACCGTGTGTGCTGTCTGTGTTGCAGATAAAGTTATGGATTAGAAAACAGCAATTTAAGAGGTTAGGGAAATTTACTCTGTTAAACTCAGAACATCTGCTCGCTGGAATAATTTGATTTTAGCCGTCCTCTATGCTTAATAAAGCCAGACATTTCTCTGATGATTCAAAAGCTCCTTTTATCTCAAGGTTCACACTAAAATTTAGCAACCTCCACGCACCCTAGATATGAGAAATAACAGATATTCCCGTGACTTGTCAAAGCCAGATTTCGGGTCTGCCATTAGACTTCACCCTCAGCTCATTTATGAGATGGTGCAGCTGTTGTGTGGCCCGCTTTCATCGTGAAGTATGGTAGCTGTAAGACAAAAACATTGCATTAGTGCCAATCTTGTCACAGCTGAGAGAAACAGCCTGTCTCAATTCTGTCACAACATGCTCGCTATTGTATCGCCATGCAAGACACTCCCCATGGAAATTTTGGAATCTTTCCCATTGTTCCTAAAGGAAAGGGGGCTTTCATATGGAAGTAGGGAACGCCAGGAAATGACAGGCATTCTTTGTGGACTATTTGAAAATAAACTTGTGGGTCCTCGCTTCCCTCTCGACAGCTAAGCAAAAACTAGAAATAAGAAGAGAGGATTATGGTCTTAACAGTCCCTCAATGGCATTTTCACTTTCTTACGTTTCCTCCTGCAATTTGTCCCGAAAGTATATTTTTTTCTTCTGCGTTCTGGAGACATGCCATCAGAGTTTCAGCTAAAGAGCTTTTGTTGAGGGCTTTTCACTCTTTTCTCTACAGTTTCTTGAATGGGTGCATTCATATTTTCCTCCTTATTTGTCCTTATTTTGCCTTATCTTCCCCCCTGGCTTTAAACACAACCCTGCTGCTTGAGCTCTGCTTTATGAGGTGTGACAGTGAAGTCTGGTTGCCGAGGCAGGCCGTGTGGACTGGAACGTAAAGCTTTACATTCAGCCTGCTGCGGTCGGATTTGGGGAGGACTTAAACTCACTTCACCCCTATACAGTATCACGTATACAGGAACTTCCTTCATTCTGCTGAACAGGCATGAAAGTTCAGAATTGAAAGGAGGGGGAAAAAAAAAAAAAAGGGAGCTGGCTTCCTTAACCTCAGAGTTCCTAATTACACACATACAGTCGCTACCTTTAATAAGGAAGAAAGAGGAGCACTGACGCTGAAAACTGGAGGAAAAGCAAAAGCAGCTGGTTACGATTTAACTTTGTAAAATCATATGTAACATTTTTTTCTTCAATGTCAAGAAATATAAAAAAAAAAAAATTTTCGACTGTAGTTTGGCACCAGGTGTTCAACTTCCTGCTCTTTCCTTTAGAGATTTAATAATAGGTTTTATTTAACAGGCTCTTCTCTTCTGAACTGGTCAGTCTCGCCGTACCTCAGATTAACACTCACACTTTACCCCCCCCACTCCTCTCTTTCTGTCTCTCTTCCTCCTCCTCCTCCTCCTCCTCCTCTTGTTGTTTTTCCCACCAGGCCAGTGGTAGTTCCCAGGTATTTGACCAGTGTAGCGTAGCCGGGAGGCTGGTTGTTCTGTCCCCTGTGAGACAAAGGCAGCGTGCCTCAAGGAGAGGGATGAAAGGAAACGGGGCTGTGCAGCCACTCCTTTTTACAATGGGAAACCTCTTTAGTGAGGTTGTAGAGCAAATAACCACCTTCTCTCTTCCTTTTTTTAACAAGCACTGAGACTGTGAGCGTCTGTCTTTATCTTTTTGTAGTAGCGGGAGCAGCTCTTGTCTGTGTACGTATAGATGGGAGTTTGGTGTGCACGCAAAGAGGAAAGGGTGTCCTTTATGTCTACAGAGAACGTTTTTAGGCTTCCTCTTCCTCACACCGTCTTAGTTCCAGCTGACAGATGGTGCCTCTCTTGCTAAAGATGTTTCCTGTATTAAGGTTTGTTGTTGTTGTGGTTTAAACTGTAAAGGGAGCGTTAACTGATGGTGCAGAGCAAAAAAAGGAAAAGCTTTTAATGATGTAAATGATGCTGGAACAGTCCAGTTTCATTAACTGGGCCTAAAGTATTTATTTATTTTCTTTAGACATCATGTTTCAGGTTTTTTTCAATATTGGCGATTAAGTTATTGATTATTATAGTATTAACATCCTACACTTATGTAATATTGAGCATTAAAAATCTCACATGAAGGCAAATAAACATTAGCCATATAATGTACTTATTTATTAAATAACTCGTTCTAAAGAACAGTCCCTCATAGTGTTAAAAGTTACGACGCGTTACTTGTGGGTATATTTTAAATCCAGTATTTGATTCATTGACACTGTGTCTGACTGCTTAATGCTCTTACTCTGGGGTTTTCTAGGTTTATAGGTTGTACACATAAAATCTCAAAATCTTGTTTCAAAGAAATCTCAAAATATTTTTTGCTGAAATTTTATAGAGTGGATGTATAAATAAGTATAAATTACCACAATATGGAAATTTAAATTCTTAGTTCCTCATAAATTGATCTGTGCACAGTACTTGAGTAAAAGTGTTTTGTTACTTTCCACCTCAAGGATTTTTATATTCATATGGTACTTTCATATGGTAGTCATTACCACATTATTGCATGCTTACACATGAGTTTAATTATACATATACGCTGATGTTTTGTTGCTGCATATCTGTCTGCTCTAAGCCACTGGCGCTCAGTCTATAGCGTTATCATCTCGGGTGGTAACCAGGGGGAGGGAGCGGAAGCCGCAGGAGTCTTTTATGGCTCCAGCTCCAGAGACAACCTGTTCTCAGGCACTTCTCTTCTGGCACTTTTTTATGACATCATAAATTCCTCCATTTCCTCTGACCAGCCCTAGGTGGGTATAAAGGACATACCTGGCCAGTAATTGTCTGTCTGGCCCTCTCATCTGTCAGTCTCCTTCTACTGCTGGTGACTTCCTCCAGAGCCAGACTCTCAGACTGCCTGAAGATACACAGAACTCTTAGATCTGGACGGTGGAGCGATTTAAAAACAGTGGTTTATTTGGTGAGTGATAGGGTGAAGGAAGGTTTTTCTGGAGTGTGGTTTTTCTTTGGTGCCTTTTACTGCATCTTTGTTGCTCATTTAGGTCAGCGAGGAGAGTCAGCCTGGCACCCACGTTAGAGGCCTTTTCCTCGTGCATGTGCACTTCAGACCAAAAACACGAGCCCACTCTGAGACCTGTTGATACCTTTTGTTTGTTGAAGTCTGAGGATGAAGAGCAGAAAAGAAAGGATTAAGGGAAGAAAGAGGAGTTCTTTTTTTGGGGGGGGGGTGGCCCTCAGGAACATTCAGTGTTCACATTCATCTGATGCTCGGCTGGGGCTCCTCAGGGAGGCTGGAACAATACACGCACCAGCACGACAACATTCCTTGGGGTTAAAAAGGTCAGGGGTCACCCAACAACCCCACCCAGCCAATCAGTCCCAAGGCACTAACTTGGTGCATTTGTTTTTGGTTTATGTCTTCGCACTTGTTGAACAGACTCTGCACCTTGTGTTACAAGTTGCCCTTTGCTCTCTTGATAGACCAGACTGGCACAGAGCGCTTTTACTCTTTCGTAATGTTCAGGTATTGATAGTTTAAATGTACACTGAGGGTGCTTGTGTCATGGTTGAAGCTTGTGCATTCAGAGAGAGAAATGCAACATAAAATGAGGAAAGGAAACACAATAAATTAGCTAAAAGCCACAACTTAAGTTAGACTCTATATTTATGTCTGTAGACTATGGCACATAAAGTATCACAGCCAGATGTTTGGCAAGCCTACATCTACGTATGCTAGAAAAAGAACCACCACAAAGCAGCCAAACTGTAATTACTGTCATACACGTATTTTGAATTGATTTAATGCCCACTTTACATAATCAACCCACAAGGGTCAAATATTAGAGCAGTGAGGGCTCTGAAGGTCCTCAAAGTCATATTTTTCCTCCTTGATGAAGAATCTGGGGTGTTTTTCTTGTGCGTGTGTATGTATGTGTGTGTGTGTGTGTGTGTGTGCACCACAGCAAACTTCAAATGAAGTCTGAAGGCTGCCATTAAAGTGGCGCATATGCATGTGTAGGCATGGGGTGGCGTGTGGGGCCCCTACAGGCAGACTGCAGGTCTGGTAGTCATTACGAGTGAATGTACAGTATACACTGGAGTGGACATGCAGCTACATTAAAGCCTCGCCCACGGCCACATCAGACCACCCCAGAGACACACCACCGGCACTTCCTCCGCCCGCTCCCATCGCTCAGCCTCAGGGGAAACGTGATTTGGGATTTCCGGAGGATGCACTGGACATTAATCGTCCGATGATTAGGAAACCTTGCATTGAAAATCAGATTCATTGTGATGCTCAGACTCTCAGGGAAAAGAAAGTGCTGCTCTTTGTATTGTTTCTCTAAAAATGGCGTCCAGTTTCTGTCTTTTGCCTCTAACTGTTTTATGTTTATATCTGTCTTTGTCTTCTATCTGTAGGAGTTCACATTGGGCCTGCTGATGCTGACTCTTGTGACTCCATGAAGATCATCTCCATCAGGTATATTGCAAACCACCATTAAAACATATTTTCATGAAGCAGTTTCTCTATTACTGAATATTCCCCAATGTGTCACATTCTTTTGTCCTCTTTCTTGGTGGAGTAGTATCAGAGAAAGATGACTATAAACCTCCTCAATTTTATCCTGCGCACTAAATCGGCTTACAGTAGAGGAAGGAGACATCGCTCTCTATTAGTCTGCAGTTAGGAATGAAAGCCTATCTGGCTGCAGCTGTGGAGGAGCTCCAAGGATGGGGACGTTTATTGTCAGGAACAAATAGAGGCCTTTTTATTTTGTCTAGCAGCTGACGCCTCTCCCCACCCACTCCTCCAAAACCGCTTTTGTCAGTAATGTAGAGTGGCCTGCTCAGGCTGGAGCGAGAGACCATGAGAGTTTCACAGCAGAACGAAAAGAAAAAAAAAAAAAAAAAGTGCGGGGTTAGTCAGTGATAGGCTCGTGGAGGAAAGGCCCGGCTGTTTGCCATATGGTGTAATTATCTGCTATTTCAAAAGATTATCTCCTTCCATCAATATAGTGTTTAAATGTGTATATGTATATGTGTGTGTGTGCTGCGTGCCTGTGTGTCAGTGTCTGTGTGCGATTTGATCTCTGTACCCCCGGTGTAATGTTGAGACTCTGTGGCCTGCAGCTTGGCCCCCCATTTAAACTGGGTTAGCACTAATGGACCCCCCCCCCCCCCATCAGACCAGTCTTTCCCCCCTCCTCTGTGATCCCTCCTCGCACACACAAAACACGCAAGTCTCTCAACACAAAAGAAATATTCAGCTGTAGAGAGGGGGTCCCTCAGAGGCGCGACATTGAACTAGGGGGCTGTCGTGGTCGGCGTGTGGCTGATGGTGGGGGGATTAAGAAGAAATGGCTGGCTGACACTGGGGTTGCCATGGCAAAGCCCCCTTTTCTGCTCTCCCTCGACCCTCCTCCTATTTTTCATTTTAGGTCTCATTGTGGGGTGAGGTGTGTGTGTGTGTGTGTGTCTCTGTGATGGAGCAGGGAAGATGTAATATGGCTTATGAATTTAGCCTCTTATCTGAAGCTGCTCTGCTTCACCCTGAGAGAAAAGAGACTTCTGGTTCACATGCTGCAGTTCACACACCAGAAAAAAAAAACAAAAAACACTTTATAGTGTTTTGTGTTATTTAGTAGGTGGCTGTAAATTTTATACTACATTATTGGACATTATTTCTCTGCCTAAGGTCTAACATATTTCTTTCTCTACGATCATACAAATTAATTTGAACATTTTTGCATATTCATAAAGAAAAGTCTGCCGTGAGAGAGTACGGAGGCAATGATTCAAAGACCCAACCCACTCGCGAGACAATAACCAAATTGTCTATTTTATGTCTTTCTGAATTATAGCTGCAATAACGTGATGCATTACTCATCCATTGTAGCCAGTGTGTTATCATGCTAGCCTGACGTTGGCCTGCCAGCCCCAGCAGACTAATGGATGCAGGTCTAGCTTGCTCGATGACATCAGCACCCTAAGCCGATGAATGACCATAGATCAGCGTTTACCATCCTGACGTCAGCCCCCCCCTCGGCCCCCAGTCTGTGCTGCGGCACAGTGACACTGTCGGTAGTTGTTCCCCAGCAATGGCCTGCTTCTGACAATAGGAGCTCTCAGCCTGTGGCCGCGCGATGGCTGGGGTATAAAAAGCTTGGCTGCACAGTGGGACATCGTAGCATTGTTCTCTGGACTAGATATCCATAAAAATGAGCAATGGCAGCTTCAAAGATGGTTCTGTGATATTGTTTTGAGCAATGTCAATCCGCAGAGAGAGGGTTTTAGACTTTTAATGGAGCAGTATGTTTGCCTTGGTTTTATTTTCTCAGGTTTTGAGATATTTGTCGCTAAGATTTTTGCTAACACCACAAAACAATAGAGGTGAATGGAATTTCATCTGTGCTGCTCACTGCATTGATCAGGGTTATTTAAAAAATAAAAAAATCAATAGTTTCAGAAACACTGTTACTAAAAATCCTCAGTTTTTACTGGAGCTACTTTCTCCTGAAGAAATAGCCGCTATGAAAACAGTTGAGATGTGATTTCTGTGGATTATTTACAGCAGCCGGGACCTCTGTTGCTGGAAAGACACGCTGCTGCTGAATGTTTTAAATTTTATTTCTCAATTCAGTGACCACAACAAGTTTCATTTACCTCCATTGTAGTGGGGTAGCAACAGAAATCTCAGAGAAAGATATTGTGAAAATCCTGCACAAAGAAAACCAAAATTAGCTGCATGACTAGATACTACAAAAGGAAAATGTGTTTTCTTTTTTTTAAAGTGACCCTTTAAAGACAAAAATACAGCACAGTATCTGTGCTAACAGTTTCCTCTTCATTTGTGTTTCAGATGCTGTCACGGCCAGTTTAGACCTGAAGATAAAAGACTTCAGATTGCTCTGATTAATCACGTGGTGGTAATGCAGTAAAGCAGATCCAGTTTATCTTCCAGCTTATAATACACTGCATGATTTCTTCTGTGTGTAACATAACGAGAAGTGTCTTTGCCCTGTGGACAGTGGACTCATTCTGCCACTGTCCTGTGGCATTATGTCCCTGCTGCGCTGTGCGACCTGACCTCCGTGGTTTGAGTGACGTCCCTGTCCCTCTCCCCTGCATGTCTGACTGTCTGTCCTCCCTCCTCCTCGCACTGCCTCATCTGTCAGCTCGGCTCACGGTCACGGCCGCTGTCCTGCCTGCCTCGGTGAACATTCAACGCTGTCGGTGAGTTTGGTATGGATCACATAAAAACCATCGACCGTTGACTGTGCCCCGTGGCTCGCTCTGACGACGTCGGGAATGAGGGGGGGGAAAAAATGAACAAAAGGGCAAGTGGGCGCATGCAAATCCAAAGAAGACACGCACACACACTCACTCACTCACTCACTCACTCACTCACTCACTCACTCACTCACTCACTCACTCACTCACTCACTCACACGCACATGCACAGAAGCGACACTCTGTTTCCACTGTACCCAAAGACCAAAGGTCACAATCAACATTCATTGCTGTCGCTGGGTTGGACTGTGTAGAAAAGCTCACTGAACAATGAGTGCAACTGTGGCCCAGATCTGCCTGACTCGCGTCCCAGCCAATCAGCCGACCGGATGTGAAACACTCTGATTTCTTTATTTATATACTTCTTGTTTTTCACTTCTATTTTCTCCCACCCCGGCGCTGGGAGTCTTCAGGGGAAGAGAGAAAAAGAGAGAGAGAGAGAGATAGAGACACAAATAGACTTCAGGCTGCTTGCTTGTCCTCATCCTCCTCTCCTCTAATTGGTGGTTATGTGTGCAGCAAGGGGGAAGGAAGCGGAGTGAATGTGTAATCATTTGGAGTCTCTTCTCCTTTGGATGTTTCATCCCTCTCTTTTTTGTTTGTCTAATTATATACCGAGCTCACTTAACTCTGTGTTACTGCACGTCTGTACTGGCAAGAATCAGCAAGAATCAGCAACTGACAAAGAGAAAGAGGCCAAGGGAAATAAATTTAAAAAAAAAAAGGTAGAAAGATTATAGCACCAGCAAAATTATTATCTACTTTTTAGTATATTTTATATAATATTCTTCCTGGTGCTGCTCCAAATGTGCCAGGATATAAGCAATTTGCAAATGCAGAAAGAAAATTGTTTTCACCTTTCTGATGGTGGATGTTTCATTATCTGTGTTTGAGTTTCATGAGAGACTGTCTGGTTTCCTGCGCGCCTCTGTGTGGGTGTGTGTGTGTGTGTGTGTGCACGTATGCTATGATCGAGGACCTGCCTGCTGATCTCAGAGTGCAATATGTTATTTTCCTTCTGTACTAAAGTTGCTCCCTCACAGGAAAACACAGTCTGTAACCTTGTCTTCCTTCAGACAGTCTGGGACCAGCCATTCTCCTGCCGTTGCTCATTGTACCCCTCTGTAACAACTCTCTGACACTGTGCCCTGTATCAGTAATCCATGTAGTGTAAACACACAGCTCACACGCTTGTTATCTATATGTAGGAATGTGTTTTATGTTCTCATGAAGTGCTGACATTTGCTGTAAGTTTTTTTTATGGCTGCTTTTATTAAAGTAATTGAATAAAGTTAAATCAGGACCCAGGCATTAGCGTCTGATGTGGTTATTCACTGTGTGAATTACACACATAACTCATATTTAGTGATGCTTTACTCTGGAATAACCATCCAACTCCATATTTCTGTACACTCTATCACACTTTATCTAACAGTATGTGCTCCCTCTGTCATTTAGTAACCATGCCCCATGTCCGTGTCCCTCTCTCCCCAGTCTCTCTGTATTATTCATAGAAAAGCACTCTGTGCAGTGGTGCAGAACAGTGGAGGTGATGTAATAGTGGCTGCGAGCGTGGCTCCGGACTGTCATTTGGGATGGACTCATGCGACAGGAGAAAACGCTCAGTTTGTTCAGCTTTGTTGGTGTTGCCAACAGCTACAGCTGATGGCCAGGGACCAGACATGAAGCACATCTATGATAAAAGTGTCATTTTTAGCAGCTTAAACTCCTAAAATGATATTTCAAAGACCTGAAATCCACTCAAGGGCTCCGCCTTGCAAACTTTAAAGAGTTGAAGTGAAGGAAATAGTATGGAGATGCAGTTAAAAGTCCTCATCATTGCGTGATGTCAAGCGCTGAACATTAGCACGCTGTGTGAGAAAACATTTTCACTTACCCATAGAACTCTTCAAAGAAAGTGTTGCTGAAATGTTATTTCACAGCACCTCATCTTTGAAGTGATACTACCTCCATCTAGTGTTCAAAGGGCTTTTTACATCATGCATAAAGCAGATGGTTCACTCTGATTTATTGTGGAAATAACAATGAAAGCAAAAACCACAGCAGACATTTTATTTATACATTTTTTTTCTCCTCCTTTTTATATATAATTAGCTTCTACAAAATGTTTTGCTTGTCTTTGATTTAAAAATGTGTTCAAATTCTTTTTATCATCTCTTTTGTAACTGTCGAGCTTTGTAACACTAGTTTTATATCTTTTAACTGCTACATATAAATAAAGTTTTAGAGACTTATTTACATAAAAACTACGTATTTATCACATTGCTATTAGGATAAGTATGTTTGAAGGACATAAATGGAATTTGATCATTAATAGACCAAAGGTAACCCCTGAACACTGTATTATTGTTTTATTTCTTAGGCTATTAGTCCTCAGTTTGACCTTCCAGTGTTAATTAAAGCAGGGTCTCAAATCACTGGCTCAGGAACCAGATATGGGCCGCAAGACAATTTCATAATGAGGTGATGCTGTGTCCTGCCTGCAAATTAATTAAAAAAAACACACACACACACACACACACACACACACACACACACACACACACACACACACACACACACACACACAATTTCCCCATTTTGATTTGCCCCCAGTCTGTTTGAGTAATTATTTTATTTTCGAGCAGGACTGCAAGAGCACTTCAAGATTTGCACTGAACAAACTGCACTGAACTGCACAACTAGTCAATATAAACACTTAAGCTATAATCAACAGCACTCTGACAAAACAAAGAAAGACAATTGATTAATCTTTGGTGGGGATGAATGCAGCTGCTTCCTGTCTCATTTGAAAGTAGAAAAGCTGTTGTTTTCATACAGCCTCAAGCTGCACCGCTCTCTGCCCCACAGAGGGAGAGGACTCGACTTTAAAGTGAATATAGTTGAGATCTATTTAAACTTAAGTCTAACTTTTAACTTTTTAAATAGCACATTCTAACTCTTACGGATGAAAAGTTGAATTCATAAGCAGCAATTTAATGCACTGAACACATGTACTGAAGATAGACATTACTGTGTAACTGACACCAGAGTGAGTTTGCTATTTTTAATGACTCTTCTCTGGTTGTGCTTCAGTTACCATCGTTCCATAATTGTCACATGTGGCTACAGTTATTGTCTTGCTGAACTAAGAAAGTAAGAGAACACTGAGCTTTTTCATTGCTGGAGATGTGATTGACCCATGTCCATATAATGATCGAGTGTGTTTCCAAGGATTTGGCCTACATGATCAAATGTCGTGCTGGAATAAGAGAAAATGTGTTTAAAAAATCTAAATGAAACAAGACATCTTCAATTTTTCCATTTGATGTAACGACCAAAAAAATGAGGAACCTCATTCAGAATGCAGAATAGATTTAGGCTTATACATAAAATTGTAATAGAATGTGTTTTTAACCTATTCTTAACCTATTTAATGGGAAATTTAGGGGAAATCTTGGCTCAGAAGGTCAGAATTTGCCCTTTTAAGGTATTTAATTTTTTTTTTTTTTTTTAAATAGTTCCTTCAGAGTTGATAGTTCCTTAATTACACACTACTACAGCAGTGATGGTCTCTGCAAAAGATCATTACACCATGGCATATTAATTAAACAAAGCCTTATACTCAATCACAGCTGATGCTAGCATGTATGGTGACCGGTGTGTCAGCATGGAAATTATCAGCTCCGCTGTTTGTGTTGAATAAACAGCTCCCATGACTTCCTCCTGCTGATGTCACAGGACTTTCACCACCTTGTGTTAACTATTTGCAAGATTTTTGTGACAGGACACAAAACTTCCAGCGCTGGAATTTTTCACCGTGAGAAAGATAAACAGATTGGAGAAGATAACAGGTGTTATGCTGTCTGGGAACTGTGCACTTGTCGTTATAATTTCTGTGTACAGATTCAACAATACACACACAGAGAAGTGTTTTCATTAAGAGACTTTGGACTTTTTAACAAACCTTTAATGATTGTATTTTACAACATGCACAAATACAAAATATGTCATACACAAATGATAGAAAAATATAACATAATATAAAATGCTCTTATAACTGAGCTGATGGCTGTATTCCATTGTTTTTATTATCAGCTTAAGCAAGAGTCCACTGAATTATAAAACCATTAACATAACACCACTGGTTACTGGATAACAGGCAAAGCTGCGATGGAAAACAGTTTCAGTCTCGCCTTTGAAAAGCAGAAAAACTTTGTCATCTTTGAAGTCTAATTCTGCAGTTTTGAGGTCCTGTTGTGAACTATTTGTGCTTTATTCCTGCAATGAAGATAAAGAATGATGAGTTATTAATAGTTTTCTTTCTGTTGTGAAAATACATTTCACTCACTGCAGAATTATATTTGGCAGTTATGCTGCAACAGTTTCTGTGAGAAATCTTACCTAAGACGCTCCACATAGTCCATCACCCATTTCAAAGCAGGATTGGTGCACGCTTTTCCCTTCCATGTGTGGAAACTATAGAATTAAAAAGAAGGAAATAAGATGAATATTTATTGGCTTACCATAAACACTAAAGTTATGTCTCATTGTTATTCTTTTCCTTGCTCAGGAGCAGGTGACGAACATCATTTTATTGATACTTACATAATGGCATTGATAGGACACAGCTCTGTGAGTGTCTGGACTGAGTACCCCTTGATTAAAGCAAATGGTATTTTGGTTTTCATGTACCTTCGACAGCATTCATTATACACTATGAAACAAGAGAAAAGACAATCTGATCAGACACTGAAAAGAAAAAAGTAAAGAGATAAAAAAAAAAAGGCTTCTGCAACTCTGTGGAATTTGTGTAACACTCAGGAAAAAAAAAATAAACCAACTGAATAAAAATAAAAGAGAAAGAGATGGAGACAGACACAAGAGAGGAAACCTGATGCATACCTGCCGATGTGTCTGCCGCCAGCAGACAAATAGTGAGTGTGACCACCATTGCTGTCGCTTTGATTGACACCATGTCTTCCTCTGTGTTGGCAGCAGTGACTCTGAGCTGAGCAGTTGTCTCGCCTGTCCACAGGTGGAGTGAGAGAGTGACAAAGTGTTGATCAAAGCAGCCTTTTATATTCCTCAGAGAAACAGGAAACTTCATCAGAAGTGTTACACCACCACAGAAACCCCCCTCATTTTCCCCAGTGAAAGAAAAGGGGAAGATGGGGGGAAAAGACATATCATATCAGTATATTAAACTCCAAGGATATAGAAATTTTGTAATGCAAAAAAATTTAGAAAGTCTTTAAAGATCAAGTTGGAGAGGAGGGATTAAAAACAACCAGTATGATCATTCAGCCCCTGTCAATTTGAATTAAATTATGTTACAGAATTACGGTTTAAACATAAAGAATATGAATAGAACAGAATAGAAAAGAATAGAACAGAAACTTACAATCACCTGGTATGTTGACCAAATCTGAAAATATAAAATATCTGTAATTATAGGTGTTGGTTCACGCGTTAGGTCTTCTCATACCACACCTTCAATAAAACAAAAAGTCCTGTAGAACCAGTGCAGCATGGAAAGTCACAAAGGTGTGTGAGTGACTCTCACCATGTACATAATACTGTTAAAGAAGAGTTAGAGAAAAGAATACATTTAACTAAACAGAACTGTTTGACATTTTGAAGACTTCAGAGAGGATGAAGGAAGAAGGTTCACTGAAGGCCACATTATGCACGGGCTTGATGTGGGATGCTACAAGTGGGTTGCTTCAAGGGTGCACAAAGGTTCTTTTCTAGGTCAGAGGAACACTTACTATATACTCAAGACCCATGCATCTGATGGGAAACATGTATTTGGACCACTGAAATAGGTCACGATACAGATGAAGTCAGTAAATTTTTCATCGCGAACTTTCCACCAAAACCGCACCAAGCTTGAGTTACACGTTGTTTATTTCCTGTAACATGCTTTTTTATATTGTATTGCTGTGAGAACATTATAACTTAATCATTGTCTCTGCTCCGCACCAACTGTGAGACAAAAATGCTTTCCTGAGTAGAGGATACTGACTTTTCTTTAATCACCGACCGGCTCTAAAGTCAAGGCCAGATCTGACCGCAGGGATACTCATTTCTTACAGTCTTGGACTCGTCCTATAAATATCTGCGCCTTTGTAGTCCCTCGTTCTTGTCTTAGTTCAGACTTTAGTTTCTGATGACACATCCTGACACAGTGGGGCTGAATTTTCCCTGTGACCTAAAGGTTCAGATTCTTTCAAGTCTCTCTTAATACAACACTGGCATGCCCACAAAATATAAACCTATCCATCAGTGAAAGGAGTATTTTAAGAAACCAGGTTTCTGTGACAATAAGACATCGAGTGACACATAAGCAGAGAAAGCAGAGGAGCGTTTACACTCTTCACCTCTGAGCAGATGTTTCAGTAGGTCTTTATTCAAAGCCCACTCCAAACCAATGAGAAGAGCCGCCACACAGAACCTTACAAATCATCTGAGATAACCAAAACTGTTCAAATTCTATTAGAAAACCCAAAACCCCTTTTCTTATAGTAAGGAGTTTGAGATAGCAGGTTTCCAGGACCTGCAAGCTGTGGCTAAGAGGATAATTTCCCTTGATTGCTACAGAAAGGTCAGACCTGGGGTAGATCTTTTTCACAGTGGCCATTTTGACCGATCATTGTAGGAAAAGGGCAGGTGTTACTAAAAGCATTTATAATGATTCTATTCTTCAAGTCAGTAAGCCATGACAGTGTGTCAGCATGCACAACACCAGACCCTAAAACTGAACAGCTAAATGGAGTTCAACCATTACTATTGCACTGTTAGAACAGAATTCACTTGTCCAGTCTTAGTATATTGAACCGTTAGAAGGCGATCATTGTTTTTGTTTTGTTGATTCATTTTGTTGTGTCATTGTTGATTCCCTCAACCTTTCTGATCTGGACTTGTTTGATGGGAATGGAAATGACCGACATTTTCAGTGTTTTAATTCCAGTTTTAAGGAAATGGTACATCAAGTGTTTTTTTTATGTATTTCAACATCAATGTGGATTTTATTATTGTTATGTTATTTTCAATAACATTTTGATATTTTGACATTGTATTTTTATTTGTAAACTTGACACATTTAGAGTTGTCTCGACTTGAATATTTGACTTAAATGAATAATAAAGAACACTAAATAAAACTGCACAATCACTTGCTTCTGCAGCTGGAATTTTATTATTCATGTCGATGAATTTACATGTGTCCTACTGTGACATTTCAAAATGGACTTTCCCATAGACTGTATGACATGATGTTCTTAATACATTTGTTGCATTTTTTTTTTTTTTAAATTAGGTTTTTAAATGAAAAAGATTAAGATTAAAAGATTGAAGATTAATTTTATATGTTTAAATGATTTGTTCTACAAAACATGATTAAGCTGACTTGAAGTTTCTTTTCTCTTGTTTTACACTGTGGTTGAATGTACTTCATCCAAGCTGCGTATTTGCATTTCACTCTTGTACACACACACACTGTGAAGATTGATTGACGAATTATATTATCATTGTAAATGCTAACTGGATGGAGGGACAATATTTAAAAATAAGTATCATACTTAGAGACAAAACGTCTCGTCTACATTGCCCCATAATGTTTGTTTGCAGCAACAAGGTCAGCAGGATGTTATGTTGTGAGGTTTGGGGTTGCTGTCAAACTATTGTATGGTATTGTACATCATACGTGTCTTGTTCTCAAGTCTCTCTTGAAAACAGGTATTGACCTCAATGAGACAACCTTACTAACAGTGACAGTTGGCAAAACATCTACATAAATATGTACTATTTAAAAGTGAAAGTACTGCATTCAAAATATTGAGTGAAACTGTAAGTTTTAGCAGCATCATTTAAAATATCAAGGATAAAAGTACTCATAATAATATAATAATACAAGGGAGATATATCCCTTGTATTATTATATTATGTTATATTTCATTACATTATATTATATTAGATTAAATTAGATTAGATTAGATTAGATTAGATTAGATTAGATTAGATTAGATTAGATTAGAATAGATTAGATTAGATTAGATTAGATTAGATTATATTATATTATATTATATTAGATTAGATTAGATTAGATTAGATTAGATTAGATTAGATTAGATTAGATTAGTAAAGGAGCATTTTAATGTTGGTGGAACAAATTTTAACCACTTTATATACAGCAATGTAGTTTAATTTATGAGAATACATCATATTTTACAAACTGATCGCATGTTTTGTGAGTGAAATCTGAATCTGCAAAGTAACTATAGCTCTCAAATATATGTACAAAAGACAATAGTTCAGTCTGAAATATAGTGAAGAGCGCATATATAGTGAGAAGCATAAAATGGCATGAATCAAGTAGTCAAGTCATTGTATCTAATAGTGTTTACATTCAAGGAATAACCAGCATTTACCATCATGCCAGGATCCTTTTTTTTATAAGTAACACATATATGTGTATACTGCATCTCTTTGTACTATCCCGCAGAATAGGGGGTTTTGTGCCATCACTATGGGTAAAAGTGCATGTGTCATACTTCCTGCTTGACCTGGATTACAGTGGTTTTTCCATGTAAGTTCTTCTTTGTGGCAGTGCTTTTCCGCTTCTCGCAGTATTTATATTAACTTCATTGCCAGAGACAAACTTTATCAGTTCATCCCATCTGAGAATTCAGATCAGACAATTGAATCACTGCTGAAGAGAAGCTGAGTAAGGATGGCAAAGCTCGCTGTGTTTGTCTCTGTACTGTTGCTGTTGGTGGTGGCGCTGGTGGAGCAGAGTGAAAGCAGTAAGTATGACTTTAATGATTTACTCATGATTATTAATTTCACTAATTCTATTGATTTAGTAGAACACAGGATATGTTTTTGTGTAGATTCTGAGCTCATTATATATGTTATTTGGCCTCTTTCTTTGCTGAAATGTTTGTGGTTTTCTTTTGTAAAGGTCAAGTGAAGGTTTGCTGCACAGAGTACAATGAAAACCCAATCCCATTCAAAAGGTTGAGATACTACGTAGTCCAGGACAACAATTTCTGCAACATCAAGGCAATAATGTAAGAAAAACAATCAAGGCATTTGAAACAAAACTACTATCATGTACTAAGTATATGTTAACTGTAAGCCCTGCTATTGCTGTGGTGTCTGAACGTCTTCCATTGTCTTAATGCAGCTTTGTAACAGTGAAAAACAGACTTGTATGTGTGAACCCTGACTCAATGTGGGTGAAACGTGCCATGGAGTCTGTGCCAGAGTAAGTTCATCTCTCCATTCAACCTACAGTGTCTCTGTGCTAGGACACTACAACATTACACCAAGACTCAACAATCATATGTGAATCTATCTCATGTTTTCCTTTTTGTCTTTCCAGAAAAAAAATGCTGGGCAGCCTCTACACTAATGGACCATAAAGACACAAAGTCGCACAAGATGAACTTAATGTATCATTTTAACGTCAATGAATTTAATATTTTTGTATTTCTTTAAATATGCCATTTTAAAGCCAATAAATTGAATATTTTTTTAAATAATCTTCTGACTCTGTGTTAATATTTGACCACTGGACTCAATGTTTTATATAGTTTACAACATAACAATTTCTGTCTAGTCATGTTATAAAATCATTTCACAAAGTGAACAAACATTGGTTGTAAAGTAAAAGTACTCACCGTAAGGACGAAAAGAAACATGTTTTAGTGACAGGTGAACACGTTGTATCTTTACATGCTTTCTGATGTTGAAGAAGGAAAGGAGAGAGAAGAAGGAATAATAGAAGAAGATGAAGGGGAAAAGGGCAAAACATAAGGATAGAAGGAAGGAAGGAAGGAAGGAAGGAAGGAAAGAAGACAAGAAATTAAAATTGAAAGAATAATATAAAGATGGGAGGAAAGGTGGAAAGCGAAGCAGACCTGCCAGTACTTCAATATAGTAGGCTACTTAAGGACAGTACTTGAGCAAATACACACTCAGCTGCCCGTTTATTAGGTTCACCAAGCTTATACTAATGTAGTCTAAGAGATGAAGGTTATGACAATACTGATGATATTTGTTGTAGTTATTATTATTGTTGTTATTATTGTTGTTATTGGTGTCATCATCACCATATTGTTCAGCTTTCATTGAGATTTTATTTAGTTACTAGTTTAAAGTATTTCCAAAAATTAGTCTAAACTCATATTAAAAACAAACTGCAGCCTCTGAAATGATCTTAAAGTTGAGTCAACACATGTCTGGTTTAAGCCTTAGTGAAGGTGGTATTTATTGCAGGGTTGTTCTATTAGACTGCATTGGTTTTAGGCAGGTTTACCTAATAGAGTGTGTAATTCCCTGTATCAACAGTAGGTGGCAGGAGTGTTCAGCAGCACAGGAAGGATTCACTTTATGAATGAAGAGCTGGATGTCCAGGCGGAAGTGTTTTCATACTCAACGGGATGATATGTTTGATCTGGTTTGGATATAACTCTTGCTCATGACGAAATCTTTCGCGTTGTGGGATAAAAACCCGTTGTGTTTATAGTTCTGAAACCATGAGAAGATGAAGCGATATGGAGATGCTACAGCTGTGCATTACAAGCTAACAGATGCTAACGTCAACCGCTAGCTGCAACTGTTATAAGGAAAACAATGACAGTCACGGGGGGAAAAATGCTTAATAGAGGAGAAAGGTAATAAAACAGAGAGCCACATAATTATTTGCTCTGTAATTAACATTGTATTTTAGTTTTGGGGACAGGTCAAACGTATTGTCTTTGTATTTAACTGTATTATGGTTGTGTGAAGTGGATAAGCATTAAAATACGAATGTTTCCCCCCTAAAACACTGTTTTACTTACATATCATCAACGGTGTAACACTATATATCCATTTTAATAGCATTTATTATATCATAAATAACATGCATATAATACAATTGTCCAAATAATCACAAAACAAAAAAGAAAAAATTACCACAGGTAAACAGGTTAAACCTCCACTTTCTGTTGTTGTCTATGATCTTTGCACAGTACCACAAATCTCATAAATATGTTATGTCATTTTTTGGTTTGTTTGTTTTGTTTTTAGGTGTAATACAAGTGTAAAATGTGCATGGGGTCAGTGAGGATGGTCACTGCTGGCTGAGGTTCACCCACTGACCCAGCAGGTAGGATCCAGGTTGAAAAGACGCAGCAGCCATGAAAGGAGAGGGCAGGGCAGAGTGCAGAGGTGAGGCTCTGTTTGAGGACCTGGACTTCCCTTCTGACGACACGTCCCTATTCTCTGACAGCTCCACACCCATCGCCAGGCTGCAGGGAAACATTACTTGGCGGCGCCCGCAGGTTAGATCCATTGTCAAGGGGAAATGGGAAATGCCGCAGTGAATGCCTTGTTTGTTTGTCTTTGTTATGGGTTAAACGTTTACATGCTGTTGTTACTATCATGTGAAGCTTTCATCCCTTTTTGGCTTGTGACAGGTAAACTTGTATCACCTGTCAAAGGTTTATTTGTTCAACCACAGAAGGATTTCTCTTATTATTGCCATATTACTAGATTATGAAAGAGTGCCTACAGGCTCAGAGTTATTGTTCAGTATTTCACAAAGCAGATCTATTAAAAAAGAAACAGACAATATTTTTGCCATGTTTTTATTTTTATTTGTCTGTCATGTTGCAACTAACAAAATGATAACATTAAAAAACAATATTGAGAGAGGCCCTGACCTCCATGTTCACAACAACAAATTTATTGAAATCAACATTCTTTACCCACTTTCAGTTCTGCACCTACTTTTTTTCCACCCCCCCTCACAACCCAACTCCCAGGGCTATTGCAAGTCTTCTTTAAGTCTTCTTTAAACCTGCATGTCTCAGTCCTCCTTCATTTAAATTCCACACCTCCAGGAGATCTGCCAGTCACCAGTTCTCTTCCCTGACAACATCACCTTGGGTCATGCTAAACAAGGCTTATTAGGAGACTGCTGGTTTCTCTGTGCCTGCACCATCCTGCTCAAGAACAAACATCTACTGAACAAGGTAGAGCAACAACTGCATTTTAATGGGGTTTTTTTAATGTCTTGTAACTCTTTGTTCAGAATATGGAGAACTGAAAACATTGGCCCAGTTGTTAGAATAACAAATAAGGATGTTTCTATATTCTGTACTGCTGTAGTGACTTAGTCCATGATTCTCTGTAGGTATTGCCCCCAGACCAGCCCCAGTGGGGTGACAGCAGGTACAGGGGCTTCTTCCAGTTTCGTTTCTGGCAGCAGGGACACTGGACAGAGGTGACCATCGATGACTGCCTGCCCTGTATTAATTCCTCTCTCTGCTTCTCATGCTGCCACTCCCCCACTGCCTTTTGGGTAGCTCTATTGGAGAAGGCCTACGCCAAGTAAGTAGCCTGTGGAATTTCCCTATCTTATCTCTCAGCTTAACCTACCATGAACTTTGGTCTAGGACAAATATTTTCTGTGTTATTTTGGAAAGTTTTTCTGACCTTGTCATGCACTCCGTGTTTAGTGAAGTATGGAAATCCTGTTTATTGTCCCTTCCATCCTCTCTAGGTTTCATGGCTCATATGAGCGACTGTGGGCGGGGCAGGTGTCTGAGGCCCTGGTGGATTTGACCGGTGGCCTAGCAGAACACTGGAGCTTAGGGGACTTGGGGTCAGAGGAGGAGCAGAGACCAGAACAGGACAGCGACCAGGTCAGGAGGAGAAGGCTGGACCTGAACCTTCTGTACCCTGTGAAGCAGGAGTGTGCGTTGAGCTGCTCCACTCACAGCAGCCCTGGAGGTCAGAAAAATGTTTTCCTTGCAGATAAAAGTGATCTTGTGATCACTTGTCACATAACCTGTTGATCTCTTTGTCCTAGGTGCCAGTGAGCTGGGTCAATACCATGCTCTGACTGTCATGGAGTGGTTGGATGTGAAGACGCTGTCAGGGAGCGAAGTACGGCTGCTCAGGATCAGAAACCCCTGGGGAAGATGCTGCTGGGGAGGGGCCTGGATAGAGAGGTAGGAAGGCATGTCACAGTAAAGATTTGTCTGTTTTACATGTGTGCAACCTCAAAAAGAGTTTTGCTGAATCCATATGTCCACCCTCTGGACTTGAGTACTGAAGTGCTTAGCATAATCACATCAAGTCTGCTGTCGTGCTATGCCACATTGTGCCATGTGATGGGACTTCAGACCTCAATCACTGCCATAAATATTACCGATCAGTCTGCAGGTGCGGGGAAGTTCAGACATTGGGATTCAGGCCTAGTCTTCATTCAGTCTTTCTACCCCTCTCTGCAGTGGTGCAGGTTGGAGCTCTATCGAACCTGTTTGTGCTTCAGATCTACAAGCCAGGGCTGCCGAGGGCGAGTTCTGGTTGGATGAGGCCGAATTCATGTCGCAGTTTGATGATGTCACAGTGGGATACCCCATCAGTGAGGACGGACACCTAAAGAGCATCTATACTGGTAATTTCTGTATTTTGTTCAAGAGGGTTTTCTACTTTCAGTCTCTAATTCCGGCCTCCTTGGCAACATCTTTTTCACCCTGAAAACTCTCATCTCTGGCAGGAAGTCTGCTCAAACACAGCCATCAGCTGGCTGGCCGGTGGATAAAAGGGCACTCAGCTGGGGGTAGTCGGAACAGCAGCAGCTATGGTACCAACCCCAAATTTTGGCTGAAAGTGAGTGAGAGAGGAGAGGTTCTGGTGTCCCTGCTGCAGCATAGGAAGTGGAGAAACACAGAGAAATACGCACAAACGCCGCTCGAGGACAACAAGAACACAAAGCACCAGCACTACCAGGCTACTGCTCTACACATGTGGAAGGTTTGTGGTGTCATTCGCATTGGAAACGAGCGATGCAGTGTTTGTTTGTGGCTTTGCGTCACTTGAGAGCAATTTTCTGTCACCAGGTGGAGAAGAAGCGTTTTAATCTGAGCCGGATGTTGAACAAACCTCCATGTGCTTCTACCCACTGCCACGCCTACGAGAGAGAGGTGGTCCTCCACAGGCAGCTGGAGCCCGGATACTACCTGCTGATCCCCAGCACCTACCAGCCAGACGCTGAGGTCCGCTTTCTCATCAGGGTCTTTTCCTCCTCTTCCATATCCCTTAGGTAACGACCAGTTAATGGGAAAAGAAAGTAAATTCCATCCAAGCTGTGTTTCTTTTTCATTTCAAATGTTGAACTTTATAGTTTCAAAATGTTCAGGTACATTCATGTGCTTTAATTTTACTTCCTGCATAGCCCACCGTGTCTATTGAGAAAAAAAAACCAACTAACTAATTATGATCTCAGATTAATAAACTGTAGGCCTAGACATGTCAGAACAGAGTGTACAGATAGTAGATATATAGTGACACCTGCTGGTCAAATTGAAAAAAGAATCAAATAGTAAATTAAACTTATTTTTTTTATCCTTTTAAACAGCAGGAAGGAGACTTTAAGCCATTAACTTACACATTTCAGAGAATATGGTTTTTCTTAGTGTCGCATTTCATCATTTAAAGTGCTTATTTGTATGATTGAATTATTCATGACCTAATAATGTCTGTGTTCTTCTCAGTGCCCTGAAAAGCCCAGCACCTTCACTGCCATTAACAACAGATGGTGAGTGGGAGACCAGTTACTTCCGGGGCTCGTGGGTAGAGGGAAGGACGGCCGGAGGAAGCAGGAACTTCCTGTCTCACTGGCAGAACCCCTGCTTCCCTTTTACAGTGTGTGACCACCCAGCAGTGACATCAGGAGTTAATGTCAGGATTACCCTGCAGCAGAACCGCCCTGACACTGATCTGCACCCTGTTGGCTTTCACATTTACAAGGTTAGTCACATATTAAGGGAGAATACCAGGCGTTATTTAGAGGCGTTAGATGGACATCTACTTCTGTGTACATTCCCCCCAGTCATTCTGCTGTGAATTCTATTCACATCAAATGTTTACTCTTTTTGATAGTAACGTCGATATTGGAAAGGCTGTCACATCTAACTTAGATGCTTCATATAAGAAAACATAAATCGAACAATTGTGTTTGCTAGGAAAGATTTTTTGATAAGTTATTTACAATTATTTGCTGTGGTCCAAAGCAGCACTGGTATATAATAACTTGTATGTAACAAAATAAACACAAGAAAACTTCTTCTTTTGGTAGAATGAATTCAGGTAGTTTTCATGTCTCTGAAGATGTCACTGAAGGAGGAAACCAGTTATCCACCAATAATCAATGACATTTTGAAAACACCAGTGTTACTTCAGTCAATTTTCTCCAATAGTCCTAAACACAACTTCATAGACAAAACAGATTAAACACAATAAGAATGCCAGAGTGTATGTATAAGTATATCTACTTTGACTTTGATGAGCTTAAGTAAATGACAATACAACTGTCACCAACTTATAAAATATTTATAAAAACTTATTACACTGTATGAAATGATAATTTAGTTAATGATGAATGTAAAGTGCTTTTGTAAGTCTATCCAAGTATCTGAGTTTGACGATGTACTGTATCCAGGTCCCAGAAGGAGCATCTGTGCAGACGATCCCCAGGGACGAGGATCCTGTGGCCAGTTGCGTCCCCCACTGTTACATGCAGGATGTCAGTCTGGCCTGCAGTCTTCCTCCTGGAGCTTACACCATATTACCGTCCACTTATGAACCCGACTGCTCAGCAAACTTCACCCTTAGCCTGGCTCGCAGAATACACAGGTTAGCCCTATTCCTGTCTTAACGTTCTGGTCACAATGTTATTACACAGGAAATAGCAGCAGCTTCAGGTTACATCACTGTCAGAAGTAATAGTTGAATGTTTGTCTCTTTCAGGAAGGTGGTGAAAAGTCAGGAGAAGCTGGGGAGAGCCATTCAGGAGGTTTGTAGGTTATTTGTAACTGATTTATTGCTTAAATCATATGTGAAGTATGTAAAGAACATTTGCTGTTTCCAGCTCCTCAGTTATCAAGATTTTAGATTGCTGACAAACCAAACAGTTTGAGGGCGTGACCTTGGGATCTGGGGAGTCATGATTGACTTTTCCTTTTACTATTTTCTGAGTAAATAAAAGAAACATCTACATGGAAAATATTTGTTATTTGCAGCCGTAGTATTGTTACATTAAGAAACTCTACTGTCAGCTCTGCTCACACTGTGTTTTAACTCCAGTAAAGCTCAACAAATGCAAATCTTGCACCAGGGGCAATTCAGTGCAACAAATTGGGCGTATGCATAGCTTACATACATATTTTAAAGTCTGTGATTGTGGTCAGAAGATGGCAGCACTGAATAATCGGTCTGTCTTGCTTTGTCTTTCTCTGGGCGGCAGGTCTCTCACATCTCTGTGATGCAAAGCTAGTTCTCTGGGACTGTTGCTGCTCCACTGACGTCGGCTCACCTCCCTGTGCCTCTTGGCCCACGATGAAAGAACCAGCTCTCCCATACACCCTCACCGTACAGGCTGTGTATGTGTGTGTGTGTGTGTGTGTGTGTGTGTGTGTGTGTGTGTGTGTGTGTGTGTGCGCATGTGTGTGCAGCATGAGTGGCTGAAGAAGGCAGGCAGATAGAGAGATTTAGTGGGAATGTGTGTGTCGGGAATCCTAGAAAGCCTTTATCTGAACCGCTGAGGCTCAGGGCTGATGGGCAGCAACACACTCATGGGCGATTAGGACATCAGAGGTTGTCGTGGGCTGGGCTGCTAATGAAGTATGACGGGACTGGCTTGGTGTAAACAACAGCAGCCATTGAAGAGGGCCGCCACTGCTCTTTGCTCATTCACTCACTGGTGCGCCTGCGCGCCGGCACAAAGGCCCTCTCATGAAGGTCCTCACAGAGGCATAGGGGGCAAGGGGTGAGGGGCTGGTCTCCACCAGCAGAGCCAACCAAACACCACAACCATACCATGCCATACCATACCAGAGCTTTTCTCCCATCCCTCCCCCTTCACGCCGGACAATCTGCTCCTTAGCTAGCTTGAATTGTTCGTCTCTGGACACAGACACAGGGTTTTCTCAATCCTTCATCCCCTAACCCGCTCACTATCCTGACTAACCGTAAGTCAGGCTGAACCTAAAGAGGTCCTCAAAGTTCCTGACTCCATCCTCAACCCATCCACCCCCCCCTCCCTTTTTGTCCCCCTAGACTCGGTCCAGAGCCCTGCTTTGGACCTGAACACAAACCACATTTGAAGGACCGCAAGAACAGATGACAAGCGGACGGATGGGGGGTGAAACGAGGGATGCGGCACATCAGAGGAAGCCGGTCATGTGAAGAAGCCGCCAGCCCTTTTTGTGTTGAGGCTGCTGTATGTGTGGTGCTGTGGCTCCCTGCTCATACCCATGTCTGTGTGTGCAGAAGTCCAAAGGGTTTCTGATTATTCACTGAGCCACAGTTAACAGACTTTTAAAAAGCTTACTGATTAGAGTGGTACTGGTTTGGGAATTCAGCTGTATGAGATGTGTTGAATAAAATGTTAAAACATTACTTGGTGCTATTGTGTGTCATATTTTTTTTATGTGATTTTGGCTTTACACATGTGTGACTTTCTATCATGCAAGAGAAAGCTGAGACACCCTGAACTCTCCACGCTCTCATCACCACGCGCCAGCCAGCAAATGGCGTGCGCGTACACTTCGCGTCCACAGTGCGCGCCACCTTCCTGCGGAATTCAGGAGGTGTGGTCGGCCCCCGAGAGACTCTCACCTAGAAAATAATGAAAACAAATTTGACGCGTGAGTAATGAAAAGTTTCTGTGGAGTATCTACCAGAGAGTGGGCTCCCTGTCGCGACTGCACACCACCGGGAGCTTTAACGTTAAATGAGAAGCTGTCGCGTTGCGTGTAAAAAGAGAGGTGTGTCAGAATTCATTGCATGGTCCTGCACTGCTTCTGTAGTGCTTATAAACCCACACGAAGAGCGAGGTCCGCATAGACGTGTGCATTTAAAACAAATGGGAGCAACAACAGGGAGTACATTGTGTTCTGTAATAGGAAATGTGCCGTGTTGCTAGGTGTAGCTTAGCTTGCCGGAAGGCGCCGCAGGCCCTGAATCCTCGGTGTGGTGGTTGTTTAGAGGCGGGGAAGGTGCGTTGAGAAGCTCGGCTCAACGCTAGACTCCCGTGGCCCTGAAGCACGGGCAAGACCACGTACAGCGTTGTTGAGGCGATTCAATGAGTCAGTTAGTTGTTAGGGGAGGTGTGTAACATGTGCAATATAAACCTGTCTATATCATTTGCAGTTCAACAAGGAAGGAAAGTGACACTCCCCAATTTGTTGCATGTAGCTGAAACTGTTGCAGTAAAAGTGCAGCAGCCCTGCAATAAATCATGTCTTTAAGAAGGCAGTGACGCTCAGTTTTAGCTGTACAGTGTTTCTATTATTTGTGTACCCCATTTTCAGCGTCACTGTACACAAATATTAGAAAATACACGTCAACTATGACACAGTACAGTTCAACAGCACAAACTGCAGTCTCTAAGATTATCATAAATTGTCTAATCACATGTAATCCATTGCAGGACTTTTATATTAGACACTGCCAAATAACTTTAAAAAGCAAGGTGGTCCTAAAAATTGGCAACACAGTGCACAGTCTCCCTTCATGGTAACTAGTCAATTGAATGTTCAAGACAACGTTTTTATTTTGCTGGTTTTGTTTCCATCAAATCGCAGTCTGAGAAAGATTGAATGACAGTTCGCGAGCGCCTTACGAACCGTACAGGACTCTATAGGCTCACCGAAAGACATGTTGAGAGAAGGAGAAATATGTATGAGACGAGGACAAGGAACAAGAACACTCTCAAGAAACAAACGGCTGAGTGCTGTTTTTACGAATGATCTAATGCGTTTGACTGCCTGCTAAAGTGTATATTGTTTTGGCTTCTAAAGTGAATAGTTTTCCTCATGTCGTCGCAGATGGTTGTGCCCAGGGGCACGGATGAGCAACCCTCTTTCACATACCGAACTACACCTTGCTGGGTGGAACTCAGCTAGACGCGACGCCACGGGGAGACAGCCCAGCCCTATCACGATGCTTCAACCGAGCAAATTAACAGATTGGCCTAAGGCACTTCCGCACCGTATGTGCCTTCATCATGCACAAACTTTAGAAGCGAGCGTGAGCAGGACAAGTAGATAGTGAGGGGAACCTTTTTGCTTTCTTTTGTTTATCACCATGAGCAGAACGCAGCCCTAAATCCGCATTACAATGCAAGCTTTATGCTGACTCAATTTCTGACCACCATTATTGACATAATATTTATCTTCCTCCTTACTTGGTGGAGCAGTTCTCTGGCGTTCTAATAGATCTCATGATCCTGGATCGGGTCCACGGATACTGAAGGCATATAGGTGACTTATCACACTCTTTCATCAATGAGAGGTAATTAAATCCATGTGTGGAGGTGATGTACAACTTTGTGACCCTCGTGGAGATCTATGTTGATCTTGTGCATTAAGATATGCTTTTTTCGTTACACTAGTAACCTATGTCTTGCTTTATAGATAGCTCAATAAGAGTGGAGGCACTCATCCTTTACTGAGGATCCCATAGCATCGTTGGTGCTCGAGCCGATAGTTAGTGTTGAGGAATGGAATTAGGGACTCCTGTACCTCTGAGGAATCCAGCACTCCGCAGTTAAGGACTGAACGCGGGCATGGCGGAAGTTTCATGTGTTGGGAGAGGAGATCTGTGGGCTGTGGTGTCAGTACGCTTCCAGGTTAAACCCATCGAACAGACACTCGTATGCATGTAATCGCTGCACAGCATTACTCCTCAAATGTACTCAGAAATGCACGCTTCTGATGCATGTTTTCATCTTATCCCACAGTGACGGACATACATTTGCATCTCGGAGAGGACAGACAAGCTCTAGTGACCAGGCGACCTCTGCTTCGCAGCATCGCAATGAGACACTACTGCAGTCAGAGTCTCTTCAACGCCTTTGACTCAGCTAAACCCATCAATGGCGAGTGAATAGAAAACACACAGACTTAAGGCATTTAAGTGTGGTATGTCTCCACTCTTCGCTTCTAATTATCATTTTCTTCTTCTCTGCGGCAATCCTATCTCTCTACGAGGACCAATGAGATGTGCGGATGCTCACAAAACAATTGCGAAATTTCCTCTTTCTATATAAACATTGTAGTGCATCAG
This sequence comes from Seriola dumerili, assembly GCF_002260705.1. Classification (NCBI taxonomy): domain Eukaryota; kingdom Metazoa; phylum Chordata; class Actinopteri; order Carangiformes; family Carangidae; genus Seriola; species Seriola dumerili. The sequence continues at coordinate 5,605,232 of NW_019174481.1, forward strand.
TTGGTGTCGTTTCAGGAGGCTGAATTTGTAAAACCGACTTTTTGATGATTCGTTGAGTTGAAACAATTAAATCAAATACTAGTTTTTTCATCACGCAAAAAAAAAAACTGCTATGTCAAGGTCTCTCTGTTTTATATCATTTTAAACTGAATATCTTGGGCTTTAGGAAATATGATGAGCATTTTTCTCTCTTTCTCGTGACATTTACATTAAAAAGTATTAAGTATTAGACATTATTCCTCTTGGATGATAATGTATTGTAAAGGCTTTATCCAACATATCAATTATCAGCTATTTTTCATTCGTAAAGGTGTGTTGTCTTCAATGTAAGAACAGTAAATTAGAGAAACCATGTATGGCAACTCCGTGTTCCAGTGACCTTTTGCCAGTAAAGTTGATGAGCACCTGTGACTTCTCACCATTACGAAAACAGGACAAATATAATAAACACTGTTGTTTGCCTGTATTAATCGATGATGAATGTACTGCATCATACATTTCGCAGAGGCCTGGGAGACTTGCCATGGTCCTGGGTGAATTTTGCTAGTGGCGACGTTACGCCCTCACACAGAAAACCTCTGCAAGGGTAAAGATGTTGCTCATTAATTTAAGAGCAAGAAGACATAGTTTTTTCTCTGACATACTTTGTTTTTCATGAATACATGTGACTGATTTAGTACGGTCACTTCTGTTTTTGCCGGTGTTAGAGGTGTGTGTTTTTGTGATGTGGTTGAGGGATGACGAGTCCAGGGAGGATACCATCTGCGTGAGTTGGCCTGTGTGATCTGAAATGAAGACAGAGTAAAAAGTCAGGGACAGAGGCAAGAAAGAACGATTCCTTCTGTGTGGTCAAATTGGGAAAATGAACACGAAAAGCCTTTCAACGGGACAGGCATGAAACGCAAGTTGAAGAGAGAAATGTGCGTTATTTTTAATCAAACCAGAGGGGCAGAGCAAAGCCTCCCTTTTTAATGTTTTGTAAGGCAAGTTGTAACTCTGTTAACTTGCCGCACGCAGAGAGGGGGGGGCATGGTGACTGGTGTTGTGGGTCATTAGCTGTTTAACAGAGTGTCTTGACAAATTCAGAGAACACCACAACAAAGACAATCTGTTATAATGCGAGATCTGATTTTATTGCTTAACATAACATCTACAGCTTCCCTGCTGTCAAAAGTAAATCTGTGTTAATCCAGTGTTTTTATTGGGACTCAACAGGTTGCTGGGTAGATGTTATTGTTATTACACAGTGCTGTAATTTTTATCTACAATGTCTCCTGGTCATTTGCGACAACTAGATGATTACTATTATTGTTGTACGATATATTTGTAAATAGCAAGTCCAACTTCAAGAGATACACTTTTAATTGATATCAGCAATGGTTCTCCGTCCTTTGACCATGGAAGTTGAATCCCAAAAGGATAGAGGACCAAGTCTCATGTAGGGAATTGAGCAGAAGGTGGTATGCCGAGGCATCTCTTGAAAATGGAGCTTCTGGCAAGCTGGCCTGACGATCACTGTGCCTGCGCCCTCGAGCCCGTTCGCGACCCAAGCGGTTTCCCTTGATGTGCTTTTTTATTGTCTTTACCCCGACCGGTTTAAATTAATCCAAGGTCGGGCGCGTCTGCTTTATAATGTCCTCAGCAAAGTGTATTAGGGGCCTGGGAACACTGGCCTTTCCACTGCCTTTTCATTTTGTAGTAAAAGAAACTGAAATAGGCCCAGGTCCAGGGTCTGTGACAGTTTTTTATTAAATTCCTCGGGAGCATTTATGTTTCGGAACGCCACTCGTTAAGCAAAGCGCCTATAGTTTTGTTGAAGAACTGTATGCTGGCCGAGTGTTTGGTTTATAGTGTGATGAATGGTGCAGGTGTGTCTCGAGCGAGTGTGTGTCAAAACGTGAAGAAACACAGTTTGGATTGTACACCAATCGATGGAATTTATATAGCAATAAATGGTCAAATAATGCTCTGCTGCTAAAGCCGGGTTTAGTGTCACTTCTTTCTTAAATGGATAGTATGAAATGAGATAGAGGTTCGTGTTTAGAAAGGTTTCGGCTAACAACCTTTAGAATGCCACAGGAGCCTGGTGGTGGCATTCATAGGCACTGGTAGTCTCTTGAACCATGAAATCTGTGACCTGGTGGTGTGCCTACACACTAGACCTAGTTCCATTATTCGTTGAGTCTAGGTATACGTAAGTAGATTGGTTCCGCGTTTTGCACTGATCAGCATCATTTCTCAGAAAGAACATGTGATTCATGTGGAGAATATACATTAAGCAGGTGAGCTCACAGTGGAGGAGTATTATATTATGACTGAAATCTAACTCAGAGATACATTTAATATTGGGGAAGTATTCTGGATACTAAGTCAACAAATTTAATGTATTATCAAAATAAAACTTATTGCGGCCACCTTTTAATACTGTCTAATAAGTACATTCAGTGGGGAATTTTTGCTCCACGAATTTATTTGCAGCTCTAGCCTGCTGGGTCACATTAATAGATTAGTTATTTTTTTGTATACATAATCATGCCTTAATATGAGTGCCGTTCAATGATATTATGAAATACAAATAAAATGCAATTACTATTAAACTTATACCCAACTTGTTGATAGTTAAATAGTTCCGAGGTATCTCACCTAAGATCAACTAGCAAAACAAGCTAAAGAGGCGCAAGAATGAATCAAAATTAGAAATATGATGATGCTACTTAACACAAGAAAAGGATGGCTGGCCCAGCAGACAGCAGACCTTAAATGTTGTGTAATCACACACTCAGTGGCACATCTGGAGACCGCTGAACAGTTTAGGATTCGGATCATTATGAACTTTGAAATGTAGACTGGGATATTACGATAAAAAGGCTGTTGGGTACCCTCCAAAAGGCCACATGTGATAAAATTGAAAAACAGCGTTAACCAAACACGAGGTGCTTCAAAAAGTGGAAGATTTTCAGCAGCAAAACAAAATGTGAAGTGCAAGATAGTTTTTTAACAGAATCTGGAAGAAGGCTGTCATGTGCTGAGAGTATTAACTTTTTAGTGTTGCTAAGAAACTAATGAAAGATGAGATTTGGTGTAAAGCACGACATAGCAAGTCGACGTATGCTTGATGATGTCTGATTTGGATTCAGATAAAATCAGGTTTTAGCTTTCTGGCTTACCAAAGAGGCGAACATCGACAGAAGAATGTGGCAACCACCTACCATAACGAACTATTAGATATAATTCATTAACTTCCAGCACCTCAATCTCGCCATAACAACCACTCTTATATCCATGTTTATGTTCTCTGAAGCTGCAGGGATCCATTTGCTTAATTGTTGCAGAATTATTCGACGCAGAGTGCGATGAGAATGTGGTTATATGATTTATAGTGCGAACCGAAATGAAGAATTATGATGCTTCATAATGTTTGACGTCGCGTCTTTGTTAGACATGTGGAACAAAATTAAGATGAAGGACACTTAATTTTTTTTATTTTTGGTTGCTTAATGTTTCTACCTGAAATTCTGGTTGGAGAAACAGCGGCACGAGAAAGCAGGAGCCCTGGCTTATGGATCTGATGGTGTTTGCTGCCTTCTGAATCACGATAAGCTTTCCGAGAAGGGGTTGTAACCTGTCTATTTGGCAATCACGTACAGCACAACCTAACATTAAAGACTGTACGTTCTGATGTTATGCAAAAAGCACTGGCTAACACTAGATGCACTGGCTAGTACTTCATTAGTTGAAGCGTTATAGTTCCAGCTGCATCGCGTTGTTGATCACATTTTCATACATGATCATGACTCTCTGGCAGCAGCACCAAAACCATTGATATTGCTGGTGTCGGAAGGTCATAACTCTGGTGCATGCTTGTATTCTGAGCTATAATGATGTGGAAGTATTTTATGCCAAGTAGATCTTGGGTTCATACTGAACCTCTGCTAGGTCAGTAATTAGACCAAAACCTCATCGAGTGTCTGCTGTCTGCTGATAAAGTTACATCGGAATCGACACAACAGGCCCCAGCTAACCCTGAAGATGGATCAACAAACTCAGGCCAGATGAAGAAGGGAATGTATACTCTCTGGCTTTGGCATACAGGAGAGCAGGTAGCGCTCAGATCTGCTGTCCGATTTAGCCAACATTCCCATTACAGCGGAATTGCTGCTATCGTTACTTTGTCCAGCCCTTCCAGTGCAGGTTCTGTTGGTGTTGTCCTCCGTAGCGACGCTTGTTTTGTGCATAACTCCCCCAGGTTAGACCTACACCGGCTGTGATGGAACAGTAAAGGCTCCTCAGTGCTATATTTACAGACAGGCATGTGGTTCCTACGGTGGCTGCAGGGTGGCAGACGCGCTCGCGGAGCGACATGGAAAAGCACATGAAATGGTTATGGCTCATGCAGAATAGCAGTATGTTAGTTGTTGGTACATGATAGTCTGGGTGTAGCGGGAGGTCAAAGGTTGTTGATATATGGGTTTCATTCATGCGAGAATCACAAAAAATCAGCAGCAACATGTCTGGTCATGAGTCCTTTAGAGCTGCCTGACTGTAACTTATAGCAAAGTGAATTTCTTTCAATGCTGTGAGCACCACAAACAAAATCATTCACCACTGTGTATTATACTGCATTACCTCAATAAGTACAGAAGCATTTAGCAGGAAAACATGCCACTTCAAGTTTCAAAAATGAAAGTACTCATTATGTAGGACTGCCCCATTTCAGTGTGTTGATGCTCTTTTTTTTTTATATTACTGAAAATTATTTGTGATTTCATTAATGTTTAGAAGCTTTAATTGTTAGGTGAGTTTAATATTTACTTTTTTGACAATGACCATATTTTTAGAAGCTGATCATGGTGTAATATGTAAACTGTAACAGAAACAAAAAATATAATATTTCCCTCTGAATGTAGTGGAGCAGAAGTAATGACTGTAGCAGATAATAGAAATACTCAATTAAGTGCAGACACTTATCGAAAATGTATCTTTTAATGCACTTTCCTCCAAGAACAATATGAGCAGATTTCAGAATTGGTCCTATCCTCTTGGCCATGACAGTGCAATGAGAATGTTTTTTGAGGTTGTAGCTCTTCATCTCCATCAGGCAGATGCTTGAAGGCATGCAGGCGTCCACCTCTAAGGGGCCTTTCAAAATAAAAGACCTGGTGGCCTGACAGTCGACAGCCTTGGAAAGAAACGGCCCGAGCTTGGACTCACAACACTGGAGACACACAACATGAAGCTCTAATGACAGGCGAAACATAAGCAGAAGACAGAGAATAACACAGAAAACCGTCATCCATTCCCTCTCCCCTTGCACAAAATGCGGACGAGATGAAATGTTTTCTAGTTAAAAACACATGTACTTAGCTGAACATGCACCATACTTCACAGCCCAATTACACAGGATTTAGGATGTAGGCACATATTGGCAGGATACAAATACTGCGACTGCTGCTCCCTGTGGTGAATGCTGTAGAAATCCTCCTGGGAACACACGTGGTGGACCGCAATGAATGAAGGCCATTGTTCTCTTCAGGTAGAGAAATCTCTGCACAGTAATTCCTTTTCTACACACATGACACAGAGAACTGGTACATATTTGTTCTTACCACTCTTGCAAACTTGGCCGAGCATCAATATGACAATCTCACTGACTGTTTCCAGCATGGAAATAAAAAGTCTGATCTCGGTGCACCTCCGAAGTTCTGCCCCTCGTTCCTGGCCTGCTCAACATTTCTCCCGTGGCTGCATGAATGCCGTTCTCCATATTCTCCCTGACTTGAAAACTGCTTATTCAGATCCCAGCCAGGAGCGTTGGCTGAGTTTGGGTCGCAGGGGTGGAGTGAGTCTGGCTACTCACATGAAGGCTCACAGCGGTTCTGGAAGTCTTAAGAATCATCTGGATGTGCTTTTCTCGTTCCAGGCGACCAAATGGCAGAGGCTGGGTTGGTCACTCGCTGAACATGGTGAAAAACTGAAAATTATAGGCGGATGAAGCAATTTCACTAAGAACCTTCAACTTACGGAATTTTTCAACCTCTAATCCTTGTTTTTTGGGGAACTGTTGGACTGAATCAGTTGGTTCGCCAAATTTTTTTCGTGTGTGACCCTTAAACATAAAGCGTTTACGAGTTCCGATCAGTTCAGTCTCAGAGAGGAAAATCCCCCTTCGACTGAAACTGATTTTGCAACTCGTACGCTTTATGTTTTAAAGGTCACACCACAAAAAAATTTTTGGGAACCAACTGATTCCGTCCAACAGTTCCCAAAAACAAGATTAGATGTTGAAAATTCCGTAATTGAAGGTTTCTTATGAAATTGCTTCATCCGCTATATTTTCAGTTTTTCACCATGTCAGCAGTGGACCAACGCAAGCCTCTTCCATTTGTCGCCTGGAACGAGAAAAGCACATCCCAGATGAATCTTAAGGCTTTCAGAACGCTGCTGAGCCTTCATGTGGAGTGCCCAGACTCACTCACCTGGACCCAAACCTCAGCAACGCGCTCTGGCTGGGGATCTGTAAGCAGTTTCAAGTCAGGAGAATATGGAGAACGGCTTTCATGCAGCCACAGGGAGAAAGTGAGCAGGCCAGGGCCGGAAGGGGCAGAACTTCGGAGGTGCACCGAGATCAAGACTTTAATTTCCATGCTGGAAACAGTCAGTGGAGATTCATAATTGATGCTCGGCAGAGTTGAAGGGTTAAAGAACCAATATGTCCAGTTTTTCTCTGTGTCTGTGTGTAGAAAACGGATTCTGGTGCAGAGATTTCTCTACCTGAACGAGAACAATGCTTCATCATTGCAGGTCCAGCAGTGTGTTTCCCAGGAGGGATCTACAAGCATCACCACAGGAGGCAGCAGGTCGCAGTTATTTGTGGCTGTGGAGGTACTGGTGCATGTCAGCTACAGTACAATGTGTTTTACTGAGAAACATTCATCTCGTCCGGCATTTTGTGTCAGGGAGAGGGAATGATAGAGCGGTTCTTCCTGTGTATTCCTCTGTCTCTTCCTTTATGTTCTTCTCCTGTCAGAGAGCTTCATGTGTGTGTCCTCCAGCTGTTGTGGTCAGCTCGGGCCTGTTTCTTCAAGGGCTTCGACTGTCAGGGCCACCAGGTCTTTTTATTTTGAAGCCCTTAGGGTGGACGCCTGCTGCCTCAGCTTCTGTGATGGAGATGAGATCTACACACTCAAAAACATCTCATTGGCACTGTATGGCCAAGAGGTAGGACAATCCTGAATCCTGCTGCATATTGTTCTTTTGGAGGAAAAGTGCATAGATACATTTTCGAAGTTGTCTTGCACTTAATTGAGTATTTCTATTTTCTGCTACTTCATACTTTCTGCTCCACTACATTTCCAGAGGGAAATATTTATATTTTTGTTCTGTTACAGTTTTACATATTTACACCATGATCAGCTTCTAAAATATGGTGGCATTGTCAAAAATTAACTATTTAAACTCACCTAACATTAAGCTTCTATACACATTAATGAATCACATAATATTTCGTAATATAAAAAAAAAATAGCATCAAACACACTGAATGGGGCAGTCCTACATAATGAGCTAGCTTTTCATTTTTGAAACTTTGAAGTGCATTTTCCCTGCTAATGCTTCTTGTCCTTTTATTGAGGTAAATGCAGTATTAATACAGAGTGGTGAATGGATTTTGTTTGTGTGCTCACAGCATTGAACGAAATTCAACTTTGCCTATAGGCAGTTAGTCCGCATGCTCTAAAGGACTCCTGGACAGACATGTTTGCTGCTGATTTTTTTGTGATTTCGATGATGAACCGCCTTTAACCCTTTGACTCCCGCTACCAGACTATTGTACCAGACACCGTAATACTGGTAGCATTCTCAATACTGAACGGCTTGTCATGTGAGCCTTTTTCCATGTCGCTCCCAGCCTCTGGCCACCCTGAGCCACCGTAGATGCCCAAGGCCTGTCTGTAAATAGCATTGGAGAGCCTTTACTGTTGCCACACGCGGGGATGTAGTCTAAACGTGGGGGAGTTAATGCACAAAACAGCTGTCTGCACGGAGACCACACAACAGAACTGCACTGGACTGGGAAAGAAGGATGGCAGCAATCCTCCTTAATGCGGATGTTGGCTAATGGGAGCAATGGCAACACCCTGTTCTGTAGCCAAACCAGAATACTTCCTTCTTCATCTGGCCTGAGTTTGACTCCAGGGTTACTGGGGTGCCTTTGTTGTGTCGAATTTAAGAGTTTTCGCAAGAAGCAACACCTCGATGAGGTTTTGTCTAATTACTGACGGGCTGGGCAAAGAGTTTCAGTGACGCAGCCAGGTTCTACTTGTATCAATATTCCCTCCGTTGTGCTAGATATAGAAAGCATGCCCCAATTTGACCCTTCGCGACACTCAAGCGAACAATGGTTTTTTGGTGCTGGCAGATCTATGACAGCTGAAAATGTGATCACCAAGCATCAAGGCTGGGGCATGTCGCCACTGAGTGAAGTACTGGCCAGTGCTCTGCCGGCAAGGTTGCTTATTTTGCACGATCAATGTAAGCGTCAAGTTGCGTTAAGTTGTTGTGCTGACTGTGTTGCAAGGTGGAGCATGTTCACCCGTCTTCTGGAAGTATGTGATTCAGAAGGAGCAAACACCATCAGAATCCAGGGCTCCTTGCTGTTCGTGCCGCTGTTTCCAACCGCAAATTTCAGGTAGAAACATTTAGCAACCAAATAAAAATATGTTTCTACAAGTGGTATCACAATTCACTATTTTTTTTTCACTATCAATAAACGCAGATTGTCTCAAAACATTGGTGAGAAAATTGGCACAATATGGAAGAAATGGCCTTTGGCTCATGTGACGAACATAACATGGATCATGAGTATTTTGGGTTGGAGGGTGGAGTCCAAAGATTTTATTCCTAATTTGTTATCGGAGTGGGTTGCCAATTTCCTTTCTGTCATGTGCGCCTTTGGAAGCCAGAAGCAAAACCAGTTTTACTGAAAGTAGCATCATTAAGAACTCGACTTGTATGTTTCTTTTTCACACAATCTCTCTTTCTAGTTTTCTTAGCAACACAAAAGTAAACTCTAGAGCATGACAGCCTTCTCAGATTGTAAAAACTATCTTGCACTTCAATTTTTGGTTTTGCTGCTGAAAACCCTCCACTTTTTTTGGGAAGCACTCGTTTGGTTATACGCTGTTTTTTCATTTTAATCATGTGGCTTTTCTGAGGTAGCCAACAGCTTTTATATCCAGTCACATTTCAAATTCATATGATGCCATTTCTAAATCTGTTTCATCTTAGCCAGTTTGCCACTGGAGTGTGGATTCACACATTAAGCTGCCTGCTGCTGGCAAGCCACCTTCTTGTTGGTAAGCATATAAAAATTCTTTTGTCATTCTATTGCCCTTTTACTGTTGTAGTTGATTCTTAGTGGAACTGACCTATTTATTATATACAGTTTGGGTATAGTTTAATATGTAATTTGCATTTTAAATTGTATTTCATAATTCATTGCACCATATTGAAGATATTATACTGTATAAAAAAAAATAATTTCTATAATGTGACCAGCAGCTAGGCTGTCAATATAAAATGTGGAGCAAAAGTTCCCACTGAATTGTTAGCTTGATTAGAAGTATTAAGTGGCATGTAAATTAAATTTACTTAAATTTGTACTTTAGTATAGTACTTCATTAAATGTCACTTTAGTTAGATTTCAGTCCAATACTTAATACCCCTTTCAAATGGGTGAGCTCACCTGTTCTAATTATTTCTCCACAGAATCACATGTTCTTTGAGATGAGCTGATCCAGTGAAAAACGACCACTCATTCGTAACAGACTCAATAAGTGGACTGGGCTTAGTGAGGCACACCAGCCAGGTCACAGATTTTCAATGGTGCAAAAGAGACTACAGCAATGTGCACCAAGGCTCCTGTGGCATTGAAAGGTGTAGCCGAACCTTTCTAAAGCGAACCTCTACTTTCAGTTTCAAATCGCATTTAAGAAAGAAAGTGACACTAACCGGCTTTAGCAGGCAGATGCATATTTGACATATTTATTGCTATATTAATCCATCAGGTGTAACATCCAACATGTTTTCTTACCTTTTGGACACACAACGCAGACACCTGCACCCATCATCCACTACCAAACATGGCCAGCATTACAGTTTTTCAACAAACTATTAGGCGCTTTCTTAACATGGTTCCAACAAATGCTCCCGAGGGAATTTAATAAAAACTGTCAGCAGACCTGGACTGGGCCTAGTTTCATTTCTTTTACTACAAAATGGAAAAGGAGTGAAAGGCCAGTGTTCCAGGACCCCTATCACACCTTTGCTGAGGGACATTAAAAGCAGAGCCCGACACCTTGAATTATTTAAAGGCGGGGTAAAGACAAAAAAAAGACATAAGGGAAACCTGGGTCGGGTCGAGGCCCAGGCACAGTGCACTCTAGGCAGCTTGGCAGTCCATTTTTTAAGATGCCGGCTATACAACTTCTTGCTCAACACAAGGATGGTCTCATCCTTTGGGATTCAACTTCCAAGCGTCAAAGACGGAGAACCATTGCTGATTCAATAAGTGATCTTTGAAGTGGACTGTATTTACAAATATATCGTACACAATAATAGTAATCATTCTATTCGAAATTGACCAGAGGAATTGTAGATAAAGATACAGGCACTGTAATAAAATAACATCTACAGCAA